>NW_026871288.1:0-300000 GCF_028564815.1 Eubalaena glacialis | reverse complement strand
AAGTGTCTTTTTCTGTGTGACTTATTTCACTTAGAATCATCGTACCTAAATCCACTCATCATGCTGCTAAGTAGCCTTATGAGATTGATTTCATGGCTGAGTGATATTCCATTGTGCCAAGTACCACCATTTCTTTATCCATTTTTCTCTTTCCTGGGATATTGAAGGTGTACCGAAGTGGAGATTCTTGGAAACAGAGCAGCCGTAAAGGTTGAGGTGCCTGTGTCTTGTTGATTTTTAGTTTTCCCAATTTATACGCCCATGAGTGGAAGTGCCCTATGCTCTCTACGCTGTGTTTATTACTTGTTTCAGGACACACCGTACTCTTCTCCAGAGTGCCTGTTGGCAATTTACATCCCGCCCATCAGCGTAGCAAGGCTCCCATGTCTCCATGGCCTGTCCTGCTTTTCTGGTTTTTACACTTTGTTCAGCATGGCCCTTTTGACCGAGGGCAAGCGAGACTTCTTTGTAGCGCTGATTTGCCCTTCCGGCTTGCTTGGTTGGCCAAAAAGGGCGTATGCGTTTTTTCCTGAATATATTCAGGAAAAAACGCATACGCCCTTTTTGGCCAAGGGCATCATTGTCAACGTTTTGCCGCTTTTCATGTGCTTTAAAGGCGAGTCGAATCTACCTCCTGAAATCTGTTTCCTGCAAATCTGCCTTGCTTTCAAATCCTCTTCGTTGCCTTCCCTCAATATATTTGTGGACGAGAGTTCTCATTTATAACTCTGCACGTTTGTAAATTGCAGTGCCCCTGAGCTCCATTTGTCTCCTCGCTTTTTTGGGAGCTGGCCGCAAAAGCGCAGGATTGCTTCAGGCCCTATTTTGGTTCTGGGGGGCAGGCTGAGCCTGTGGTTCATTCTTCTTCCTGATGGGAAAATGGAGTGACCTATGCCTGTCCCAACACCTAGGGCTCGTCTCTCATTGGTTCCGCGTCTTCCCGTTCATCCTCAGGACAAATTGCAACCTGGACGAAACAGGAGGTTAAAGGTGCTGATTCTCGAAGTAGGGAGATGGTTAGTCAAGCGGCTGGAATGGCGAACCCGAGCACAAGGAGAGGAGAAATGAGGTGCGTTTTAGAAACCTTTCCCGATCTCACGGCATACCATCTTTTGGGTTTCCCATGCATGTTTTGATGTAGGAAGATTCCCTTGTACCTGGAGATTTGAGACCCATGGGGTGGGTACCCCACGGTATTACTTTAAAGTATCTGCATTTGCTCACCCAACCTCACCAATCCTCTCAGCCCCAAGAGTGTCCAGCCTTATGTCTCATCCAGCTGTGGGTCTAGATATGGTCAATCCAGGTTGCATCAGAGACCCTGAACGGATTTTGTAAGAATTTCTCTCTCTTTCACTGTCTTTGCTTTGTGGGTTTTTTAAAGTAATGTATGTTTAGAATGGGGTTTGGCTGCTTTTCCCTGCTGTGTTTATGCTGCTTTACACCCTCTTGATTCACTTGCAGAGAGATATCGATACATAGGTTTTCAGATTCATACTAGTCAGATATATTCTTGTGCGGTGACTAGGGGGTGTTGAGTCCAGTTCACTCAGCAGGGAGTAGGCCTTGTCTAGTACATATTTGGCTTATGGAGCGGTGTCTGAGCTAATTTCAAACCCTTGTTTTATGCATCACCCCACCTCACCTTTCCGGTTAAGCAGCCATAGTGTGTCTTCTAAAGGTGTGCCTCTGTTCTGTTTTGTAATTCAGTTCAAGTGTAGCGATTTTGACATTCCCTCTATAAGCGATATCTTAGGATAAGTGCCTTTTTCTGTGTGACTTATTTCACTTAGAATCATCGTACCTAAATCCACTCATCATGCTGCTAAGTAGCCTTATGACATTGATTTCATGGCTGAGTGATATTCCATTGTGCCAAGTACCACCATTTCTTTATCCATTTTTCTCTTTCCTGGGATATTGAAGGTGTACCGAAGCGGAGATTCTTGGAAACAGAGCAGCCGTAAAATTTAGGGTGCCTGTGTCTTGTTGATTTTTAGTTTTCCCAATTTATACGCCCATGAGTGGAAGTGCCCTATGCTCTCTACGCTGTGTTTATTACTTGTTTCAGGACACACCGTACTATTCTCCAGAGTGCCTGTTGGCAATTTACATCCCGCCCATCAGCGTAGCAAGGCTCCCATGTCTCCATGGCCTGTCCTGCTTTTCTGGTTTTTACACTTTGTTCAGCATGGCCCTTTTGACCGAGGGCAAGCGAGACTTCTTTGTAGCGCTGATTTGCCCTTCCGGCTTGCTTGGTTGGCCAAAAAGGGCGTATGCGTTTTTTCCTGAATATATTCAGGAAAAAACGCATACGCCCTTTTTGGCCAAGGGCATCATTGTCAACGTTTTGCCGCTTTTCATGTGCTTTAAAGGCGAGTCGAATCTACCTCCTGAAATCTGTTTCCTGCAAATCTGCCTTGCTTTCAAATCCTCTTCGTTGCCTTCCCTCAATATATTTGTGGACGAGAGTTCTCATTTATAACTCTGCACGTTTGTGAATTGCAGTGCCCCTGAGCTCCATTTGTCTCCTCGCTTTTTTGGGAGCTGCCCGCAAAAGCGCAGGATTGCTTCAGGCCCTATTTTGGTTCTGGGGGGCAGGCTGAGCCTGTGGTTCATTCTTCTTCCTGATGGGAAAATGGAGTGACCTATGCCTGTCCCAACACCTAGGGCTCGTCTCTCTTTGGTTCCGCGTCTTCCCGTTCATCCTCAGGACAAATTGCAACCTGTACAATCAGGAGGTTAAAGGTGCTGATTCTCCAAGTAGGGAGATGGTTAGTCAAGCGGCTGGAATGGCGAACCCGAGCACAAGGAGAGGAGAAATGAGGTGCGTTTTAGAAACCTTTCCCGATCTCATGGCATACCATCTTCTGGGTTTCCCATGCATGTTTTGATGTAGGAAGATGCCCTTGTACCTGGAGATTTGAGACCCATGGGGTGTGTTCCCAGCAGTGTTACTTTAAAGTATCTGGGTTTGCTCACCCAACCTCACCAATCCTCTCAGCCCCAAGAGTGTCCAGCCTTATGTCTCATCCAGCTGTGGGTCTAGATATGGTCAATCCAGGTTGCATCATAGACCCTGAATGGATTTTGTAAGAATTTCTCTCTCTTTCACTGTCTTTGTTTTGTGGGTTTTTTAAAGTAATTTATGTTTAGAATCGGGCTTGGCTGCTTTTCCCTGCTGTGTTGATGCTGCTTTACACCCTCTTGATTCACTTGCAGAGAGATATCGATACATAGGTTTTCAGATTCTTACTAGTCAGATATATTCTTGTGTGGTGACTAGGGTGTGTTGAGTCCAGTTCACTGAGCAGGGAGTAGGACTTGTCTATTACATATTTGGCTTATGGAGCGGTCTCTGAGCTAATTTCAAACCCTTGTTTTATGCATCACCCCACCTCACCTTTCCCGTTAAGCAGCCATAGTGTGTCTTCTAAAGGTGTGACTCTGTTTTGTTTTGTAATTCAGCTCAAGTGTAGCGATTTTGACATTCTCTCTATAAGCGATATCTTAGGATAAGTGTCTTTTTCTGTGTGACTTATTTCACTTAGAATCATCGTACCTAAATCCACTCATCATTCTGCTAAGTAGCCTTATGAGATTGATTTCATGGCTGAGTGATATTCCATTGTGCCAAGTACCACCATTTCTTTATCCATTTTTCTCTTTCCTGGGATATTGAAGGTGTACCGAAGTGGAGATTCTTGGAAACAGAGCAGCCGTAAAGGTTGAGGTGCCTGTGTCTTGTTGATTTTTAGTTTTCCCAATTTATACGCCCATGAGTGGAAGTGCCCTATGCTCTCTACGCTGTGTTTATTACTTGTTTCAGGACACACCGTACTCTTCTCCAGAGTGCCTGTTGGCAATTTACATCCCGCCCATCAGCGTAGCAAGGCTCCCATGTCTCCATGGCCTGTCCTGCTTTTCTGGTTTTTACACTTTGTTCAGCATGGCCCTTTTGACCGAGGGCAAGCGAGACTTCTTTGTAGCGCTGATTTGCCCTTCCGGCTTGCTTGGTTGGCCAAAAAGGGCGTATGCGTTTTTTCCTGAATATATTCAGGAAAAAACGCATACGCCCTTTTTGGCCAAGGGCATCATTGTCAACGTTTTGCCGCTTTTCATGTGCTTTAAAGGCGAGTCGAATCTACCTCCTGAAATCTGTTTCCTGCAAATCTGCCTTGCTTTCAAATCCTCTTCGTTGCCTTCCCTCAATATATTTGTGGACGAGAGTTCTCATTTATAACTCTGCACGTTTGTAAATTGCAGTGCCCCTGAGCTCCATTTGTCTCCTCGCTTTTTTGGGAGCTGGCCGCAAAAGCGCAGGATTGCTTCAGGCCCTATTTTGGTTCTGGGGGGCAGGCTGAGCCTGTGGTTCATTCTTCTTCCTGATGGGAAAATGGAGTGACCTATGCCTGTCCCAACACCTAGGGCTCGTCTCTCATTGGTTCCGCGTCTTCCCGTTCATCCTCAGGACAAATTGCAACCTGGACGAAACAGGAGGTTAAAGGTGCTGATTCTCCAAGTAGGGAGATGGTTAGTCAAGCGGCTGGAATGGCGAACCCGAGCACAAGGAGAGGAGAAATGAGGTGCGTTTTAGAAACCTTTCCCGATCTCACGGCATACCATCTTTTGGGTTTCCCATGCATGTTTTGATGTAGGAAGATTCCCTTGTACCTGGAGATTTGAGACCCATGGGGTGGGTACCCCGCGGTATTACTTTAAAGTATCTGCATTTGCTCACCCAACCTCACCAATCCTCTCAGCCCCAAGAGTGTCCAGCCTTATGTCTCATCCAGCTGTGGGTCTAGATATGGTCAATCCAGGTTGCATCAGAGACCCTGAACGGATTTTGTAAGAATTTCTCTCTCTTTCACTGTCTTTGCTTTGTGGGTTTTTTAAAGTAATGTATGTTTAGAATGGGGTTTGGCTGCTTTTCCCTGCTGTGTTTATGCTGCTTTACACCCTCTTGATTCACTTGCAGAGAGATATCGATACATAGGTTTTCAGATTCATACTAGTCAGATATATTCTTGTGCGGTGACTAGGGGGTGTTGAGTCCAGTTCACTCAGCAGGGAGTAGGCCTTGTCTAGTACATATTTGGCTTATGGAGCGGTGTCTGAGCTAATTTCAAACCCTTGTTTTATGCATCACCCCACCTCACCTTTCCGGTTAAGCAGCCATAGTGTGTCTTCTAAAGGTGTGCCTCTGTTCTGTTTTGTAATTCAGTTCAAGTGTAGCGATTTTGACATTCCCTCTATAAGCGATATCTTAGGATAAGTGCCTTTTTCTGTGTGACTTATTTCACTTAGAATCATCGTACCTAAATCCACTCATCATGCTTCTAACTAGCCTTATGACATTGATTTCATGGCTGAGTGATATTCCATTGTGCCAAGTACCACCATTTCTTTATCCATTTTTCTCTTTCCTGGGATATTGAAGGTGTACCGAAGCGGAGATTCTTGGAAACAGAGCAGCCGTAAACTTTAGGGTGCCTGTGTCTTGTTGATTTTTAGTTTTCCCAATTTATACGCCCATGAGTGGAAGTGCCCTATGCTCTCTACGCTGTGTTTATTACTTGTTTCAGGACACACCGTACTCTTCTCCAGAGTGCCTGTTGGCAATTTACATCCCGCCCATCAGCGTAGCAAGGCTCCCATGTCTCCATGGCCTGTCCTGCTTTTCTGGTTTTTACACTTTGTTCAGCATGGCCCTTTTGACCGAGGGCAAGCGAGACTTCTTTGTAGCGCTGATTTGCCCTTCCGGCTTGCTTGGTTGGCCAAAAAGGGCGTATGCGTTTTTTCCTGAATATATTCAGGAAAAAACGCATACGCCCTTTTTGGCCAAGGGCATCATTGTCAACGTTTTGCCGCTTTTCATGTGCTTTAAAGGCGAGTCGAATCTACCTCCTGAAATCTGTTTCCTGCAAATCTGCCTTGCTTTCAAATCCTCTTCGTTGCCTTCCCTCAATATATTTGTGGACGACAGTTCTCATTTATAACTCTGCACGTTTGTGAATTGCAGTGCCCCTGAGCTCCATTTGTCTCCTCGCTTTTTTGGGAGCTGGCCGTAAAAGCGCAGGATTGCTTCAGGCCCTATTTTGGTTCTGGGGGGCAGGCTGAGCCTGTGGTTCATTCTTCTTCCTGATGGGAAAATGGAGTGACCTATGCCTGTCCCAACACCTAGGGCTCGTCTCTCGTTGGTTCCGCGTCTTCCCGTTCATCCTCAGGACAGATTGCAACCTGTACAATCAGGAGGTTAAAGGTGCTGATTCTCCAAGTAGGGAGATGGTTAGTCAAGCAGCTGGAATGGTGAACCCAAGCACAAGGAGAGGAGAAATGACGTGCGTTTTAGAAACCTTTCCCGATCTCATGGCATACCATCTTCTGGGTTTCCCATGCATGTTTTGATGTAGGAAGATGCCATTGTACCTGGAGATTTGAGACCCATGGGGTGTGTTCCCCGCAGTGTTACTTTAAAGTATCTGCGTTTGCTCACCCAACCTCACCAATCCTCTCAGCCCCAAGAGTGTCCAGCCTTATGTCTCATCCAGCTGTGGGTCTAGATATGGTCAATGCAGGTTGCATCAGAGACCCTGAATGGATTTTGTAAGAATTTCTCTCTCTTTCACTGTCTTTGTTTTGTGGGTTTTTTAAAGTAATTTATGTTTAGAATCGGGCTTGGCTGCTTTTCCCTGCTGTGTTGATGCCGCTTTACACCCTCTTGATTCACTTGCAGAGAGATATCGATATATAGGTTTTCAGATTCTTACTAGTCAGATATATTCTTGTGTGGTGACTAGGGTGTGTTGAGTCCAGTTCACTGAGCAGGGAGTAGGCCTTGTCTATTATATATTTGGCTTATGGAGCGGTCTCTGAGCTAATTTCAAACCCTTGTTTTATGCATCACCCCACCTCACCTTTCCCGTTAAGCAGCCATAGTGTGTCTTCTAAAGGTGTGACTCTGTTCTGTTTTGTAATTCAGTTCAAGTGTAGCGATTTTGACATTCCCTCTATAAGCGATATCTTAGGATAAGTGTCTTTTTCTGTGTGACTTATTTCACTTAGAATCATCGTACCTAAATCCAATCATCATGCTGCTAACTAGCCTTATGACATTGATTTCATGGCTGAGTGATATTGCATTGTGACAAGTACCACCATTTCTTTATCCATTTTTCTCTTTCCTGGGATATTGAAGGTGTACCGAAGCGGAGGTTCTTGGAAACAGAGCAGCCGTAAATTTTAGGGTGCCTGTGTCTTGTTGATTTTTAGTTTTCCCAATTTATACGCCCATGAGTGGAAGTGCCCTATGCTCTCTACGCTGTGTTTATTACTTGTTTCAGGACACACCGTACTCTTCTCCAGAGTGCCTGTTGGCAATTTACATCCCGCCCATCAGCGTAGCAAGGCTCCCATGTCTCCATGGCCTGTCCTGCTTTTCTGGTTTTTACACTTTGTTCAGCATGGCCCTTTTGACCGAGGGCAAGCGAGACTTCTTTGTAGCGCTGATTTGCACTTCCGGCTTGCTTGGTTGGCCAAAAAGGGCGTATGCGTTTTTTCCTGAATATATTCAGGAAAAAACGCATACGCCCTTTTTGGCCAAGGGCATCATTGTCAACGTTTTGCCGCTTTTCATGTGCTTTAAAGGCGAGTCGAATCTACCTCCTGAAATCTGTTTCCTGCAAATCTGCCTTGCTTTCAAATCTTCTTCGTTGCCTTCCCTCAATATATTTGTGGACGAGAGTTCTCATTTATAACTCTGCACGTTTGTGAATTGCAGTGCCCCTGAGCTCCATTTGTCTCCTCGCTTTTTTGGGAGCTGGCCGCAAAAGCGCAGGATTGCTTCAGGCCCTATTTTGGTTCTGGGGGGCAGGCTGAGCCTGTGGTTCATTCTTCTTCCTGATGGGAAAATGGAGTGACCTATGCCTGTCCCAACACCTAGGGCTCGTCTCTCGTTGGTTCTGCGTCTTCCCATTCATCCTCAGGACAAATTGCAACCTGTACAATCAGGAGGTTAAAGGTGCTGATTCTCCAAGTAGGGAGATGGTTAGTCAAGGGGCTGGAATGGCGAACCCGAGCACAAGGAGAGGAGAAATGAGGTGCGTTTTAGAAACCTTTCCCGATCTCATGGCATACCATCTTCTGGGTTTCCCATGCATGTTTTGATGTAGGAAGATGCCCTTGTACCTGGAGATTTGAGACCCATGGGGTGTGTTCCCCGCAGTGTTACTTTAAAGTATCTGCGTTTGCTCACCCAACCTCACCAATCCTCTCAGCCCCAAGAGTGTCCAGCCTTATGTCTCATCCAGCTGTGGGTCTAGATATGGTCAATCCAGGTTGCATCATAGACCCTGAATGGATTTTGTAAGAATTTCTCTCTCTTTAACTGTCTTTGTTTTGTGGGTTTTTTAAAGTAATTTATGTTTAGAATCGGGCTTGGCTGCTTTTCCCTGCTGTGTTGATGCTGCTTTACACCCTCTTGACTCACTTGCAGAGAGATATCGATACATAGGTTTTCAGATTCTTACTAGTCAGATATATTCTTGTGTGGTGACTAGGGTGTGTTGAGTCCAGTTCACTGAGCAGGGAGTAGGACTTGTCTATTACATATTTGGCTTATGGAGCGGTCTCTGAGCTAATTTCAAACCCTTGTTTTATGCATCACCCCACCTCACCTTTCCCGTTAAGCAGCCATAGTGTGTCTTCTAAAGGTGTGACTCTGTTTTGTTTTGTAATTCAGCTCAAGTGTAGCGATTTTGACATTCTCTCTATAAGCGATATCTTAGGATAAGTGTCTTTTTCTGTGTGACTTATTTCACTTAGAATCATCGTACCTAAATCCACTCATCATGCTGCTAAGTAGCCTTATGAGATTGATTTCATGGCTGAGTGATATTCCATTGTGCCAAGTACCACCATTTCTTTATCCATTTTTCTCTTTCCTGGGATATTGAAGGTGTACCGAAGTGGAGATTCTTGGAAACAGAGCAGCCGTAAACTTTAGGGTGCCTGTGTCTTGTTGATTTTTAATTTTCCCAATTTATACGCCCATGAGTGGAAGTGCCCTATGCTCTCTACGCTGTGTTTATTACTTGTTTCAGGACACACCGTACTCTTCTCCAGAGTGCCTGTTGGCAATTTACATCCCGCCCATCAGCGTAGCAAGGCTCCCATGTCTCCATGGCCTGTCCTGCTTTTCTGGTTTTTACACTTTTTTCAGCATGGCCCTTTTGACCGAGGGCAAGCGAGACTTCTTTGTAGCGCTGATTTGCCCTTCCAGCTTGCTTGGTTGGCCAAAAAGGGCGTATGCGTTTTTTCCTGAATATATTCAGGAAAAAACGCATACGCCCTTTTTGGCCAAGGGCATCATTGTCAACGTTTTGCCGCTTTTCATGTGCTTTAAAGGCGAGTCGAATCTACCTCCTGAAATCTGTTTCCTGCAAATCTGCCTTGCTTTCAAATCCTCTTCGTTGCCTTCCCTCAATATATTTGTGGACGAGAGTTCTCATTTATAACTCTGCACGTTTGTGAATTGCAGTGCCCCTGAGCTCCATTTGTCTCCTCGCTTTTTTGGGAGCTGGCCGCAAAAGCGCAGGATTGCTTCAGGCCCTATTTTTGTTCTGGGGGGCAGGCTGAGCCTGTGGTTCATTCTTCTTCCTGATGGGAAAATGGAGTGACCTGTGCCTGTCCCAACACCTAGGGCTAGTCTCTCGTTGGTTCCCCGTCTTCCCGTTCATCCTCAGGACAAATTGCAACCTGGACGAAACAGGAGGTTAAAGGTGCTGATTCTCCAAGTAGGGAGATGGTTAGTCAAGCGGCTGGAATGGCGAACCCGAGCACAAGGAGAGGAGAAATGAGGTGCGTTTTAGAAACCTTTCCCGATCTCACGGCATACCATCTTCTGGGTTTCCCATGCATGTTTTGATGTAGGAAGATGCCCTTTTACCTGGAGATTTGAGACCCATGGGGTGTGTACCCCGCGGTGTTACTTTAAAGTATCTGGGTTTGCTCACCCAACCTCACCAATCCTCTCAGCCCCAAGAGTGTCCAGCCTTATGTCTCATCCAGCTGTGGGTCTAGATATGGTCAATCCAGGTTGCATCATAGACCCTGAATGGATTTTGTAAGAATTTCTCTCTCTTTAACTGTCTTTGTTTTGTGGGTTTTTTAAAGTAATTTATGTTTAGAATCGGGCTTGGCTGCTTTTCCCTGCTGTGTTGTTGCCGCTTTACACCCTCTTGATTCACTTGCAGAGAGATATCGATACATAGGTTTTCAGATTCTTACTAGTCAGATATATTCTTGTGTGGTGACTAGGGTGTGTTGAGTCCAGTTCACTGAGCAGGGAGTAGGCCTTGTCTATTACATATTTGCCTTATGGAGCGGTCTCTGAGCTAATTTCAAACCCTTGTTTTATGCATCACCCCACCTCACCTTTCCCGTTAAGCAGCCATAGTGTGTCTTCTAAAGGTGTGACTCTGTTCTGTTTTGTAATTCAGTTCAAGTGTAGCGATTTTGACATTCCCTCTATAAGCGATATCTTAGGATAAGGGCCTTTTTCTGTGTGACTTATTTCACTTAGAATCATCGTACCTAATCCACTCATCATGCTGCTAACTAGCCTTATGACATTGATTTCATGGCTGAGTGATATTCCATTGTGCCAAGTACCACCATTTCTTTATCCATTTTTCTCTTTCCTGGGATATTGAAGGTGTACCGAAGCGGAGGTTCTTGGAAACAGAGCAGCCGTAAATTTTAGGGTGCCTGTGTCTTGTTGATTTTTAGTTTTCCCAATTTATACGCCCATGAGTGGAAGTGCCCTATGCTCTCTACGCTGTGTTTATTACTTGTTTCAGGACACACCGTACTCTTCTCCAGAGTGCCTGTTGGCAATTTACATCCCGCCCATCAGCGTAGCAAGGCTCCCATGTCTCCATGGCCTGTCCTGCTTTTCTGGTTTTTACACTTTATTCAGCATGGCCCTTTTGACCGAGGGCAAGCGAGACTTCTTTGTAGCGCTGATTTGCCCTTCCGGCTTGCTTGGTTGGCCAAAAAGGGCGTATGCGTTTTTTCCTGAATATATTCAGGAAAAATCGCATACGCCCTTTTTGGCCAAGGGCATCATTGTCAACGTTTTGCCGCTTTTCATGTGCTTTAAAGGCGAGTCGAATCTACCTCCTGAAATCTGTTTCCTGCAAATCTGCCTTGCTTTCAAATCCTCTTCGTTGCCTTCCCTCAATATATTTGTGGACGAGAGTTGTCATTTATAACTCTGCACGTTTGTGAATTGCAGTGCCCCTGAGCTCCATTTGTCTCCTCGCTTTTTTGGGAGCTGGCCGCAAAAGCGCAGGATTGATTCAGGCCCTATTTTGGTTCTGGGGGGCAGGCTGAGCCTGTGTTTCATTCTTCTTCCTGATGGGAAAATGGAGTGACCTATGCCTGTCCCAACACCTAGGGCTCGTCTCTCGTTGGTTCCGCGTCTTCCCGTTCATCCTCAGGACAGATTGCAACCTGTACAATCAGGAGGTTAAAGGTGCTGATTCTCCAAGTAGGGAGATGGTTAGTCAAGCAGCTGGAATGGTGAACCCAAGCACAAGGAGAGGAGAAATGAGGTGCGTTTTAGAAACCTTTCCCGATCTCATGGCATACCATCTTCTGGGTTTCCCATGCATGTTTTGATGTAGGAAGATGCCATTGTACCTGGATATTTGAGACCCATGGGGTGTGTTCCCCGCAGTGTTACTTTAAAGTATCTGCGTTTGCTCACCCAACCTCACCAAACCTCTCAGCCCCAAGAGTGTCCAGCCTTATGTCTCATCCAGCTGTGGGTCTAGATATGGTCAATGCAGGTTGCATCAGAGACCCTGAATGGATTTTGTAAGAATTTCTCTCTCTTTCACTGTCTTTGTTTTGTGGGTTTTTTAAAGTAATTTATGTTTAGAATCGGGCTTGGCTGCTTTTCCCTGCTGTGTTGATGCCGCTTTACACCCTCTTGATTCACTTGCAGAGAGATATCGATATATAGGTTTTCAGATTCTTACTAGTCAGATATATTCTTGTGTGGTGACTAGGGTGTGTTGAGTCCAGTTCACTGAGCAGGGAGTAGGCCTTGTCTATTATATATTTGGCTTATGGAGCGGTCTCTGAGCTAATTTCAAACCCTTGTTTTATGCATCACCCCACCTCACCTTTCCCGTTAAGCAGCCATAGTGTGTCTTCTAAAGGTGTGACTCTGTTCTGTTTTGTAATTCAGTTCAAGTGTAGCGATTTTGACATTCCCTCTATAAGCGATATCTTAGGATAAGTGTCTTTTTCTGTGTGACTTATTTCACTTAGAATCATCGTACCTAAATCCAATCATCATGCTGCTAACTAGCCTTATGACATTGATTTCATGGCTGAGTGATATTGCATTGTGACAAGTACCACCATTTCTTTATCCATTTTTCTCTTTCCTGGGATATTGAAGGTGTACCGAAGCGGAGGTTCTTGGAAACAGAGCAGCCGTAAATTTTAGGGTGCCTGTGTCTTGTTGATTTTTAGTTTTCCCAATTTATACGCCCATGAGTGGAAGTGCCCTATGCTCTCTACGCTGTGTTTATTACTTGTTTCAGGACACACCGTACTCTTCTCCAGAGTGCCTGTTGGCAATTTACATCCCGCCCATCAGCGTAGCAAGGCTCCCATGTCTCCATGGCCTGTCCTGCTTTTCTGGTTTTTACACTTTGTTCAGCATGGCCCTTTTGACCGAGGGCAAGCGAGACTTCTTTGTAGCGCTGATTTGCCCTTCCGGCTTGCTTGGTTGGCCAAAAAGGGCGTATGCGTTTTTTCCTGAATATATTCAGGAAAAAACGCATACGCCCTTTTTGGCCAAGGGCATCATTGTCAACATTTTGCCGCTTTTCATGTGCTTTAAAGGCGAGTCGAATCTACCTCCTGAAATCTGTTTCCTGCAAATCTGCCTTGCTTTCAAATCTTCTTCGTTGCCTTCCCTCAATATATTTGTGGACGAGAGTTCTCATTTATAACTCTGCACGTTTGTGAATTGCAGTGCCCCTGAGCTCCATTTGTCTCCTCGCTTTTTTGGGAGCTGGCCGCAAAAGCGCAGGATTGCTTCAGGCCCTATTTTGGTTCTGGGGGGCAGGCTGAGCCTGTGGTTCATTCTTCTTCCTGATGGGAAAATGGAGTGACCTATGCCTGTCCCAACACCTAGGGCTCGTCTCTCGTTGGTTCTGCGTCTTCCCATTCATCCTCAGGACAAATTGCAACCTGTACAATCAGGAGGTTAAAGGTGCTGATTCTCCAAGTAGGGAGATGGTTAGTCAAGGGGCTGGAATGGCGAACCCGAGCACAAGGAGAGGAGAAATGAGGTGCGTTTTAGAAACCTTTCCCGATCTCATGGCATACCATCTTCTGGGTTTCCCATGCATGTTTTGATGTAGGAAGATGCCCTTGTACCTGGAGATTTGAGACCCATGGGGTGTGTTCCCCGCAGTGTTACTTTAAAGTATCTGCATTTGCTCACCCAACCTCACCAATCCTCTCAGCCCCAAGAGTGTCCAGCCTTATGTCTCATCCAGCTGTGGGTCTAGATATGGTCAATCCAGGTTGCATCAGAGACCCTGAACGGATTTTGTAAGAATATCTCTCTCTTTCACTGTCTTTGTTTTGTGGGTTTTTTAAAGTAATTTATGTTTAGAATCGGGCTTGGCTGCTTTTCCCTGCTGTGTTGATGCCGCTTTACACCCTCTTGATTCACTTGCAGAGAGATATGGATACATAGGTTTTCAGATTCTTATTAGTCAGATATATTCTTGTGTGGTGACTAGGGTGTGTTGAGTCCAGTTCACTGAGCAGGGAGTAGGCCTTGTCTATTACATATTTGGCTTATGGAGCGGTCTCTGAGCTAATTTCAAACCCTTGTTTTATGCATCACCCCACCTCACCTTTCCGGTTAAGCAGCCATAGTGTGTCTTCTAAAGGTGTGACTCTGTTTTGTTTTGTAATTCAGTTCAAATGTAGCGATTTTGACATTCCTTCTATAAGCGATATCTTAGGATAAGTGTCTTTTTCTGTGTGACTTATTTCACTTAGAATCATCGTACCTAAATGCACTCATCATGCTGCTAACTAGCCTTATGACATTGATTTCATGGCTGAGTGATATTCCATTGTGCCAAGTACCACCATTTCTTTATCCATTTTTCTCTTTCCTGGGATATTGAAGGTGTACCGAAGCAGAGGTTCCTGGAAACAGAGCAGCCGTAAACTTTAGGGTGCCTGTGTCTTGTTGATTTTTACTTTTCCCAATATATACGCCCATGAGTGGAAGTGCCCTATGCTCTCTACGCTGTGTTTATTACTTGTTTCAGGACACACCGTACTCTTCTCCAGAGTGCCTGTTGGCAATTTACATCCCGCCCATCAGCGTAGCAAGGCTCCCATGTCTCCTTGGCCTGTCCTGCTTTTCTGGTTTTTACACTTTTTTCAGCATGGCCCTTTTGACCTAGGGCAAGCGAGACTTCTTTGTAGCGCTGATTTGCCCTTCCGGCTTGCTTGGTTGGCCAAAAAGGGCGTATGCGTTTTTTCCTGAATATATTCAGGAAAAAACGCATACGCCCTTTTTGGCCAAGGGCATCATTGTCAACGTTTTGCCACTTTTCATGTGCTTTAAAGGCGAGTCGAATCTACCTCCTGAAATCTGTTTCCTGCAAATCTGCCTTGCTTTCAAATCCTCTTCGTTGCCTTCCCTCAATATATTTGTGGACGAGAGTTCTCATTTATAACTCTGCACGTTTGTGAATTGCAGTGCCCCTGAGCTCCATTTGTCTCCTCGCTTTTTTGGGAGCTGGCCGCAAAAGCGCAGGATTGCTTCAGGCCCTATTTTGGTTCTGGGGGGCAGGCTGAGCCTGTGGTTCATTCTTCTTCCTGATGGGAAAATGGAGTGACCTGTGCCTGTCCCGACACCTAGGGCTAGTCTCTCGTTGGTTCCCCGTCTTCCCGTTCATCCTCAGGACAAATTGCAACCTGGACGAAACAGGAGGTTAAAGGTGCTGATTCTCCAAGTAGGGAGATGGTTAGTCAAGCGGTTGGAATGGCGAACCCGAGCACAAGGAGAGGAGAAATGAGGTGCGTTTTAGAAACCTTTCCCGATCTCACGGCATACCATCTTCTGGGTATCCCATGCATGTTTTGATGTAGGAAGATGCCCTTGTACCTGGAGATTTGAGACCCATGGGGTGTGTACCCCGCGGTGTTACTTTAAAGTATCCTGGTTTGCTCACCCAACCTCACCAATCCGCTCAGCCCCAAGAATGTCCAGCCTTATGTCTCATCCAGCTGTGGGTCTAGATATGGTCAATCCAGGTTGCATCATAGACCCTGAACGGATTTTGTAAGAATTTCTCTCTCTTTAACTGTCTTTGTTTTGTGGGTTTTTTAAAGTAATTTATGTTTAGAATCGGGCTTGGCTGCTTTTCCCTGCTGTGTTGATGCCGCTTTACACCCTCTTGATTCACTTGCAGAGAGATATCGATACATAGGTTTTCAGATTCTTACTAGTCAGATATATTCTTGTGTGGTGACTAGGATGTGTTGAGTCCATTTCACTGAGCAGGGAGTAGGCTTTGTCTATTACATATTTGGCTTATGGAGCGGTCTCTGAGCTAATTTCAAACCCTTGTTTTATGCATCACCCCACCTCACCTTTCCCGTTAAGCAGCCATAGTGTGTCTTCTAAAGGTGTGACTCTGTTCTGTTTTGTAATTCAGTTCAAGTGTAGCGATTTTGACATTCCCTCTATAAGTGATATCTTAGGATAAGGGCCTTTTTCTGTGTGACTTATTTCACTTAGAATCATCGTACCTAAATCCACTCATCATGCTGCTAACTAGCCTTATGACATTGATTTCATGGCTGAGTGATATTCCATTGTGCCAAGTACCACCATTTCTTTATCCATTTTTCTCTTTCCTGGGATATTGAAGGTGTACCGAAGCGGAGGTTCTTGGAAACAGAGCAGCCGTAAACTTTAGGGTGCCTGTGTCTTGTTGATTTTTAGTTTTCCCAATTTATACGCCCATGAGTGGAAGTGCCCTATGCTCTCTACGCTGTGTTTATTACTTGTTTCAGGACACACCGTACTCTTCTCCAGAGTGCCTGTTGGCAATTTACATCCCGCCCATCAGCGTAGCAAGGCTCCCATGTCTCCATGGCCTGTCCTGCTTTTCTGGTTTTTACACTTTGTTCAGCATGGCCCTTTTGACCGAGGGCAAGCGAGACTTCTTTGTAGCGCTGATTTGCCCTTCCAGCTTGCTTGGTTGGCCAAAAAGGGCGTATGCGTTTTTTCCTGAATATATTCAGGAAAAAACGCATACGCCCTTTTTGGCCAAGGGCATCATTGTCAACGTTTTGCCACTTTTCATGTGCTTTAAAGGCGAGTCGAATCTACCTCCTGAAATCTGTTTCCTGCAAATCTGCCTTGCTTTCAAATCCTCTTTGTTGCCTTCCCTCAATATATTTGTGGACGAGAGTTCTCATTTATAACTCTGCACGTTTGTGAATTGCAGTGCCCCTGAGCTCCATTTGTCTCCTCGCTTTTTTGGGAGCTGGCCGCAAAAACGCAGGATTGCTTCAGGCCCTATTTTGGTTCTGGGGGGCAGGCTGAGCCTGTGGTTCATTCTTCTTCCTGATGGGAAAATGGAGTGACCTATGCCTGTCCCAACACCTAGGGCTCGTCTCTCGTTGGTTCCGCGTCTTCCCGTTCATCCTCAGAACAGATTGCAACCTGTACAATCAGGAGGTTGAAGGTGCTGATTCTCCAAGTAGGGAGATGGTTAGTCAAGCAGCTGGAATGGTGAACCCGAGCACAAGGAGAGGAGAAATGAGGTGCGTTTTAGAAACCTTTCCCGATCTCATGGCATACCATCTTCTGGGTTTCCCATGCATGTTTTGATGTAGGAAGATGCCATTGTACCTGGAGATTTGAGACCCATGGGGTGTGTTCCCCGCAGTGTTACTTTAAAGTATCTGCGTTTGCTCACCCAACCTCAACAATCCTCTCAGCCCCAAGAGTGTCCAGCCTTATGTCTCATCCAGCTGTGGGTCTAGATATGGTCAATGCAGGTTGCATCAGAGACCCTGAACGGATTTTGTAAGAATTTCTCTCTCTTTCACTGTCTTTGTTTTGTGGGTTTTTTAAAGTAATTTATGTTTAGAATCAGGCTTGGCTGCTTTTCCCTGCTGTGTTGATGCCGCTTTACACCCTCTTGATTCACTTGCAGAGAGATATCGATATATAGGTTTTCAGATTCTTACTAGTCAGATATATTCTTGTGTGGTGACTAGGGTGTGTTGAGTCCAGTTCACTGAGCAGGGAGTAGGCCTTGTCTATTACATATTTGCCTTATGGAGCGGTCTCTGAGCTAATTTCAAACCCTTGTTTTATGCATCACCCCACCTCACCTTTCCCGTTAAGCAGCCATAGTGTGTCTTCTAAAGGTGTGACTCTGTTCTGTTTTGTAATTCAGTTCAAGTGTAGCGATTTTGACATTCCCTCTATAAGCGATATCTTAGGATAAGTGTCTTTTTCTGTGTGACTTATTTCACTTAGAATCATCGTACCTAAATCCACACATCATGCTGCTAACTAGCCTTATGACATTGATTTCATGGCTGAGTGATATTCCATTGTGCCAAGTACCACCATTTCTTTATCCATTTTTCTCTTTCCTGGGATATTGAAGGTGTACCGAGGCGGATGTTCTTGGAAACAGAGCAGCCGTAAATTTTAGGGTGCCTGTGTCTTGTTGATTTTTAGTTTTCCCAATTTATACGCCCATGAGTGGAAGTGCCCTATGCTCTCTACGCTGTGTTTATTACTTGTTTCAGGACACACCGTACTCTTCTCCAGAGTGCCTGTTGGCAATTTACATCCCGCCCATCAGCGTAGCTAGGCTCCCATGTCTCCATGGCCTGTCCTGCTTTTCTGGTTTTTACACTTTGTTCAGCATGGCCCTTTTGACCGAGGGCAAGCGAGACTTCTTTGTAGCGCTGATTTGCCCTTCCGGCTTGCTTGGTTGGCCAAAAAGGGCGTATGCGTTTTTTCCTGAATATATTCAGGAAAAAACGCATACGCCCTTTTTGGCCAAGGGCATCATTGTCAACGTTTTGCCGCTTTTCATGTGCTTTAAAGGCGAGTCGAATCTACCTCCTGAAATCGGTTTCCTGCAAATCTGCTTTGCTTTCAAATCCTCTTCGTTGCCTTCCCTCAATATATTTGTGGACGAGAGTTCTCATTTATAACTCTGCACGTTTGTGAATTGCAGTGCCCCTGAGCTCCATTTGTCTCCTCGCTTTTTTGGGAGCTGGCCGCAAAAGCGCAGGATTGCTTCAGGCCCTATTTTGGTTCTCGGGGGCAGGCTGAGCCTGTGGTTCATTCTTCTTCCTGATGGGAAAATGGAGTGACCTATGCCTGTCCCAACACCTAGGGCTCGTCTCTCGTTGGTTCCGCGTCTTCCCGTTCATCCTCAGGACAAATTGCAACCTGTACAATCAGGAGGTTAAAGGTGCTGATTCTCCAAGTAGGGAGATGGTTAGTCAAGCGGCTGGAATGGCGAACCCGAGCACAAGGAGAGGAGAAATGAGGTGCGTTTTAGAAACCTTTCCCGATCTCATGGCATACCATCTTCTGGGTTTCCCATGCATGTTTTGATGTAGGAAGATGCCCTTGTACCTGGAGATTTGAGACCCATGGGGTGTGTTCCCAGCAGTGTTACTTTAAAGTATCTGGGTTTGCTCACCCAACCTCACCAATCCTCTCAGCTCCAAGAGTGTCCAGCCTTATGTCTCATCCAGCTGTGGGTGTAGATATGGTCAATCCAGGTTGCATCATAGACCCTGAATGGATTTTGTAAGAATTTCTCTCTCTTTAACTGTCTTTGTTTTGTGGGTTTTTTAAAGTAATTTATGTTTAGAATCGGGCTTGGCTGCTTTTCCCTGCTGTGTTGATGCCGCTTACACCCTCTTGATTCACTTGCAGAGAGATATCGATACATAGGTTTTCAGATTCTTACTAATCAGATATATTCTTGTGTGGTGACTAGGGTGTGTTGAGTCCAGTTCACTGAGCAGGGAGTAGGCCTTGTCTATTACATATTTGCCTTATGGAGCGGTCTCTGAGCTAATTTCAAACCCTTGTTTTATGCATCACCCCACCTCACCTTTCCCGTTAAGCAGCCATAGTGTGTCTTCTAAAGGTGTGACTCTGTTTTGTTTTGTAATTCAGCTCATGTGTAGCGATTTTGACATTCCCTCTATAAGCGATATCTTAGGATAAGTGTCTTTTTCTGTGTGACTTATTTCACTTAGAATCATCGTACCTAAATCCACTCATCATGCTGCTAACTAGCCTTATGACATTGATTTCATGGCTGAGTGATATTCCATTGTGCCAAGTACCACCATTTCTTTATCCATTTTTCTCTTTCCTGGGATATTGAAGGTGTACCGAAGCAGAGATTCTTGGAAACAGAGCAGCCGTAAACTTTAGGGTGCCTGTGTCTTGTTGATTTTTAGTTTTCCCAATTTATACGCCCATGAGTGGAAGTGCCCTATGCTCTCTACGCTGTGTTTATTACTTGTTTCAGGACACACCGTACTCTTCTCCAGAGTGCCTGTTGGCAATTTACATCCCGCCCATCAGCGTAGCAAGGCTCCCATGTCTCCATGGCCTGTCCTGCTTTTCTGGTTTTTACACTTTGTTCAGCATGGCCCTTTTGACTGAGGGCAAGCGAGACTTCTTTGTAGCGCTGATTTGCCCTTCCGGCTTGCTTGGTTGGCCAAAAAGGGCGTATGCGTTTTTTCCTGAATATATTCAGGAAAAAACGCATACGCCCTTTTTGGCCAAGGGCATCATTGTCAACGTTTTCCGCTTTTCATGTGCTTTAAAGGCGAGTCGAATCTACCTCCTGAAATCTGTTTCCTGCAAATCTGCCTTGCTTTCAAATCCTCTTCGTTGCCTTCCCTCAATATATTTGTGGACGAGAGTTCTCATTTATAACTCTGCACGTTTGTGAATTGCAGTGCCCCTGAGCTCCATTTGTCTCCTCGCTTTTTTGGGAGCTGGCCGCAAAAACGCAGGATTGATTCAGGCCCTATTTTGGTTCTGGGGGGCAGGCTGAGCCTGTGGTTCATTCTTCTTCCTGATGGGAAAATGGAGTGACCTATGCCTGTCCCAACACCTAGGGCTAGTCTCTCGTTGGTTCCGCGTCTTCCCGTTCATCGTCAGGACAGATTGCAACCTGTACAATCAGGAGGTTAAGGTGCTGATTCTCCAAGTAGGGAGATGGTTAGTCAAGCAGCTGGAATGGTGAACCCGAGCACAAGGAGAGGAGAAATGAGGTGCGTTTTAGAAACCTTTCCTGATCTCATGGCATACCATCTTCTGGGTTTCCCATGCATGTTTTGATGTAGGAAGTTGCCATTGTACCTGGAGATTTGAGACCCATGGGGTGTGTTCCCCGCAGTGTTACTTTAAAGTATCTGCGTTTGCTCACCCAACCTCACCAATCCTCTCAGCCCCAAGAGTGTCCAGCCTTATGTCTCATCCAGCTGTGGGTCTAGATATGGTCAATGCAGGTTGCATCAGAGACCCTGAACGGATTTTGTAAGAATTTCTCTCTCTTTCACTGTCTTTGTTTTGTGGGATTTTTAAACTAATTTATGTTTAGAATCGGGCTTGGCTGCTTTTCCCTGCTGTGTTGATGCCGCTTTACACCCTCTTGATTCACTTGCAGAGAGATATCGATATATAGGTTTTCAGATTCTTACTAGTCAGATATATTCTTGTGTGATGACTAGGGTGTGTTGAGTCCAGTTCACTGAGCAGGGAGTAGGCCTTGTCTATTACGTATTTGGCTTATGGAGCAGTGTCTGAGCTAATTTCAAACCCTTGTTTTATGCATCACCCCACCTCACCTTTCCCGTTAAGCAGCCATAGTGTGTCTTCTAAAGGTGTGACTCTGTTCTGTTTTGTAATTCAGTTCAAGTGTAGCGATTTTGACATTCCCTCTATAAGCGATATCTTAGGATAAGTGTCTTTTTCTGTGTGACTTATTTCACTTAGAATCATCGTACCTAAATCCACTCATCATGCTGCTAACTAGCCTTATGACATTGATTTCATGGCTGAGTGATATTCCATTGTGCCAAGTACCACCATTTCTTTATCCATTTTTCTCTTTCCTGGGATATTGAAGGTGTACCGAAGCGGAGGTTCTTGGAAACAGAGCAGCCGTAAACTTTAGGGTGCCTGTGTCTTGTTGATTTTTAGTTTTCCCAATTTATACGCCCATGAGTGGAAGTGCCCTATGCTCTCTACGCTGTGTTTATTACTTGTTTCAGGACACACCGTACTCTTCTCCAGATTGCCTGTTGGCAATTTACATCCCGCCCATCAGCGTAGCAAGGCTCCCATGTCTCCATGGCCTGTCCTGCTTTTCTGGTTTTTACACTTTGTTCAGCATGGCCCATTTGACCGAGGGCAAGCGAGACTTCTTTGTAGCGCTGATTTACCCTTCCGGCTTGCTTGGTTGGCCAAAAAGGGCCTATGCGTTTTTTCCTGAATATATTCAGGAAAAAACGCATACGCCCTTTTTGGCCAAGGGCATCATTGTCAACGTTTTGCTGCTTTTCATGTGCTTTAAAGGCGAGTCGAATCTACCTCCTGAAATCTGTTTCCTGCAAATCTGCCTTGCTTTCAAATCCTCTTCGTTGCCTTCCCTCAATATATTTGTGGACGAGAGTTCTCATTTATAACTCTGCACGTTTGTGAATTGCAGTGCCCCTGAGCTCCATTTGTCTCCTCGCTTTTTTGGGAGCTGGCCGCAAAAGCGCTGGATTGCTTCAGGCCCTATTTTGGTTCTGGGGGGCAGGCTGAGCCTGTGGTTCATTCTTCTTCCTGATGGGAAAATGGAGTGACCTATGCCTGTCCCAACACCTAGGGCTCGTCTCTCGTTGGTTCCGCGTCTTCCCATTCATCCTCAGGACAAATTGCAACCTGTACAATCAGGAGGTTAAAGGTGCTGATTCTCCAAGTAGGCAGATGGTTAGTCAAGCGGCTGGAATGGCGAACCCGAGCACAAGGAGAGGAGAAATGAGGTGCGTTTTAGAAACCTTTCCCGATCTCATGGCATACCATCTTCTGGGTTTCCCATGCATGTTTTGATGTAGGAAGATGCCCTTGTACCTGGAGATTTGAGACCCATGGGGTGTGTTCCCCGCAGTGTTACTTTAAAGTATCTGCGTTTGCTCACCCAACCTCACCAATCCTCTCAGCCCCTAGAGTGTCCAGCCTTATGTCTCATCCAGCTGTGGGTCTAGATATGGTCAATCCAGGTTGCATCATAGACCCTGAACGGATTTTGTAAGAATTTCTCTCTCTTTCACGGTCTTTGTTTTGTGGGTGTTTTAACGTAATTTACGTTTAGAATCGGTCTTGGCTGCTTTTCCCTGCTGTGTTGATGCCGTTTTACACCCTCTTGTTTCACTTGCAGAGAGATATCAATACATAGGTTTTCAGATTCTTACTAGTGTGGTGACTAGAGTGTGTTGAGTCCAGTTCACTGAGCAGGGAGTAGGCCTTGTCTATTACATATTTGGCTTATGGAGCAGTGTCTGAGCTAATTTCAAACCCTTGTTTTATGCATCACCCCACCTCACCTTTCCCGTTAAGCAGCCATAGTGTGTCTTCTAAAGGTGTGACTCTGTTCTGTTTTGTAATTCAGTTCAAGTGTAGCGATTTTGACATTCCCTCTATAAGCGATATCTTAGGATAAGTGTCTTTTTCTGTGTGATTTATTTCACTTAGAATCATCGTACCTAAATCCACTCATCATGCTGCTAACTAGCCTTATGACATTGATTTCATGGCTGAGTGATATTCCATTGTGCCAAGTACCACCTTTTCTTTATCCATTTTTCTCTTTCCTGGGATATTGAAGGTGTACCGAAGCGGAGGTTCTTGGAAACAGAGCAGCCGTAAACTTTAGGGTGCCTGTGTCTTGTTGATTTTTAGTTTTCCCAATTTATACGCCCATGAGTGGAAGTGCCCTATGCTCTCTACGCTGTGTTTATTACTTGTTTCAGGACACACCGTACTCTTCTCCAGAGTGCCTGTTGGCAATTTACATCCCGCCCATCAGCGTAGCAAGGCTCCCATGTCTCCATGGCCTGTCCTGCTTTTCTGGTTTTTACACTTTGTTCAGCATGGCCCTTTTGACCGAGGGCAAGCGAGACTTCTTTGTAGCGCTGATTTGCCCTTCCGGCTTGCTTGGTTGGCCAAAAAGGGCGTATGCGTTTTTTCCTGAATATATTCAGGAAAAAACGCATACGCCCTTTTTGGCCAAGGGCATCATTGTCAACGTTTTGCCGCTTTTCATGTGCTTTAAAGGCGAGTCGAATCTACCTCCTGAAATCTGTTTCCTGCAAATCTGCCTTGCTTTCAAATCCTCTTCGTTGCCTTCCCTCAATATATTTGTGGACGAGAGTTCTCATTTATAACTCTGCACGTTTGTGAATTGCAGTGCCCCTGAGCTCCATTTGTCTCCTCGCTTTTTTGGGAGCTGGCCGCAAAAGCGCAGGATTGCTTCAGGCCCTATTTTGGTTCTGGGGGGCAGGCTGAGCCTGTGGTTCATTCTTCTTCCTGATGGGAAAATGGAGTGACCTATGCCTGTCCCAACACCTAGGGCTCGTATCTCGTTGGTTCTGCGTCTTCCCATTCATCCTCAGGACAAATTGCAACCTGTACAATCAGGAGGTTAAAGGTGCTGATTCTCCAAGTAGGGAGATGGTTAGTCAAGCGGCTGGAATGGCGAACCCGAGCACAAGGAGAGGAGAAATGAGGTGCGTTTTAGAAACATTTCCCGATCTCATGGCATACCATCTTCTGGGTTTCCCATGCATGTTTTGATGTAGGAAGATGCCCTTGTACCTGGAGATTTGAGACCCATGGGGTGTGTTCCCCGCAGTGTTACTTTAAATTATCTGCATTTGCTCACCCAACCTCACCAATCCTCTCAGCCCCAAGAGTGTCCAGCCTTATGTCTCATCCAGCTGTGGGTCTAGATATGGTCAATCCAGGTTGCATCATAGACCCTGAACGGATTTTGTAAGAAATTCTCTCTCTTTCACTGTCTTTGTTTTGTGGGTTTTTTAAAGTAATTTATGTTTAGAATCATGCTTGGCTGCTTTTCCCTGCTGTGTTGAGGCCGCTTTACACCCTCTTGATTCACTTGCAGAGAGATATCGATACATAGGTTTTCAGATTCTTACTAGTCAGATATATTCTTGTGTGGTGACTAGGGTGTGTTGAGTCCAGTTCACTGAGCAGGGAGTAGGCCTTGTCTATTACATATTTGGCTTATGGAGCGGTCTCTGAGCTAATTTCAAACCCTTGTTTTATGCATCACCCCACCTCACCTTTCCCGTTAAGCAGCCATAGTGTGTCTTCTAAAGGTGTGACTCTGTTCTGTTTTGTAATTCAGTTCAAGTGTAGCGATTTTGACATTCCCTCTATAAGCGATATCTTAGGATAAGTGTCTTTTTCTGTGTGACTTATTTCACTTAGAATCATCGTACCTAAATCCACTCATCATGCTGCTAACTAGCCTTATGACATTGATTTCATGGCTGAGTGATATTCCATTGTGCCAAGTACCACCATTTCTTTATCCATTTTTCTCTTTCCTGGGATATTGAAGGTGTACCGAAGCGGAGGTTCTTGGAAACAGAGCAGCCGTAAACTTTAGGGTGCCTGTGTCTTGTTGATTTTTAATTTTCCCAATTTATACGCCCATGAGTGGAAGTGCCCTATGCTCTCTACGCTGTGTTTATTACTTGTTTCAGGACACACCGTACTCTTCTCCAGAGTGCCTGTTGGCAATTTACATCCCGCCCATCAGCGTAGCAAGGCTCCCATGTCTCCATGGCCTGTCCTGCTTTTCTGGTTTTTACACTTTGTTCAGCATGGCCCTTTTGACCGAGGGCAAGCGAGACTTCTTTGTAGCGCTGATTTACCCTTCCGGCTTGCTTGGTTGGCCAAAAAGGGCGTATGCGTTTTTTCCTGAATATATTCAGGAAAAAACGCATACGCCCTTTTTGGCCAAGGGCATCATTGTCAACGTTTTGCCGCTTTTCATGTGCTTTAAAGGCGAGTCGAATCTACCTCCTGAAATCTGTTTCCTGCAAATCTGCCTTGCTTTCAAATCCTCTTCGTTGCCTTCCCTCAATATATTTGTGGACGAGAGTTCTCATTTATAACTCTGCACGTTTGTGAATTGCAGTGCCCCTGAGCTCCATTTGTCTCCTCGCTTTTTTGGGAGCTGGCCGCAAAAGCGCTGGATTGCTTCAGGCCCTATTTTGGTTCTGGGGGGCAGGCTGAGCCTGTGGTTCATTCTTCTTCCTGATGGGAAAATGGAGTGACCTATGCCTGTCCCAACACCTAGGGCTCGTCTCTCGTTGGTTCTGCGTCTTCCCATTCATCCTCAGGACAAATTGCAACCTGTACAATCAGGAGGTTAAAGGTGCTGATTCTCCAAGTAGGGAGATGGTTAGTCAAGCGGCTGGAATGGCGAACCCGAGCACAAGGAGAGGAGAAATGAGGTGCGTTTTAGAAACCTTTCCCGATCTCATGGCATACCATCTTCTGGGTTTCCCATGCATGTTTTGATGTAGGAAGATGCCCTTGTACCTGGAGATTTGAGACCCATGGGGTGTGTTCCCCGCAGTGTTACTTTAAAGTATCTGCGTTTGCTCACCCAACCTCACCAATCCTCTCAGCCCCAAGAGTGTCCAGCCTTATGTCTCATCCAGCTGTGGGTCTAGATATGGTCAATCCAGGTTGCATCATAGACCCTGAACGGATTTTGTAAGAATTTCTCTCTTTTCACGGTCTTTGTTTTGTGGGTTTTTTAAAGTAATTTACGTTTAGAATCGGTCTTGGCTGCTTTTCCCTGCTGTGTTGATGCCGTTTTACACCCTCTTGATTCACTTGCAGAGAGATATCGATACATAGGTTTTCAGATTCTTACTAGTGTGGTGACTAGGGTGTGTTGAGTCCAGTTCACTGAGCAGGGAGTAGGCCTTGTCTATTACATATTTGGCTTATGGAGTGGTCTCTGAGCTAATTTCAAACCCTTGTTTTATGCATCACCCCACCTCACCTTTCCCGTTAAGCAGCCATAGTGTGTCTTCTAAAGGTGTGACTCTGTTCTGTTTTGTAATTCAGTTCAAGTGTAGCGATTTTGACATTCCCTCTATAAGCGATATCTTAGGATAAGTGTCTTTTTCTGTGTGACTTATTTCACTTAGAATCATCGTACCTAAATCCACTCATCATGCTGCTAACTAGCCTTATGACATTGATTTCATGGCTGAGTGATATTCCATTGTGCCAAGTACCACCATTTCTTTATCCATTTTTCTCTTTCCTGGGATATTGAAGGTGTACCGAAGCGGAGGTTCTTGGAAACAGAGCAGCCGTAAACTTTAGGGTGCCTGTGTCTTGTTGATTTTTAGTTTTCCCAATTTATACGCCCATGAGTGGAAGTGCCCTATGCTCTCTACGCTGTGTTTATTACTTGTTTCAGGACACACCGTACTCTTCTCCAGAGTGCCTGTTGGCAATTTACATCCCGCCCATCAGCGTAGCAAGGCTCCCATGTCTCCATGGCCTGTCCTGCTTTTCTGGTTTTTACACTTTGTTCAGCATGGCCCATTTGACCGAGGGCAAGCGAGACTTCTTTGTAGCGCTGATTTACACTTCCGGCTTGCTTGGTTGGCCAAAAAGGGCGTATGCGTTTTTTCCTGAATATATTCAGGAAAAAACGCATACGCCCTTTTTGGCCAAGGGCATCATTGTCAACGTTTTGCTGCTTTTCATGTGCTTTAAAGGCGAGTCGAATCTACCTCCTGAAATCTGTTTCCTGCAAATCTGCCTTGCTTTCAAATCCTCTTCGTTGCCTTCCCTCAATATATTTGTGGACGAGAGTTCTCATTTATAACTCTGCACGTTTGTGAATTGCAGTGCCCCTGAGCTCCATTTGTCTCCTCGCTTTTTTGGGAGCTGGCCGCAAAAGCGCTGGATTGCTTCAGGCCCTATTTTGGTTCTGGGGGGCAGGCTGAGCCTGTGGTTCATTCTTCTTCCTGATGGGAAAATGGAGTGACCTATGCCTGTCCCAACACCTAGGGCTCGTCTCTCGTTGGTTCTGCGTCTTCCCATTCATCCTCAGGACAAATTGCAACCTGTACAATCAGGAGGTTAAAGGTGCTGATTCTCCAAGTAGGGAGATGGTTAGTGAAGCGGCTGGAATGGCGAACCCGAGCACAAGGAGAGGAGAAATGAGGTGCGTTTTAGAAACCTTTCCCGATCTCATGGCATACCATCTTCTGGGTTTCCCATGCATGTTTTGATGTAGGAAGATGCCCTTGTACCTGGAGATTTGAGACCCATGGGGTGTGTTCCCCGCAGTGTTACTTTAAAGTATCTGCGTTTGCTCACCCAACCTCACCAATCCTCTCAGCCCCAAGAGTGTCCAGCCTTATGTCTCATCCAGCTGTGGGTCTAGATATGGTCAATCCAGGTTGCATCATAGACCCTGAACGGATTTTGTAAGAATTTCTCTCTTTTCACGGTCTTTGTTTTGTGGGTTTTTTAAAGTAATTTACGTTTAGAATCGGTCTTGGCTGCTTTTCCCTGCTGTGTTGATGCCGTTTTACACCCTCTTGATTCACTTGCAGAGAGATATCGATACATAGGTTTTCAGATTCTTACTAGTGTGGTGACTAGGGTGTGTTGAGTCCAGTTCACTGAGCAGGGAGTAGGCCTTGTCTATTACATATTTGGCTTATGGAGTGGTCTCTGAGCTAATTTCAAACCCTTGTTTTATGCATCACCCCACCTCACCTTTCCCGTTAAGCAGCCATAGTGTGTCTTCTAAAGGTGTGACTCTGTTCTGTTTTGTAATTCAGTTCAAGTGTAGCGATTTTGACATTCCCTCTATAAGCGATATCTTAGGATAAGTGTCTTTTTCTGTGTGACTTATTTCACTTAGAATCATCGTACCTAAATCCACTCATCATGCTGCTAACTAGCCTTATGACATTGATTTCATGGCTGAGTGATATTCCATTGTGCCAAGTACCACCATTTCTTTATCCATTTTTCTCTTTCCTGGGATATTGAAGGTGTACCGAAGCGGAGGTTCTTGGAAACAGAGCAGCCGTAAACTTTAGGGTGCCTGTGTCTTGTTGATTTTTAGTTTTCCCAATTTATACGCCCATGAGTGGAAGTGCCCTATGCTCTCTACGCTGTGTTTATTACTTGTTTCAGGACACACCGTACTCTTCTCCAGAGTGCCTGTTGGCAATTTACATCCCGCCCATCAGCGTAGCAAGGCTCCCATGTCTCCATGGCCTGTCCTGCTTTTCTGGTTTTTACACTTTGTTCAGCATGGCCCATTTGACCGAGGGCAAGCGAGACTTCTTTGTAGCGCTGATTTACACTTCCGGCTTGCTTGGTTGGCCAAAAAGGGCGTATGCGTTTTTTCCTGAATATATTCAGGAAAAAACGCATACGCCCTTTTTGGCCAAGGGCATCATTGTCAACGTTTTGCTGCTTTTCATGTGCTTTAAAGGCGAGTCGAATCTACCTCCTGAAATCTGTTTCCTGCAAATCTGCCTTGCTTTCAAATCCTCTTCGTTGCCTTCCCTCAATATATTTGTGGACGAGAGTTCTCATTTATAACTCTGCACGTTTGTGAATTGCAGTGCCCCTGAGCTCCATTTGTCTCCTCGCTTTTTTGGGAGCTGGCCGCAAAAGCGCTGGATTGCTTCAGGCCCTATTTTGGTTCTGGGGGGCAGGCTGAGCCTGTGGTTCATTCTTCTTCCTGATGGGAAAATGGAGTGACCTATGCCTGTCCCAACACCTAGGGCTCGTCTCTCGTTGGTTCTGCGTCTTCCCATTCATCCTCAGGACAAATTGCAACCTGTACAATCAGGAGGTTAAAGGTGCTGATTCTCCAAGTAGGGAGATGGTTAGTGAAGCGGCTGGAATGGCGAACCCGAGCACAAGGAGAGGAGAAATGAGGTGCGTTTTAGAAACCTTTCCCGATCTCATGGCATACCATCTTCTGGGTTTCCCATGCATGTTTTGATGTAGGAAGATGCCCTTGTACCTGGAGATTTGAGACCCATGGGGTGTGTTCCCCGCAGTGTTACTTTAAAGTATCTGCGTTTGCTCACCCAACCTCACCAATCCTCTCAGCCCCAAGAGTGTCCAGCCTTATGTCTCATCCAGCTGTGGGTCTAGATATGGTCAATCCAGGTTGCATCATAGACCCTGAACGGATTTTGTAAGAATTTCTCTCTTTTCACGGTCTTTGTTTTGTGGGTTTTTTAAAGTAATTTATGTTTAGAGTCTTTTCTAACTTTTCTAGGCTGCTTTTCCCTGCTGGGTTGATGCCGCTTTACACCCTCTTGATTCACTGCAGAGAGATATCGATATATAGGTTTTCAGATTCTTACTAGTCAGATATATTCTTGTGTGATGACTAGGGTGTGTTGAGTCCAGTTCACTGAGCAGGGAGTAGGCCTTCTCTATTACGTATTTGGCTTATGGAGCAGTGTCTGAGCTAATTTCAAACCCTTGTTTTATGCATCACCCCACCTCACCTTTCCCGTTAAGCAGCCATAGTGTGTCTTCTAAAGGTGTGACTCTGTTCTGTTTTGTAATTCAGTTCAAGTGTAGCGATTTTGACATTCCCTCTATAAGCGATATCTTAGGATAAGTGTCTTTTTCTGTGTGACTTATTTCACTTAGAATCATCGTACCTAAATCCACTCATCATGCTGCTAACTAGCCTTATGACATTGATTTCATGGCTGAGTGATATTCCATTGTGCCAAGTACCACCATTTCTTTATCCATTTTTCTCTTTCCTGGGATATTGAAGGTGTACCGAAGCGGAGGTTCTTGGAAACAGAGCAGCCGTAAACTTTAGGGTGCCTGTGTCTTGTTGATTTTTAGTTTTCCCAATTTATACGCCCATGAGTGGAAGTGCCCTATGCTCTCTACGCTGTGTTTATTACTTGTTTCAGGACACACCGTACTCTTCTCCAGAGTGCCTGTTGGCAATTTACATCCCGCCCATCAGCGTAGCAAGGCTCCCATGTCTCCATGGCCTGTCCTGCTTTTCTGGTTTTTACACTTTGTTCAGCATGGCCCTTTTGACCGAGGGCAAGCGAGACTTCTTTGTAGCGCTGATTTGCCCTTCCGGCTTGCTTGGTTGGCCAAAAAGGGCGTATGCGTTTTTTCCTGAATATATTCAGGAAAAAACGCATACGCCCTTTTTGGCCAAGGGCATCATTGTCAACGTTTTGCCGCTTTTCATGTGCTTTAAAGGCGAGTCGAATCTACCTCCTGAAATCTGTTTCCTGCAAATCTGCCTTGCTTTCAAATCCTCTTCGTTGCCTTCCCTCAATATATTTGTGGACGAGAGTTCTCATTTATAACTCTGCACGTTTGTGAATTGCAGTGCCCCTGAGCTCCATTTGTCTCCTCGCTTTTTTGGGAGCTGGCCGCAAAAGCGCAGGATTGCTTCAGGCCCTATTTTGGTTCTGGGGGGCAGGCTGAGCCTGTGGTTCATTCTTCTTCCTGATGGGAAAATGGAGTGACCTGTGCCTGTCCCAACACCTAGGGCTCGTCTCTCGTTGGTTCTGCGTCTTCCCATTCATCCTCAGGACAAATTGCAACCTGTACAATCAGGAGGTTAAAGGTGCTGATTCTCCAAGTAGGGAGATGGTTAGTGAAGCGGCTGGAATGGCGAACCCGAGCACAAGGAGAGGAGAAATGAGGTGCGTTTTAGAAACCTTTCCCGATCTCATGGCATACCATCTTCTGGGTTTCCCATGCATGTTTTGATGTAGGAAGATGCCCTTGTACCTGGAGATTTGAGACCCATGGGGTGTGTTCCCCGCAGTGTTACTTTAAAGTATCTGCGTTTGCTCACCCAACCTCACCAATCCTCTCAGCCCCAAGAGTGTCCAGCCTTATGTCTCATCCAGCTGTGGGTCTAGATATGGTCAATCCAGGTTGCATCATAGACCCTGAACGGATTTTGTAAGAATTTCTCTCTCTTTCACGGTCTTTGTTTTGTGGGTTTTTTAAAGTAATTTACATTTAGAATCGGTCTTGGCTGCTTTTCCCTGCTGTGTTGATGCCGTTTTACACCATCTTGTTTCACTTGCAGAGAGATATCAATACATAGGTTTTCAGATTCTTACTAGTGTGGTGACTAGAGTGTGTTGAGTCCAGTTCACTGAGCAGGGAGTAGGCCTTGTCTATTACATATTTGGCTTATGGAGCAGTGTCTGATCTAATTTCAAACCCTTGTTTTATGCATCACCCCACCTCACCTTTCCCGTTAAGCAGCCATAGTGTGTCTTCTAAAGGTGTGACTCTGTTCTGTTTTGTAATTCAGTTCAAGTGTAGCGATTTTGACATTCCCTCTATAAGCGATATCTTAGGATAAGTGTCTTTTTCTGTGTGACTTATTTCACTTAGAATCATCGTACCTAAATCCACTCATCATGCTGCTAACTAGCCTTATGACATTGATTTCATGGCTGAGTGATATTCCATTGTGCCAAGTACCACCATTTCTTTATCCATTTTTCTCTTTCCTGGGATATTGAAGGTGTACCGAAGCGGAGGTTCTTGGAAACAGAGCAGCCGTAAACTTTAGGGTGCCTGTGTCTTGTTGATTTTTAGTTTTCCCAATTTATACGCCCATGAGTGGAAGTGCCCTATGCTCTCTACGCTGTGTTTATTACTTGTTTCAGGACACACCGTACTCTTCTCCAGAGTGCCTGTTGGCAATTTACATCCCACCCATCAGCGTAGCAAGGCTCCCATGTCTCCATGGCCTGTCCTGCTTTTCTGGTTTTTACACTTTGTTCAGCATGGCCCTTTTGACCGAGGGCAAGCGAGACTTCTTTGTAGCGCTGATTTGCCCTTCCGGCTTGCTTGGTTGGCCAAAAAGGGCGTATGCGTTTTTTCCTGAATATATTCAGGAAAAAACGCATACGCCCTTTTTGGCCAAGGGCATCATTGTCAACGTTTTGCCGCTTTTCATGTGCTTTAAAGGCGAGTCGAATCTACCTCCTGAAATCTGTTTCCTGCAAATCTGCCTTGCTTTCAAATCCTCTTCGTTGCCTTCCCTCAATATATTTGTGGACGAGAGTTCTCATTTATAACTCTGCACGTTTGTGAATTGCAGTGCCCCTGAGCTCCATTTGTCTCCTCGCTTTTTTGGGAGCTGGCCGCAAAAGCGCAGGATTTCTTCAGGCCCTATTTTGGTTCTGGGGGGCAGGCTGAGCCTGTGGTTCACTCTTCTTCCTGATGGGAAAATGGAGTGACCTATGCCTGTCCCAACACCTAGGGCTCGTATCTCGTTGGTTCTGCGTCTTCCCATTCATCCTCAGGACAAATTGCAACCTGTACAATCAGGAGGTTAAAGGTGCTGATTCTCCAAGTAGGGAGATGGTTAGTCAAGCGGCTGGAATGGCGAACCCGAGCACAAGGAGAGGAGAAATGAGGTGCGTTTTAGAAACATTTCCCGATCTCATGGCATACCATCTTCTGGGTTTCCCATGCATGTTTTGATGTAGGAAGATGCCCTTGTACCTGGAGATTTGAGACCCATGGGGTGTGTTCCCCGCAGTGTTACTTTAAATTATCTGCGTTTGCTCACCCAACCTCACCAATCCTCTCAGCCCCAAGAGTGTCCAGCCTTATGTCTCATCCAGCTGTGGGTCTAGATATGGTCAATCCAGGTTGCATCATAGACCCTGAACGGATTTTGTAAGAAATTCTCTCTCTTTCACTGTCTTTGTTTTGTGGGTTTTTTTAAGTAATTTATGTTTAGAATCATGCTTGGCTGCTTTTCCCTGCTGTGTTGATGCCGCTTTACACCCTCTTGATTCACTTGCAGAGAGATATCGATACATAGGTTTTCAGATTCTTACTAGTCAGATATATTCTTGTGTGGTGACTAGGGTGTGTTGAGTCCAGTTCACTGAGCAGGGAGTAGGACTTGTCTATTACATATTTGGCTTATGGAGCGGTCTCTGAGCTAATTTCAAACCCTTGTTTTATGCATCACCCCACCTCACCTTTCCCGTTAAGCAGCCATAGTGTGTCTTCTAAAGGTGTGACTCTGTTCTGTTTTGTAATTCAGTTCAAGTGTAGCGATTTTGACATTCCCTCTATAAGCGATATCTTAGGATAAGTGTCTTTTTCTGTGTGACTTATTTCACTTAGAATCATCGTACCTAAATCCACTCATCATGCTGCTAACTAGCCTTATGACATTGATTTCATGGCTGAGTGATATTCCATTGTGCCAAGTACCACCATTTCTTTATCCATTTTTCTCTTTCCTGGGATATTGAAGGTGTACCGAAGCGGAGGTTCTTGGAAACAGAGCAGCCGTAAACTTTAGGGTGCCTGTGTCTTGTTGATTTTTAGTTTTCCCAATTTATACGCCCATGAGTGGAAGTGCCCTATGCTCTCTACGCTGTGTTTATTACTTGTTTCAGGACACACCGTACTCTTCTCCAGAGTGCCTGTTGGCAATTTACATCCCGCCCATCAGCGTAGCAAGGCTCCCATGTCTCCATGGCCTGTCCTGCTTTTCTGGTTTTTACACATTGTTCAGCATGGCCCATTTGACCGAGGGCAAGCGAGACTTCTTTGTAGCGCTGATTTACCCTTCCGGCTTGCTTGGTTGGCCAAAAAGGGCCTATGCGTTTTTTCCTGAATATATTCAGGAAAAAACGCATAGGCCCTTTTTGGCCAAGGGCATCATTGTCAACGTTTTGCTGCTTTTCATGTGCTTTAAAGGCGAGTCGAATCTACCTCCTGAAATCTGTTTCCTGCAAATCTGCCTTGCTTTCAAATCCTCTTCGTTGCCTTCCCTCAATATATTTGTGGACGAGAGTTCTCATTTATAACTCTGCACGTTTGTGAATTGCAGTGCCCCTGAGCTCCATTTGTCTCCTCGCTTTTTTGGGAGCTGGCCGCAAAAGCGCTGGATTGCTTCAGACCCTATTTTGGTTCTGGGGGGCAGGCTGAGCCTGTGGTTCATTCTTCTTCCTGATGGGAAAATGGAGTGACCTATGCCTGTCCCAACACCTAGGGCTCGTCTCTCGTTGGTTCTGCGTCTTCCCATTCATCCTCAGGACAAATTGCAACCTGTACAATCAGGAGATTAAAGGTGCTGATTCTCCAAGTAGGGAGATGGTTAGTGAAGCGGCTGGAATGGCGAACCCGAGCACAAGGAGAGGAGAAATGAGGTGCGTTTTAGAAACCTTTCCCGATCTCATGGCATACCATCTTCTGGGTTTCCCATGCATGTTTTGATGTAGGAAGATGCCCTTGTACCTGGAGATTTGACACCCATGGGGTGTGTTCCCCGCAGTGTTACTTTAAAGTATCTGCGTTTGCTCACCCAACCTCACCAATCCTCTCAGCCCCTAGAGTGTCCAGCCTTATGTCTCATCCAGCTGTGGGTCTAGATATGGTCAATCCAGGTTGCATCATAGACCCTGAACGGATTTTGTAAGAATTTCTCTCTCTTTCACGGTCTTTGTTTTGTGGGTTTTTTAACGTAATTTATGTTTAGAATCGGTCTTGGCTGCTTTTCCCTGCTGTGTTGATGCCGTTTTACACCCTCTTGTTTCACTTGCAGAGAGATATCAATACATAGGTTTTCAGATTCTTACTAGTGTGGTGACTAGAGTGTGTTGAGTCCAGTTCACTGAGCAGGGAGTAGGCCTTGTCTATTACATATTTGGCTTATGGAGCAGTGTCTGAGCTAATTTCAAACCCTTGTTTTATGCATCACCCCACCTCACCTTTCCCGTTAAGCAGCCATAGTGTGTCTTCTAAAGGTGTGACTCTGTTCTGTTTTGTAATTCAGTTCAAGTGTAGCGATTTTGACATTCCCTCTATAAGCGATATCTTAGGATAAGTGTCTTTTTCTGTGTGACTTATTTCACTTAGAATCATCGTACCTAAATCCACTCATCATGCTGCTAACTAGCCTTATGACATTGATTTCATGGCTGAGTGATATTCCATTGTGCCAAGTACCACCATTTCTTTATCCATTTTTCTCTTTCCTGGGATATTGAAGGTGTACCGAAGCGGAGGTTCTTGGAAACAGAGCAGCCGTAAACTTTAGGGTGCCTGTGTCTTGTTGATTTTTAGTTTTCCCAATTTATACGCCCATGAGTGGAAGTGCCCTATGCTCTCTACGCTGTGTTTATTACTTGTTTCAGGACACACCGTACTCTTCTCCAGAGTGCCTGTTGGCAATTTACATCCCGCCCATCAGCGTAGCAAGGCTCCCATGTCTCCATGGCCTGTCCTGCTTTTCTGGTTTTTACACTTTGTTCAGCATGGCCCTTTTGACCGAGGGCAAGCGAGACTTCTTTGTAGCGCTGATTTGCCCTTCCGGCTTGCTTGGTTGGCCAAAAAGGGCGTATGCGTTTTTTCCTGAATATATTCAGAAAAAACGCATACGCCCTTTTTGGCCAAGGGCATCATTGTCAACGTTTTGCCGCTTTTCATGTGCTTTAAAGGCGAGTCGAATCTACCTCCTGAAATCTGTTTCCTGCAAATCTGCCTTGCTTTCAAATCCTCTTCGTTGCCTTCCCTCAATATATTTGTGGACGAGAGTTCTCATTTATAACTCTGCACGTTTGTGAATTGCAGTGCCCCTGAGCTCCATTTGTCTCCTCGCTTTTTTGGGAGCTGGCCGCAAAAGCGCAGGATTGCTTCAGGCCCTATTTTGGTTCTGAGGGGCAGGCTGAGCCTGTGGTTCATTCTTCTTCCTGATGGGAAAATGGAGTGACCTATGCCTGTCCCAACACCTAGGGCTCGTATCTCGTTGGTTCTGCGTCTTCCCATTCATCCTCAGGACAAATTGCAACCTGTACAATCAGGAGGTTAAAGGTGCTGATTCTCCAAGTAGGGAGATGGTTAGTCAAGCGGCTGGAATGGCGAACCCGAGCACAAGGAGAGGAGAAATGAGGTGCGTTTCAGAAACATTTCCCGATCTCATGGCATACCATCTTCTGGGTTTCCCATGCATGTTTTGATGTAGGAAGATGCCCTTGTACCTGGAGATTTGAGACCCATGGGGTGTGTTCCCCGCAGTGTTACTTTAAATTATCTGCGTTTGCTCACCCAACCTCACCAATCCTCTCAGCCCCAAGAGTGTCCAGCCTTATGTCTCATCCAGCTGTGGGTCTAGATATGGTCAATCCAGGTTGCATCATAGACCCTGAACGGATTTTGTAAGAAATTCTCTCTCTTTCACTGTCTTTGTTTTGTGGGTTTTTTTAAGTAATTTATGTTTAGAATCATGCTTGGCTGCTTTTCCCTGCTGTGTTGATGCCGCTTTACACCCTCTTGATTCACTTGCAGAGAGATATCGATACATAGGTTTTCAGATTCTTACTAGTCAGATATATTCTTGTGTGGTGACTAGGGTGTGTTGAGTCCAGTTCACTGAGCAGGGAGTAGGCCTTGTCTATTACATATTTGGCTTATGGAGCGGTCTCTGAGCTAATTTCAAACCCTTGTTTTATGCATCACCCCACCTCACCTTTCCCGTTAAGCAGCCATAGTGTGTCTTCTAAAGGTGTGACTCTGTTCTGTTTTGTAATTCAGTTCAAGTGTAGCGATTTTGACATTCCCTCTATAAGCGATATCTTAGGATAAGTGTCTTTTTCTGTGTGACTTATTTCACTTAGAATCATCGTACCTAAATCCACTCATCATGCTGCTAACTAGCCTTATGACATTGATTTCATGGCTGAGTGATATTCCATTGTGCCAAGTACCACCATTTCTTTATCCATTTTTCTCTTTCCTGGGATATTGAAGGTGTACCGAAGCGGAGGTTCTTGGAAACAGAGCAGCCGTAAACTTTAGGGTGCCTGTGTCTTGTTGATTTTTAGTTTTCCCAATTTATACGCCCATGAGTGGAAGTGCCCTATGCTCTCTACGCTGTGTTTATTACTTGTTTCAGGACACACCGTACTCTTCTCCAGAGTGCCTGTTGGCAATTTACATCCCGCCCATCAGCGTAGCAAGGCTCCCATGTCTCCATGGCCTGTCCTGCTTTTCTGGTTTTTACACTTTGTTCAGCATGGCCCTTTTGACCGAGGGCAAGCGAGACTTCTTTGTAGCGCTGATTTGCACTTCCGGCTTGCTTGGTTGGCCAAAAAGGGCCTATGCGTTTTTTCCTGAATATATTCAGGAAAAAACGCATAGGCCCTTTTTGGCCAAGGGCATCATTGTCAACGTTTTGCCGCTTTTCATGTGCTTTAAAGGCGAGTCGAATCTACCTCCTGAAATCTGTTTCCTGCAAATCTGCCTTGCTTTCAAATCCTCTTTGTTGCCTTCCCTCAATATATTTGTGGACGAGAGTTCTCATTTATAACTCTGCACGTTTGTGAATTGCAGTGCCCCTGAGCTCCATTTGTCTCCTCGCTTTTTTGGGAGCTGGCCGCAAAAGCGCAGGATTGCTTCAGGCCCTATTTTGGTTCTGGGGGGCAGGCTGAGCCTGTGGTTCATTCTTCTTCCTGATGGGAAAATGGAGTGACCTGTGCCTGTCCCAAAACCTAGGGCTCGTCTCTCGTTGGTTCTGCGTCTTCCCATTCATCCTCAGGACAAATTGCAACCTGTACAATCAGGAGGTTAAAGGTGCTGATTCTCCAAGTAGGGAGATGGTTAGTGAAGCGGCTGGAATGGCGAACCCGAGCACAAGGAGAGGAGAAATGAGGTGCGTTTTAGAAACCTTTCCCGATCTCATGGCATACCATCTTCTGGGTTTCCCATGCATGTTTTGATGTAGGAAGATGCCCTTGTACCTGGAGATTTGAGACCCATGGGGTGTGTTCCCCGCAGTGTTACTTTAAAGTATCTGCGTTTGCTCACCCAACCTCACCAATCCTCTCAGCCCCAAGAGTGTCCAGCCTTATGTCTCATCCAGCTGTGGGTCTAGATATGGTCAATCCAGGTTGCATCATAGACCCTGAACGGATTTTGTAAGAATTTCTCTCTCTTTCACGGTCTTTGTTTTGTGGGTTTTTTAAAGTAATTTACGTTTAGAATCGGTCTTGGCTGCTTTTGCCTGCTGTGTTGATGCCGCTTTACACCCTCTTGATTCACTTGCAGAGAGATATCGATACATAGGTTTTCAGATTCTTACTAGTGTGGTGACTAGGGTGTGTTGAGTCCAGTTCACTGAGCAGGGAGTAGGCCTTGTCTATTACATATTTGGCTTATGGAGCAGTGTCTGAGCTAATTTCAAACCCTTGTTTTATGCATCACCCCACCTCACCTTTCCCGTTAAGCAGCCATAGTGTGTCTTCTAAAGGTGTGACTCTGTTCTGTTTTGTAATTCAGTTCAAGTGTAGCGATTTTGACATTCCCTCTATAAGCGATATCTTAGGATAAGTGTCTTTTTCTGTGTGACTTATTTCACTTAGAATCATCGTACCTAAATCCACTCATCATGCTGCTAACTAGCCTTATGACATTGATTTCATGGCTGAGTGATATTCCATTGTGCCAAGTACCACCATTTCTTTATCCATTTTTCTCTTTCCTGGGATATTGAAGGTGTACCGAAGCGGAGGTTCTTGGAAACAGAGCAGCCGTAAAGTTTGGGGTGCCTGTGTCTTGTTGACTTTTAGTTTTCCCAATTTATACGCCCATGAGTGGAAGTGCCCTATGCTCTCAACGCTGTGTTTATTACTTGTTTCAGGACACACCGTACTCTTCTCCAGAGTGCCTGTTGGCAATTTACATCCCGCCCATCAGCGTAGCAAGGCTCCCATGTCTCCATGGCCTGTCCTGCTTTTCTGGTTTTTACACTTTGTTCAGCATGGCCCTTTTGACCGAGGGCAAGCGAGACTTCTTTGTAGCGCTGATTTGCCCTTCCGGCTTGCTTGGTTGGCCAAAAAGGGCGTATGCGTTTTTTCCTGAATATATTCAGGAAAAAACGCATACGCCCTTTTTGGCCAAGGGCATCATTGTCAACGTTTTGCCGCTTTTCATGTGCTTTAAAGGCGAGTCGAATCTACCTCCTGAAATCTGTTTCCTGCAAATCTGCCTTGCTTTCAAATCCTCTTCGTTGCCTTCCCTCAATATATTTGTGGACGAGAGTTCTCATTTATAACTCTGCACGTTTGTGAATTGCAGTGCCCCTGAGCTCCATTTGTCTCCTCGCTTTTTTGGGAGCTGGCCGCAAAAGCGCAGGATTGCTTCAGGCCCTATTTTGGTTCTGGGGGGCAGGCTGAGCCTGTGGTTCATTCTTCTTCCTGATGGGAAAATGGAGTGACCTATGCCTGTCCCAACACCTAGGGCTCGTATCTCGTTGGTTCTGCGTCTTCCCATTCATCCTCAGGACAAATTGCAACCTGTACAATCAGGAGGTTAAAGGTGCTGATTCTCCAAGTAGGGAGATGGTTAGTCAAGCGGCTGGAATGGCGAACCCGAGCACAAGGAGAGGAGAAATGAGGTGCGTTTTAGAAACCTTTCCCGATCTCATGGCATACCATCTTCTGGGTTTCCCATGCATGTTTTGATGTAGGAAGATGCCCTTGTACCTGGAGATTTGAGACCCATGGGGTGTGTTCCCCGCAGTGTTACTTTAAATTATCTGCGTTTGCTCACCCAACCTCACCAATCCTCTCAGCCCCAAGAGTGTCCAGCCTTATGTCTCATCCAGCTGTGGGTCTAGATATGGTCAATCCAGGTTGCATCATAGACCCTGAACGGATTTTGTAAGAAATTCTCTCTCTTTCATTGTCTTTGTTTTGTGGGTTTTTTAAAGTAATTTATGTTTAGAATCATGCTTGGCTGCTTTTCCCTGCTGTGTTGATGCCGCTTTACACCCTCTTGATTCACTTGCAGAGAGATATCGATACATAGGTTTTCAGATTCTTACTAGTCAGATATATTCTTGTGTGGTGACTAGGGTGTGTTGAGTCCAGTTCACTGAGCAGGGAGTAGGCCTTGTCTATTACATATTTGGCTTATGGAGCAGTGTCTGAGCTAATTTCAAACCCTTGTTTTATGCATCACCCCACCTCACCTTTCCCGTTAAGCAGCCATAGTGTGTCTTCTAAAGGTGTGACTCTGTTCTGTTTTGTAATTCAGTTCAAGTGTAGCGATTTTGACATTCCCTCTATAAGCGATATCTTAGGATAAGTGTCTTTTTCTGTGTGACTTATTTCACTTAGAATCATCGTACCTAAATCCACTCATCATGCTGCTAACTAGCCTTATGACATTGATTTCATGGCTGAGTGATATTCCATTGTGCCAAGTACCACCATTTCTTTATCCATTTTTCTCTTTCCTGGGATATTGAAGGTGTACCGAAGCGGAGGTTCTTGGAAACAGAGCAGCCGTAAAGTTTGGGGTGCCTGTGTCTTGTTGACTTTTAGTTTTCCCAATTTATACGCCCATGAGTGGAAGTGCCCTATGCTCTCAACGCTGTGTTTATTACTTGTTTCAGGACACACCGTACTCTTCTCCAGAGTGCCTGTTGGCAATTTACATCCCGCCCATCAGCGTAGCAAGGCTCCCATGTCTCCATGGCCTGTCCTGCTTTTCTGGTTTTTACACTTTGTTCAGCATGGCCTTTTTGACCGAGGGCAAACGAGACTTCTTTGTAGCCCTGATTTGCCCTTCCGGCTTGCTTGGTTGGCCAAAAAGGGCGTATGCGTTTTTTCCTGAATATATTCAGGAAAAAACGCATACGCCCTTTTTGGCCAAGGGCATCATTGTCAACGTTTTGCCGCTTTTCATGTGCTTTAAAGGCGAGTCGAATCTACCTCCTGAAATCTGTTTCCTGCAAATCTGCCTTGCTTTCAAATCCTCTTCGTTGCCTTCCCTCAATATATTTGTGGACGAGAGTTCTCATTTATAACTCTGCACGTTTGTGAATTGCAGTGCCCCTGAGCTCCATTTGTCTCCTCGCTTTTTTGGGAGCTGGCCGCAAAAGCGCAGGATTGCTTCAGGCCCTATTTTGGTTCTGGGGGGCAGGCTGAGCCTGTGGTTCATTCTTCTTCCTGATGGGAAAATGGAGTGACCTGTGCCTGTCCCAACACCTAGGGCTAGTCTTTCGTTGGTTCCCCGTCTTCCCGTTCATCCTCAGGACAAATTGCAACCTGGACGAAACTGTAGGTTAAAGGTGCTAATTCTCCGATTAGGGAGATGGTTAGTCAAGCGGCTGGAATGGCGAACCCGAGCACAAGGAGAGGAGAAATGAGGTGCGTTTTAGAAACCTTTCCCGATCTCATGGCATACCATCTTATGGGTTTCCCATGCATGTTTTGATGTAGGAAGATGCCCTTGTACCTGGAGGTTTGAGACCCATGGGGTGTGTTCCCCGCAGTGTTACTTTAAATTATCTGCATTTGATCACCCAACCTCACCAATCCTCTCAGCCCCAAGAGTGTCCAGCCTTATGTCTCATCCAGCTGTGGGTCTAGATATGGTCAATCCAGGTTGCATCATAGACCCTGAACGGATTTTGTAAGAAATTCTCTCTCTTTCACTGTCTTTGTTTTGTGGGTTTTTTAAAGTAATTTATGTTTAGAATCATGCTTGGCAGCTTTTCCCTGCTGTGTTGATGCCGCTTTACACCCTCTTGATTCACTTGCAGAGAGATATCGATACATAGGTTTTCAGATTCTTACTAGTCAGATATATTCTTGTGTGGTGACTAGGGTGTGTTGAGTCCAGTTCACTGAGCAGGGAGTAGGCCTTGTCTATTACATATTTGGCTTATGGAGCGGTCTCTGAGCTAATTTCAAACCCTTGTTTTATGCATCACCCCACCTCACCTTTCCCGTTAAGCAGCCATAGTGTGTCTTCTAAAGGTGTGACTCTGTTCTGTTTTGTAATTCAGTTCAAGTGTAGCGATTTTGACATTCCCTCTATAAGCGATATCTTAGGATAAGTGTCTTTTTCTGTGTGACTTATTTCACTTAGAATCATCGTATCTAAATCCACTCATCATGCTGCTAACTAGCCTTATGACATTGATTTCATGGCTGAGTGATATTCCATTGTGCCAAGTACCACCATTTCTTTATCCATTTTTCTCTTTCCTGGGACATTGATGGTGTACCGAAGTGGAGGTTCTTGGAAACAGAGCAGCCGTAAACTTTAGGGTGCCTGTGTCTTGTTGATTTTAGTTTTCCCAATTTATACGCCCATGAGTGGAAGTGCCCTATGCTCTCTACGCTGTGTTTATTACTTGTTTCAGGACACACCGTACTCTTCTCCAGAGTGCCTGTTGGCAATTTACATCCCGCCCATCAGCGTAGCAAGGCTCCCATGTCTCCATGGCCTGTCCTGCTTTTCTGGTTTTTACACTTTGTTCAGCATGGCCCTTTTGACCGAGGGCAAGCGAGACTTCTTTGTAGCGCTGATTTGCCCTTCCGGCTTGCTTGGTTGGCCAAAAAGGGCGTATGCGTTTTTTCCTGAATATATTCAGGAAAAAACGCATACGCCCTTTTTGGCCAAGGGCATCATTGTCAACGTTTTGCCGCTTTTCATGTACTTTAAAGGCGAGTCGAATCTACCTCCTGAAATCTGTTTCCTGCAAATCTGCCTTGCTTTCAAATCCTCTTTGTTGCCTTCCCTCAATATATTTGTGGACGAGAGTTCTCATTTATAACTCTGCACGTTTGTGAATTGCAGTGCCCCTGAGCTCCATTTGTCTCCTCGCTTTTTTGGGAGCTGGCCGCAAAAGCGCAGGATTGCTTCATGCCCTATTTTGGTTCTGGGGGGCAGGCTGAGCCTGTGGTTCATTCTTCTTCCTGATGGGAAAATGGAGTCACCTATGCCTGTCCCAAAACCTAGGGATTGTCTCTCGTTGGTTCCGCATCTTCCCTTTCATCCTCAGGACAAATTGCAACCTGTACAATCAGGAGGTTAAAGGTGCTGATTCTCCAAGTAGGGAGATGGTTAGTCAAGCGGCTGGAATGGCAAACCAGAGCACAAGGAGAGGAGAAATGAGGTGCGTTTTAGAAACCTTTCCTGATCTCATGGCATACCATCTTCTGGGTTTCCCATGCATGTTTTGATGTAGGAAGATGCCCTTGTACCTGGAGATTTGAGACCCATGGGGTGTGTTCCCCGCAGTGTTACTTTAAAGTATCTGCGTTTGCTCACCCAACCTCACCAATCCTCTCAGGCCCAAGAGTGTCCAGCCTTATGTCTCATCCAGCTGTGGGTCTAGATATGGTCAATCCAGGTTGCATCATAGACCCTGAACGGATTTTGTAAGAAATTCTCTCTCTTTCACTGTCTTTGTTTTGTGGGTTTTTTAAAGTAATTTACGTTTAGGATCGGTCTTGGCTGCTTTTCCCTGCTGTGTTGATGCCGCTTTACACCCTCTTGATTCACTTGCAGAGAGATATCGATACATAGGTTTTCAGATTCTTACTAGTGTGGTGACTAGGGTGTGTTGAGTCCAGTTCACTGAGCAGGGAGTAGGCCTTGTCTATTACATATTTGGCTTATGGAGCGGTGTCTGAGCTAATTTCAAACCCTTGTTTTATGCATCACCCCACCTCACCTTTCCCGTTAAGCAGCCATAGTGTGTCTTCTAAAGGTGTGACTCTGTTCTGTTTTGTAATTCAGTTCAAGTGTAGCGATTTTGACATTCCCTCTATAAGCGATATCTTAGGATAAGTGTCTTTTTCTGTGTGACTTATTTCACTTAGAATCATCGTACATAAATCCACTCATCATGCTGCTAACTAGCCTTATGACATTGATTTCATGGCTGAGTGATATTCCACTGTGCCAAGTACCACCATTTCTTTATCCATTTTTCTCTTTCCTGCGATATTGAAGGTGTACCGAAGTGGAGGTCCTTGGAAACAGAGCAGCCGTAAACTTTAGGGTGCCTGTGTCTTGTTGATTTTTATTTTTCCCAATTTATACGCCCATGAGTGGAAGTGCCTTATGCTCTCTACGCTGTGTTTATTACTTGTTTCAGGACACACCGTACTCTTCTCCAGAGTGCCTGTTGGCAATTTATATCCCGCCCATCAGCGTAGCAAGGCTCCCATGTCTCCATGGCCTGTCCTGCTTTTCTGGTTTTTACTGTTTGTTCAGCATGGCCCTTTTGACCGAGGGCAAGCGAGACTTCTTTGTAGCGCTGATTTGCCCTTCCGGCTTGCTTGGTTGGCCAAAAAGGGCGTATGCGTTTTTTCCTGAATATATTCAGGAAAAAACGCATACGCCCTTTTTGGCCAAGGGCATCATTGTCAACGTTTTGCCGCTTTTCATGTGCTTTAAAGGCGAGTCGAATCTACCTCCTGAAATCTGTTTCCTGCAAATCTGCCTTGCTTTCAAATCCTCTTCGTTGCCTTCCCTCAATATATTTGTGGACGAGAGTTCTCATTTATAACTCTGCACGTTTGTGAATTGCAGTGCCCCTGAGCTCCATTTGTCTCCTCGCTTTTTTGGGACCTGGCCGCAAAAGCGCAGGATTGCTTCAGGCCCTATTTTGGTTCTGGGGGGCAGGCTGAGCCTGTGGTTCATTCTTCTTCCTGATGGGAAAATGGAGTCACCTATGCCTGTCCCAAAACCTAGGGATTGTCTCTCGTTGGTTCCGCATCTTCCCTTTCATCCTCAGGACAAATTGCAACCTGTACAATCAGGAGGTTAAAGGTGCTGATTCTCCAAGTAGGGAGATGGTTAGTCAAGCGGCTGGAATGGCAAACCAGAGCACAAGGAGAGGAGAAATGAGGTGCGTTTTAGAAACCTTTCCTGATCTCATGGCATACCATCTTCTGGGTTTCCCATGCATGTTTTGATGTAGGAAGATGCCCTTGTACCTGGAGATTTGAGACCCATGGGGTGTGTTCCCCGCAGTGTTACTTTAAAGTATCTGCGTTTGCTCACCCAACCTCACCAATCCTCTCAGCCCCAAGAGTGTCCAGCCTTATGTCTCATCCAGCTGTGGGTCTAGATATGGTCAATCCAGGTTGCATCATAGACCCTGAACGGATTTTGTAAGAAATTCTCTCTCTTTCACTGTCTTTGTTTTGTGGGTTTTTTAAAGTAATTTACGTTTAGGATCGGTCTTGGCTGCTTTTCCCTGCTGTGTTGATGCCGCTTTACACCCTCTTGATTCACTTGCAGAGAGATATCGATACATAGGTTTTCAGATTCTTACTAGTGTGGTGACTAGGGTGTGTTGAGTCCAGTTCACTGAGCAGGGAGTAGGCCTTGTCTATTACATATTTGGCTTATGGAGCGGTCTCTGAGCTAATTTCAAACCCTTGTTTTATGCATCACCCCACCTCACCTTTCCCATTAAGCAGCCATAGTGTGTCTTCTAAAGGTGTGACTCTGTTCTGTTTTGTAATTCAGTTCAAGTGTAGCGATTTTGACATTCCCTCTATAAGCGATATCTTAGGATAAGTGTCTTTTTCTGTGTGACTTATTTCACTTAGAATCATCGTATCTAAATCCACTCATCATGCTGCTAACTAGCCTTATGACATTGATTTCATGGCTGAGTGATATTCCACTGTGCCAAGTACCACCATTTCTTTATCCATTTTTCTCTTTCCTGGGATATTGAAGGTGTACCGAAGTGGAGGTCCTTGGAAACAGAGCAGCCGTAAACTTTAGGGTGCCTGTGTCTTGTTGATTTTTAGTTTTCCCAATTTATACGCTCATGAGTGGAAGTGCCCTATGCTCTCAACGCTGTGTTTATTACTTGTTTCAGGACACACCGTACTCTTCTCCAGAGTGCCTGTTGGCAATTTACATCCCGCCCATCAGCGTAGCAAGGCTCCCATGTCTCCATGGCCTGTCCTGCTTTTCTGGTTTTTACTGTTTGTTCAGCATGGCCCTTTTGACCGAGGGCAAGCGAGACTTCTTTGTAGCGCTGATTTGCCCTTCCGGCTTGCTTGGTTGGCCAAAAAGGGCGTATGCGTTTTTTCCTGAATATATTCAGGAAAAAACGCATACGCCCTTTTTGGCCAAGGGCATCATTGTCAACGTTTTGCCGCTTTTCATGTGCTTTAAAGGCGAGTCGAATCTACCTCCTGAAATCTGTTTCCTGCAAATCTGCCTTGCTTTCAAATCCTCTTCGTTGCCTTCCCTCAATATATTTGTGGACGAGAGTTCTCATTTATAACTCTGCACGTTTGTGAATTGCAGTGCCCCTGAGCTCCATTTGTCTCCTCGCTTTTTTGGGAGCTGGCCGCAAAAGCGCAGGATTGCTTCAGGCCCTATTTTGGTTCTGGGGGGCAGGCTGAGCCTGTGGTTCATTCTTCTTCCTGATGGGAAAATGGAGTGACCTATGCCTGTCCCAACACCTAGGGCTCATCTCTCGTTGGTTCCGCGTCTTCCCGTTCATCCTCATGACAAATTTCAACCTGTACAATCAGGAGGTTAAAGGTGCTGATTCTCCAAGTAGGGAGATGGTTAGTCAAGCGGCTGGAATGGCGAACCCGAGCACAAGGAGAGGAGAAATGAGGTGCGTTTTAGAAACCTTTCCCGATCTCATGGCATACCATTTTCTGGGTTTCCCATGCATGTTTTGATGTAGGAAGATTCCCTTGTACCTGGAGATTTGAGACCCATGGGGTGTGTTCCCCGCAGTGTTACTTTAAAGTATCTGCATTTGCTCACCCAACCTCACCAACCCTCTCAGCCCCAAGAGTGTCCAGCCTTATGTCTCATCCAGCTGTGGGTCTTGATAAAGTCAATCCAGGTTGCATCATAGACCCTGAACGGATTTTGTAAGAATTTCTCTCTCTTTCACTGTCTTTGTTTTGTGGGTTTTTTAAAGTAATTTATGTTTAGAATCGGGCTTGGCTGCTTTTCCCTGCTGTGTTGATGCCGCTTTACACCCTCTTGATTCACTTGCAGAGAGATATCGATACATAGGTTTTCAGATTCTTACTAGTCAGATATATTCTTGTGTGGTGACTAGGGTGTGTTGAGTCCAGTTCACTGAGCAGGGAGTAGGCCTTGTCTATTACATATTTGGCTTATGGAGCGGTCTCTGAGCTAATTTCAAACCCTTGTTTTATGCATCACCCCACCTCACCTTTCCCGTTAAGCAGCCATAGTGTGTCTTCTAAAGGTGTGACTCTGTTCTGTTTTGTAATTCAGTTCAAGTGTAGCGATTTTGACATTCCCTCTATAAGCGATATCTTAGGATAAGTGTCTTTTTCTGTGTGACTTATTTCACTTAGAATCATCGTATCTAAATCCACTCATCATGCTGCTAACTAGCCTTATGACATTGATTTCATGGCTGAGTGATATTCCACTGTGCCAAGTACCACCATTTCTTTATCCATTTTTCTCTTTCCTGGGATATTGAAGGTCTACCAAAGTGGAGGTTCTTGGAAACAGAGCAGCCGTAAACTTTAGGGTGCCTGTGTCTTGTTGATTTTTAGTTTTCCCAATTTATACGCCCATGAGTGGAAGTGCCCTATGCTCTCAACGCTGTGTTTATTACTTGTTTCAGGACACACGGTACTCTTCTCCAGAGTGCCTGTTGGCAATTTACATCCCGCCCATCAGCGTAGCAAGGCTCCCATGTCTCCATGGCCTGTCTTGCTTTTCTGGTTTTTACACTTTGTTCAGCATGGCCCTTTTCACCGAGGGCAAGCGAGACTTCTTTGTAGCGCTGATTTGCCCTTCCGGCTTGCTTGGTTGGCCAAAAAGGGCGTATGCGTTTTTTCCTGAATATATTCAGGAAAAAACGCATACGCCCTTTTTGGCCAAGGGCATCATTGTCAACGTTTTGCCGCTTTTCATGTGCTTTAAAGGCGAGTCGAATCTACCTCCTGAAATCTGTTTCCTGCAAATCTGCCTTGCTTTCAAATCCTCTTCGTTGCCTTCCCTCAATATATTTGTGGACGAGAGTTCTCATTTATAACTCTGCACGTTTGTGAATTGCAGTGCCCCTGAGCTCCATTTGTCTCCTCGCTTTTTTGGGAGCTGGCCGCAAAAGCGCAGGATTGCTTCAGGCCCTATTTTGGTTCTGGGGGGCAGGCTGAGCCTGTGGTTCATTCTTCTTCCTGATGGGAAAATGGAGTGACCTGTGCCTGTCCCAACACCTAGGGCTAGTCTTTCGTTGGTTCCCCGTCTTCCCGTTCATCCTCAGGACAAATTGCAACCTGGACGAAACAGTAGGTTAAAGGTGCTGATTCTCCAAGTAGGGAGATGGTTAGTCAAGCGGCTGGAATGGCGAACCCGAGCACAAGGAGAGGAGAAATGAGGTGCGTTTTAGAAACCTTTCCCGATCTCACGGCATACCATCTTCTGGCTTTCCCATGCATGTTTTGATGTAGGAAGATTCCCTTGTACCTGGAGATTTGAGACCCATGGGGTGGGTACCCCGCGGTATTACTTTAAAGTATCTGCATTTGCTCACCCAACCTCACCAATCCTCTCAGCCCCAAGAGTGTCCAGCCTTATGTCTCATCCAGCTGTGGGTCTAGATATGGTCAATCCAGGTTGCATCAGAGACCCTGAACGGATTTTGTAAGAATTTCTCTCTCTTTCACTGTCTTTGCTTTGTGGGTTTTTTAAAGTAATTTATGTTTAGAATGGGGTTTGGCTGCTTTTCCCTGCTGTGTTGATGCCGCTTTACACCCTCTTGATTCACTTGCAGAGAGATATCGATACATAGGTTTTCAGATTCATACTAGTCAGATATATTCTTGTGCGGTGACTAGGGGGTGTTGAGTCCAGTTCACTGAGCAGGGAGTAGGCCTTGTCTATTACATATTTGGCTTATGGAGCGGTGTCTGAGCTAATTTCAAACCCTTGTTTTATGCATCACCCCACCTCACCTTTCCAGTTAAGCAGCCATAGTGTGTCTTCTAAAGGTGTGCCTCTGTTCTGTTTTGTAATTCAGTTCAAGTGTAGCGATTTTGACATTCCCTCTATAAGCGATATCTTAGGATAAGTGCCTTTTTCTGTGTGACTTATTTCACTTAGAATCATCGTACCTAAATCCACTCATCATGCTGCTAACTAGCCTTATGACATTGATTTCATGGCTGAGTGATATTGCATTGTGCCAAGTACCACCATTTCTTTATCCATTTTTCTCTTTCCTGGGATATTGAAGGTGTACCGAAGCGGAGGTTCTTGGAAACAGAGCAGCCGTAAAGTTTGGGGTGCCTGTGTCTTGTTGACTTTTAGTTTTCCCAATTTATACGCCCATGAGTGGAAGTGCCCTATGCTCTCAACGCTGTGTTTATTACTTCTTTCTGGACACACCGTACTCTTCTCCAGAGTGCCTGTTGGCAATTTACATCCCGCCCATCAGCGTAGCAAGGCTTCCATGTCTCCATGGCCTGTCCTGCTTTTCTGGTTTTTACACTTTGTTCAGCATGGCCCTTTTGACCGAGGGCAAGCGAGACTTCTTTGTAGCGCTGATTTGCCCTTCCGGCTTGCTTGGTTGGCCAAAAAGGGCGTATGCGTTTTTTCCTGAATATATTCAGGAAAAAACGCATACGCCCTTTTTGGCCAAGGGCATCATTGTCAACGTTTTGCCGCTTTTCATGTGCTTTAAAGGCGAGTCGAATCTACCTCCTGAAATCTGTTTCCTGCAAATCTGCCTTGCTTTCAAATCCTCTTCGTTGCCTTCCCTCAATATATTTGTGGACGAGAGTTCTCATTTATAACTCTGCACGTTTGTGAATTGCAGTGCCCCTGAGCTCCATTTGTCTCCTCGCTTTTTTGGGAGCTGGCCGCAAAAGCGCAGGATTGCTTCAGGCCCTATTTTGGTTCTGGGGGGCAGGCTGAGCCTGTGGTTCATTCTTCTTCCTGATGGGAAAATGGAGTGACCTATGCCTGTCCCAACACCTAGGGCTCATCTCTCGTTGGTTCCGCGTCTTCCCGTTCATCCTCAGGACAAATTGCAACCTGTACAATCAGGAAGTTAAAGGTGCTGATTCTCCAAGTAGGGAGATGGTTAGTCAAGCGGCTGGAATGGCGAACCCGAGCACAAGGAGAGGAGAAATGAGGTGCGTTTTAGAAACCTTTCCCGATCTCATGGCATACCATCTTCTGGGTTTCCCATGCATGTTTTGATGTAGGAAGATTCCCTTGTACCTGGAGATTTGAGACCCATGGGGTGTGTTCCCCGCAGTGTTACTTTAAAGTATCTGCATTTGCTCACCCAACCTCACCAACCCTCTCAGCCCCAAGAGTGTCCAGCCTTATGTCTCATCCAGCTGTGGGTCTTGATATGGTCAATCCAGGTTGCATCATAGACCCTGAACGGATTTTGTAAGAATTTCTCTCTCTTTCACTGTCTTTGTTTTGTGGGTTTTTTAAAGTAATTTATGTTTAGAATCGGGCTTGGCTGCTTTTCCCTGCTGTGTTGATGCCGCTTAACACCCTCTTGATTCACTTGCAGAGAGATATCGATACATAGGTTTTCAGATTCTTACTAGTCAGATATATTCTTGTGTGTTGACTAGGGTGTGTTGAGTCCAGTTCACTGAGCAGGGAGTAGGCCTTGTCTATTACATATTTGGCTTATGGAGCGGTCTCTGAGCTAATTTCAAACCCTTGTTTTATGCATCACCCCACCTCACCTTTCCCGTTAAGCAGCCATAGTGTGTCTTCTAAAGGTGTGACTCTGTTCTGTTTTGTAATTCAGTTCAAGTGTAGCGATTTTGACATTCCCTCTATAAGCGATATCTTAGGATAAGTGTCTTTTTCTGTGTGACTTATTTCACTTAGAATCATCGTATCTAAATCCACTCATCATGCTGCTAACTAGCCTTATGACATTGATTTCATGGCTGAGTGATATTCCACTGTGCCAAGTACCACCATTTCTTTATCCATTTTTCTCTTTCCTGGGATATTGAAGGTGTACCGAAGTGGAGGTTCTTGGAAACAGAGCAGCCGTAAACTTTAGGGTGCCTGTGTCTTGTTGATTTTTAGTTTTCCCAATTTATACGCCCATGAGTGGAAGTGCCCTATGCTCTCAACGCTGTGTTTATTACTTGTTTCAGGACACACGGTACTCTTCTCCAGAGTGCCTGTTGGCAATTTACATCCCGCCCATCAGCGTAGCAAGGCTCCCATGTCTCCATGGCCTGTCCTGCTTTTCTGGTTTTTACTGTTTGTTCAGCATGGCCCTTTTGACCGAGGGCAAGCGAGACTTCTTTGTAGCGCTGATTTGCCCTTCCGGCTTGCTTGGTTGGCCAAAAAGGGCGTATGCGTTTTTTCCTGAATATATTCAGGAAAAAACGCATACGCCCTTTTTGGCCAAGGGCATCATTGTCAACGTTTTGCCGCTTTTCATGTGCTTTAAAGGCGAGTCGAATCTACCTCCTGAAATCTGTTTCCTGCAAATCTGCCTTGCTTTCAAATCCTCTTCGTTGCCTTCCCTCAATATATTTGTGGACGAGAGTTCTCATTTATAACTCTGCACGTTTGTGAATTGCAGTGCCCCTGAGCTCCATTTGTCTCCTCGCTTTTTTGGGAGCTGGCCGCAAAAGCGCAGGATTGCTTCAGGCCCTATTTTGGTTCTGGGGGGCAGGCTGAGCCTGTGGTTCATTCTTCTTCCTGATGGGAAAATGGAGTGACCTGTGCCTGTCCCAACACCTAGGGCTAGTCTTTCGTTGGTTCCCCGTCTTCCCGTTCATCCTCAGGACAAATTGCAACCTGGACGAAACAGTAGGTTAAAGGTGCTGATTCTCCAAGTAGGGAGATGGTTAGTCAAGCGGCTGGAATGGCGAACCCGAGCACAAGGAGAGGAGAAATGAGGTGCGTTTTAGAAACCTTTCCCGATCTCACGGCATACCATCTTCTGGGTTTCCCATGCATGTTTTGATGTAGGAAGATTCCCTTGTACCTGGAGATTTGAGACCCATGGGGTGGGTACCCCGCGGTATTACTTTAAAGTATCTGCATTTGCTCACCCAACCTCACCAATCCTCTCAGCCCCAAGAGTGTCCAGCCTTATGTCTCATCCAGCTGTGGGTCTAGATATGGTTAATCCAGGTTGCATCAGAGACCCTGAACGGATTTTTTAAGAATTTCTCTCTCTTTCACTGTCTTTGCTTTGTGGGTTTTTTAAAGTAATTTATGTTTAGAATGGGGTTTGGCTGCTTTTCCCTGCTGTGTTGATGCCGCTTTACACCCTCTTGATTCACTTGCAGAGAGATATCAATACATAGGTTTTCAGATTCATACTAGTCAGATATATTCTTGTGCGGTGACTAGGGGGTGTTGAGTCCAGTTCACTGAGCAGGGAGTAGGCCTTGTCTATTACATATTTGGCTTATGGAGCGGTGTCTGAGCTAATTTCAAACCCTTGTTTTATGCATCACCCCACCTCACCTTTCCGGTTAAGCAGCCATAGTGTGTCTTCTAAAGGTGTGCCTTTGTTCTGTTTTGTAATTCAGTTCAAGTGTAGCGATTTTGACATTCCCTCTATAAGCGATATCTTAGGATAAGTGCCTTTTTCTGTGTGACTTATTTCACTTAGAATCATCGTACCTAAATCCACTCATCATGCTGCTAACTAGCCTTATGACATTGATTTCATGGCTGAGTGATATTGCATTGTGCCAAGTACCACCATTTCTTTATCCATTTTTCTCTTTCCTGGGATATTGAAGGTGTACCGAAGCGGAGGTTCTTGGAAACAGAGCAGCCGTAAAGTTTGGGGTGCCTGTGTCTTGTTGACTTTTAGTTTTCCCAATTTATACGCCCATGAGTGGAAGTGCCCTATGCTCTCAACGCTGTGTTTATTACTTGTTTCTGCACACACCGTACTCTTCTCCAGAGTGCCTGTTGGCAATTTACATCCCGCCCATCAGCGTAGCAAGGCTTCCATGTCTCCATGGCCTGTCCTGCTTTTCTGGTTTTTACACTTTGTTCAGCATGGCCCTTTTGACCGAGGGCAAGCGAGACTTCTTTGTAGCGCTGATTTGCCCTTCCGGCTTGCTTGGTTGGCCAAAAAGGGCGTATGCGTTTTTTCCTGAATATATTCAGGAAAAAACGCATACGCCCTTTTTGGCCAAGGGCATCATTGTCAACGTTTTGCCGCTTTTCATGTGCTTTAAAGGCGAGTCGAATCTACCTCCTGAAATCTGTTTCCTGCAAATCTGCCTTGCTTTCAAATCCTCTTCGTTGCCTTCCCTCAATATATTTGTGGACGAGAGTTCTCATTTATAACTCTGCACGTTTGTGAATTGCAGTGCCCCTGAGCTCCATTTGTCTCCTCGCTTTTTTGGGAGCTGGCCGCAAAAGCGCAGGATTGCTTCAGGCCCTATTTTGGTTCTTGGGGGCAGGCTGAGCCTGTGGTTCATTCTTCTTCCTGATGGGAAATGGAGTGACATATGCCTGTCCCAACACCTAGGGCTCATCTCTCGTTGGTTCCGCGTCTTCCCGTTCATCCTCAGGACAAATTGCAACCTGTACAATCAGGAGGTTAAAGGTGCTGATTCTCCAAGTAGGGAGATGGTTAGTCAAGCGGCTGGAATGGCGAACCCGAGCACAAGGAGAGGAGAAATGAGGTGCGTTTTAGAAACCTTTCCCGATCTCATGGCATACCATCTTCTGGGTTTCCCATGCATGTTTTGATGTAGGAAGATTCCCTTGTACCTGGAGATTTGAGACCCATGGGGTGTGTTCCCCGCAGTGTTACTTTAAAGTATCTGCATTTGCTCACCCAACCTCACCAACCCTCTCAGCCCCAAGAGTGTCCAGCCTTATGTCTCATCCAGCTGTGGGTCTTGATATGGTCAATCCAGGTTGCATCATAGACCCTGAACGGATTTTGTAAGAATTTCTCTCTCTTTCACTGTCTTTGTTTTGTGGGTTTTTTAAAGTAATTTATGTTTAGAATCGGGCTTGGCTGCTTTTCCCTGCTGTGTTGATGCCGCTTTACACCCTCTTGATTCACTTGCAGAGAGATATCGATACATAGGTTTTCAGATTCTTACTAGTCAGATATATTCTTGTGTGTTGACTAGGGTGTGTTGAGTCCAGTTCACTGAGCAGGGAGTAGGCCTTGTCTATTACATATTTGGCTTATGGAGCGGTCTCTGAGCTAATTTCAAACCCTTGTTTTATGCATCACCCCACCTCACCTTTCCCGTTAAGCAGCCATAGTGTGTCTTCTAAAGGTGTGACTCTGTTCTGTTTTGTAATTCAGTTCAAGTGTAGCGATTTTGACATTCCCTCTATAAGCGATATCTTAGGATAAGTGTCTTTTTCTGTGTGCCTTATTTCACTTAGAATCATCGTATCTAAATCCACTCATCATGCTGCTAACTAGCCTTATGACATTGATTTCATGGCTGAGTGATATTCCACTGTGCCAAGTACCACCATTTCTTTATCCATTTTTCTCTTTCCTGGGATATTGAAGGTGTACCGAAGTGGAGGTTCTTGGAAACAGAGCAGCCGTAAACTTTAGGGTGCCTGTGTCTTGTTGATTTTTAGTTTTCCCAATTTATACGCCCATGAGTGGAAGTGCCCTATGCTCTCAACGCTGTGTTTATTACTTGTTTCAGGACACACGGTACTCTTCTCCAGAGTGCCTGTTGGCAATTTACATCCCGCCCATCAGCGTAGCAAGGCTCCCATGTCTCCATGGCCTGTCCTGCTTTTCTGGTTTTTACTGTTTGTTCAGCATGGCCCTTTTGACCGAGGGCAAGCGAGACTTCTTTGTAGCGCTGATTTGCCCTTCCGGCTTGCTTGGTTGGCCAAAAAGGGCGTATGCGTTTTTTCCTGAATATATTCAGGAAAAAACGCATACGCCCTTTTTGGCCAAGGGCATCATTGTCAACGTTTTGCCGCTTTTCATGTGCTTTAAAGGCGAGTCGAATCTACCTCCTGAAATCTGTTTCCTGCAAATCTGCCTTGCTTTCAAATCCTCTTCGTTGCCTTCCCTCAATATATTTGTGGACGAGAGTTCTCATTTATAACTCTGCACGTTTGTGAATTGCAGTGCCCCTGAGCTCCATTTGTCTCCTCGCTTTTTTGGGAGCTGGCCGCAAAAGCGCAGGATTGCTTCAGGCCCTATTTTGGTTCTGGGGGGCAGGCTGAGCCTGTGGTTCATTCTTCTTCCTGATGGGAAAATGGAGTGACCTGTGCCTGTCCCAACACCTAGGGCTAGTCTTTCGTTGGTTCCCCATCTTCCCGTTCATCCTCAGGACAAATTGCAACCTGGACGAAACAGTAGGTTAAAGGTGCTGATTCTCCAAGTACGGAGATGGTTAGTCAAGCGGCTGGAATGGCGAACCCGAGCACAAGGAGAGGAGAAATGAGGTGCGTTTTAGAAACCTTTCCCGATCTCACGGCATACCATCTTCTGGGTTTCCCATGCATGTTTTGATGTAGGAAGATTCCCTTGTACCTGGAGATTTGAGACCCATGGGGTGGGTACCCCGCGGTATTACTTTAAAGTATCTGCATTTGCTCACCCAACCTCACCAATCCTCTCAGCCCCAAGAGTGTCCAGCCTTATGTCTCATCCAGCTGTGGGTCTAGATATGGTCAATCCAGGTTGCATCAGAGACCCTGAACGGATTTTGTAAGAATTTCTCTCTCTTTCACTCTCTTTGCTTTGTGGGTTTTTTAAAGTAATTTATGTTTAGAATGGGGTTTGGCTGCTTTTCCCTGCTGTGTTGATGCCGCTTTACACCCTCTTGATTCACTTGCAGAGAGATATCAATACATAGGTTTTCAGATTCATACTAGTCAGATATATTCTTGTGCGGTGACTAGGGGGTGTTGAGTCCAGTTCACTGAGCAGGGAGTAGGCCTTGTCTATTACATATTTGGCTTATGGAGCGGTGTCTGAGCTAATTTCAAACCCTTGTTTTATGCATCACCCCACCTCACCTTTCCCGTTAAGCAGCCATAGTGTGTCTTCTAAAGGTGTGCCTCTGTTCTGTTTTGTAATTCAGTTCAAGTGTAGCGATTTTGACATTCCCTCTATAAGCGATATCTTAGGATAAGTGCCTTTTTCTGTGTGACTTATTTCACTTAGAATCATCGTACCTAAATCCACTCATCATGCTGCTAACTAGCCTTATGACATTGATTTCATGGCTGAGTGATATTGCATTGTGCCAAGTACCACCATTTCTTTATCCATTTTTCTCTTTCCTGGGATATTGAAGGTGTACCGAAGCGGAGGTTCTTGGAAACAGAGCAGCCGTAAAGTTTGGGGTGCCTGTGTCTTGTTGACTTTTAGTTTTCCCAATTTATACGCCCATGAGTGGAAGTGCCCTATGCTCTCAACGCTGTGTTTATTACTTCTTTCTGGACACACCGTACTCTTCTCCAGAGTGCCTGTTGGCAATTTACATCCCGCCCATCAGCGTAGCAAGGCTTCCATGTCTCCATGGCCTGTCCTGCTTTTCTGGTTTTTACACTTTGTTCAGCATGGCCCTTTTGACCGAGGGCAAGCGAGACTTCTTTGTAGCGCTGATTTGCCCTTCCGGCTTGCTTGGTTGGCCAAAAAGGGCGTATGCGTTTTTTCCTGAATATATTCAGGAAAAAACGCATACGCCCTTTTTGGCCAAGGGCATCATTGTCAACGTTTTGCCGCTTTTCATGTGCTTTAAAGGCGAGTCGAATCTACCTCCTGAAATCTGTTTCCTGCAAATCTGCCTTGCTTTCAAATCCTCTTCGTTGCCTTCCCTCAATATATTTGTGGACGAGAGTTCTCATTTATAACTCTGCACGTTTGTGAATTGCAGTGCCCCTGAGCTCCATTTGTCTCCTCGCTTTTTTGGGAGCTGGCCGCAAAAGCGCAGGATTGCTTCAGGCCCTATTTTGGTTCTGGGGGGCAGGCTGAGCCTGTGGTTCATTCTTCTTCCTGATGGGAAAATGGAGTGACCTATGCCTGTCCCAACACCTAGGGCTCATCTCTCGTTGGTTCCGCGTCTTCCCGTTCATCCTCAGGACAAATTGCAACCTGTACAATCAGGAGGTTAAAGGTGCTGATTCTCCAAGTAGGGAGATGGTTAGTCAAGCGGCTGGAATGGCGAACCCGAGCACAAGGAGAGGAGAAATGAGGTGCGTTTTAGAAACCTTTCCCGATCTCATGGCATACCATCTTCTGGGTTTCCCATGCATGTTTTGATGTAGGAAGATTCCCTTGTACCTGGAGATTTGAGACCCATGGGGTGTGTTCCCCGCAGTGTTACTTTAAAGTATCTGCATTTGCTCACCCAACCTCACCAACCCTCTCAGCCCCAAGAGTGTCCAGCCTTATGTCTCATCCAGCTGTGGGTCTTGATATGGTCAATCCAGGTTGCATCATAGACCCTGAACGGATTTTGTAAGAATTTCTCTCTCTTTCACTGTCTTTGTTTTGTGGGTTTTTTAAAGTAATTTATGTTTAGAATCGGGCTTGGCTGCTTTTCCCTGCTGTGTTGATGCCGCTTTACACCCTCTTGATTCACTTGCAGAGAGATATCGATACATAGGTTTTCAGATTCTTACTAGTCAGATATATTCTTGTGTGTTGACTAGGGTGTGTTGAGTCCAGTTCACTGAGCAGGGAGTAGGCCTTGTCTATTACATATTTGGCTTATGGAGCGGTCTCTGAGCTAATTTCAAACCCTTGTTTTATGCATCACCCCACCTCACCTTTCCCGTTAAGCAGCCATAGTGTGTCTTCTAAAGGTGTGACTCTGTTCTGTTTTGTAATTCAGTTCAAGTGTAGCGATTTTGACATTCCCTCTATAAGCGATATCTTAGGATAAGTGTCTTTTTCTGTGTGACTTATTTCACTTAGAATCATCGTATCTAAATCCACTCATCATGCTGCTAACTAGCCTTATGACATTGATTTCATGGCTGAGTGATATTCCACTGTGCCAAGTACCACCATTTCTTTATCCATTTTTCTCTTTCCTGGGATATTGAAGGTGTACCGAAGTGGAGGTTCTTGGAAACAGAGCAGCCGTAAACTTTAGGGTGCCTGTGTCTTGTTGATTTTTAGTTTTCCCAATTTATACGCCCATGAGTGGAAGTGCCCTATGCTCTCAACGCTGTGTTTATTACTTGTTTCAGGACACACGGTACTCTTCTCCAGAGTGCCTGTTGGCAATTTACATCCCGCCCATCAGCGTAGCAAGGCTCCCATGTCTCCATGGCCTGTCCTGCTTTTCTGGTTTTTACTGTTTGTTCAGCATGGCCCTTTTGACCGAGGGCAAGCGAGACTTCTTTGTAGCGCTGATTTGCCCTTCCGGCTTGCTTGGTTGGCCAAAAAGGGCGTATGCGTTTTTTCCTGAATATATTCAGGAAAAAACGCATACGCCCTTTTTGGCCAAGGGCATCATTGTCAACGTTTTGCCGCTTTTCATGTGCTTTAAAGGCGAGTCGAATCTACCTCCTGAAATCTGTTTCCTGCAAATCTGCCTTGCTTTCAAATCCTCTTCGTTGCCTTCCCTCAATATATTTGTGGACGAGAGTTCTCATTTATAACTCTGCACGTTTGTGAATTGCAGTGCCCCTGAGCTCCATTTGTCTCCTCGCTTTTTTGGGAGCTGGCCGCAAAAGCGCAGGATTGCTTCAGGCCCTATTTTGGTTCTGGGGGGCAGGCTGAGCCTGTGGTTCATTCTTCTTCCTGATGGGAAAATGGAGTGACCTGTGCCTGTCCCAACACCTAGGGCTAGTCTTTCGTTGGTTCCCCGTCTTCCCGTTCATCCTCAGGACAAATTGCAACCTGGACGAAACAGTAGGTTAAAGGTGCTGATTCTCCAAGTAGGGAGATGGTTAGTCAAGCGGCTGGAATGGCGAACCCGAGCACAAGGAGAGGAGAAATGAGGTGCGTTTTAGAAACCTTTCCCGATCTCATGGCATACCATCTTCTGGGTTTCCCATGCATGTTTTGATGTAGGAAGATTCCCTTGTACCTGGAGATTTGAGACCCATGGGGTGTGTTCCCCGCAGTGTTACTTTAAAGTATCTGCATTTGCTCACCCAACCTCACCAACCCTCTCAGCCCCAAGAGTGTCCAGCCTTATGTCTCATCCAGCTGTGGGTCTTGATATGGTCAATCCAGGTTGCATCATAGACCCTGAACGGATTTTGTAAGAATTTCTCTCTCTTTCACTGTCTTTGTTTTGTGGGTTTTTTAAAGTAATTTATGTTTAGAATCGGGCATGGCTGCTTTTCCCTGCTGTGTTGATGCCGCTTTACACCCTCTTGATTCACTTGCAGAGAGATATCGATACATAGGTTTTCAGATTCTTACTAGTCAGATATATTCTTGTGCGGTGACTAGGGGGTGTTGAGTCCAGTTCACTGAGCAGGGAGTAGGCCTTGTCTATTACATATTTGGCTTATGGAGCGGTGTCTGAGCTAATTTCAAACCCTTGTTTTATGCATCACCCCACCTCACCTTTCCGGTTAAGCAGCCATAGTGTGTCTTCTAAAGGTGTGCCTCTGTTCTGTTTTGTAATTCAGTTCAAGTGTAGCGATTTTGACATTCCCTCTATAAGCGATATCTTAGGATAAGTGCCTTTTTCTGTGTGACTTATTTCACTTAGAATCATCGTACCTAAATCCACTCATCATGCTGCTAACTAGCCTTATGACATTGATTTCATGGCTGAGTGATATTGCATTGTGCCAAGTACCACCATTTCTTTATCCATTTTTCTCTTTCCTGGGATATTGAAGGTGTACCGAAGCGGAGGTTCTTGGAAACAGAGCAGCCGTTAATTTTGGGGTGCCTGTGTCTTGTTGACTTTTAGTTTTCCCAATTTATACGCCCATGAGTGGAAGTGCCCTATGCTCTCAACGCTGTGTTTATTACTTGTTTCTGGAGACACCGTACTCTTCTCCAGAGTGCCTGTTGGCAATTTACATCCCGCCCATCAGCGTAGCAAGGCTTCCATGTCTCCATGGCCTGTCCTGCTTTTCTGGTTTTTACACTTTGTTCAGCATGGCCCTTTTGACCGAGGGCAAGCGAGACTTCTTTGTAGCGCTGATTTGCCCTTCCGGCTTGCTTGGTTGGCCAAAAAGGGCGTATGCGTTTTTTCCTGAATATATTCAGGAAAAAACGCATACGCCCTTTTTGGCCAAGGGCATCATTGTCAACGTTTTGCCGCTTTTCATGTGCTTTAAAGGCGAGTCGAATCTACCTCCTGAAATCTGTTTCCTGCAAATCTGCCTTGCTTTCAAATCCTCTTCGTTGCCTTCCCTCAATATATTTGTGGACGAGAGTTCTCATTTATAACTCTGCACGTTTGTGAATTGCAGTGCCCCTGAGCTCCATTTGTCTCCTCGCTTTTTTGGGAGCTGGCCGCAAAAGCGCAGGATTGCTTCAGGCCCTATTTTGGTTCTGGGGGGCAGGCTGAGCCTGTGGTTCATTCTTCTTCCTGATGGGAAAATGGAGTGACCTGTGCCTGTCCCAACACCTAGGGCTAGTCTTTCGTTGGTTCCCCGTCTTCCCGTTCATCCTCAGGACAAATTGCAACCTGGACGAAACAGTAGGTTAAAGGTGCTGATTCTCCAAGTAGGGAGATGGTTAGTCAAGCGGCTGGAATGGCGAACCCGAGCACAAGGAGAGGAGAAATGAGGTGCGTTTTAGAAACCTTTCCCGATCTCACGGCATACCATCTTCTGGGTTTCCCATGCATGTTTTGATTTAGGAAGATGCCCTTGTACCTGGAGATTTGAGACCCATGGGGTGGGTACCCCGCGGTATTACTTTAAAGTATCTGCATTTGCTCACCCAACCTCACCAATCCTCTCAGCCCCAAGAGTGTCCAGCCTTATGTCTCATCCAGCTGTGGGTCTAGATATGGTCAATCCAGGTTGCATCAGAGACCCTGAACGGATTTTGTAAGAATTTCTCTCTCTTTCACTGTCTTTGCTTTGTGGGTTTTTTAAAGTAATGTATGTTTAGAATGGGGTTTGGCTGCTTTTCCCTGCTGTGTTGATGCCGCTTTACACCCTCTTGATTCACTTGCAGAGAGATATCAATACATAGGTTTTCAGATTCATACTAGTCAGATATATTCTTGTGCGGTGACTAGGGGGTGTTGAGTCCAGTTCACTGAGCAGGGAGTAGGCCTTGTCTATTACATATTTGGCTTCTGGAGCGGTGTCTGAGCTAATTTCAAACCCTTGTTTTATGCATCACCCCACCTCACCTTTCCGGTTAAGCAGCCATAGTGTGTCTTCTAAAGGTGTGCCTCTGTTCTGTTTTGTAATTCAGTTCAAGTGTAGCGATTTTGACATTCCCTCTATAAGCGATATCTTAGGATAAGTGCCTTTTTCTGTGTGACTTATTTCATTTAGAATCATCGTACCTAAATCCACTCATCATGCTGCTAACTAGCCTTATGACATTGATTTCATGGCTGAGTGATATTGCATTGTGCCAAGTACCACCATTTCTTTATCCATTTTTCTCTTTCCTGGGATATTGAAGGTGTACCGAAGCAGAGGTTCTTGGAAACAGAGCAGCCCTAACGTTTGGGGTGCCTGTGTCTTGTTGACTTTTAGTTTTCCCAATTTATACGCCCATGAGTGGAAGTGCCCTATGCTCTCAACGCTGTGTTTATTACTTGTTTCAGGACACACCGTACTGTTCTCCAGAGTGCCTGTTGGCAATTTACATCCTGCCCATCAGCGTAGCAAGGCTTCCATGTCTCCATGGCCTGTCCTGCTTTTCTGGTTTTTACACTTTGTTCAGCATGGCCCTTTTGACCGAGGGCAAGCGAGACTTCTTTGTAGCGCTGATTTGCCCTTCCGGCTTGCTTGGTTGGCCAAAAAGGGCGTATGCGTTTTTTCCTGAATATATTCAGGAAAAAACGCATACGCCCTTTTTGGCCAAGGGCATCATTGTCAACGTTTTGCCGCTTTTCATGTGCTTTAAAGGCGAGTCGAATCTACCTCCTGAAATCTGTTTCCTGCAAATCTGCCTTGCTTTCAAATCCTCTTCGTTGCCTTCCCTCAATATATTTGTGGACGAGAGTTCTCATTTATAACTCTGCACGTTTGTGAATTGCAGTGCCCCTGAGCTCCATTTGTCTCCTCGCTTTTTTGGGAGCTGGCCGCAAAAGCGCAGGATTGCTTCAGGCCCTATTTTGGTTCTGGGGGTCAGGCTGAGCCTGTGGTTCATTCTTCTTCCTGATGGGAAAATGGAGTGACCTGTGCCTGTCCCAACACCTAGGGCTAGTCTTTCGTTGGTTCCCCGTCTTCCCGTTCATCCTCAGGACAAATTGCAACCTGGACGAAACAGTAGGTTAAAGGTGCTGATTCTCCAAGTAGGGAGATGGTTAGTCAAGCGGCTGGAATGGCGAATCCGAGCACAAGGTGAGGAGAAATGAGGTGCGTTTTAGAAACCTTTCCCGATCTCATGGCATACCATCTTCTGGGTTTCCCATGCATGTTTTGATGTAGGAAGATGCCCTTGTACATGGAGATTTGAGACCCATGGGGTGGGTACCACGCGGTGTTACTTTAAAGTATCTTCGTTTGCTCACCCAACCTCACCAACCCTCTCAGCCCCAAGAGTGTCCAGCCTTATGTCTCATCCAGCTGTGGGTCTTGATATGGTCAATCCAGGTTGCATCATAGACCCTGAACTGATTTTGTAAGAATTTCTCTCTCTTTCACTGTCTTTGTTTTGTGGGTTTTTTAAAGCAATTTATGTTTAGAATCGGGCTTGGCTGCTTTTCCCTGCTGTGTTGATGCCGCTTTACACCCTCTTGATTCACTTGCAGAGAGATATCGATACATAGGTTTTCAGATTCTTACTAGTCAGATATATTCTTGTGCGGTGACTAGGGGGTGTTGAGTCCAGTTCACTGAGCAGGGAGTAGGCCTTGTCTATTACATATTTGGCTTATGGAGCGGTGTCTGAGCTAATTTCAAACCCTTGTTTTATGCATCACCCCACCTCACCTTTCCGGTTAAGCAGCCATAGTGTGTCTTCTAAAGGTGTGCCTCTGTTCTGTTTTGTAATTCAGTTCAAGTGTAGCGATTTTGACATTCCCTCTATAAGCGATATCTTAGGATAAGTGCCTTTTTCTGTGTGACTTATTTCACTTAGAATCATCGTACCTAAATCCACTCATCATGCTGCTAACTAGCCTTATGACATTGATTTCATGGCTGAGTGATATTGCATTGTGCCAAGTACCACCATTTCTTTATCCATTTTTCTCTTTCCTGGGATATTGAAGGTGTACCGAAGCGGAGGTTCTTGGAAACAGAGCAGCCGTTAATTTTGGGGTGCCTGTGTCTTGTTGACTTTTAGTTTTCCCAATTTATACGCCCATGAGTGGAAGTGCCCTATGCTCTCAACGCTGTGTTTATTACTTGTTTCTGGAGACACCGTACTCTTCTCCAGAGTGCCTGTTGGCAATTTACATCCCGCCCATCAGCGTAGCAAGGCTTCCATGTCTCCATGGCCTGTCCTGCTTTTCTGGTTTTTACACTTTGTTCAGCATGGCCCTTTTGACCGAGGGCAAGCGAGACTTCTTTGTAGCGCTGATTTGCCCTTCCGGCTTGCTTGGTTGGCCAAAAAGGGCGTATGCGTTTTTTCCTGAATATATTCAGGAAAAAACGCATACGCCCTTTTTGGCCAAGGGCATCATTGTCAACGTTTTGCCGCTTTTCATGTGCTTTAAAGGCGAGTCGAATCTACCTCCTGAAATCTGTTTCCTGCAAATCTGCCTTGCTTTCAAATCCTCTTCGTTGCCTTCCCTCAATATATTTGTGGACGAGAGTTCTCATTTATAACTCTGCACGTTTGTGAATTGCAGTGCCCCTGAGCTCCATTTGTCTCCTCGCTTTTTTGGGAGCTGGCCGCAAAAGCGCAGGATTGCTTCAGGCCCTATTTTGGTTCTGGGGGGCAGGCTGAGCCTGTGGTTCATTCTTCTTCCTGATGGGAAAATGGAGTGACCTGTGCCTGTCCCAACACCTAGGGCTAGTCTTTCGTTGGTTCCCCGTCTTCCCGTTCATCCTCAGGACAAATTGCAACCTGGACGAAACAGTAGGTTAAAGGTGCTGATTCTCCAAGTAGGGAGATGGTTAGTCAAGCGGCTGGAATGGCGAACCCGAGCACAAGGAGAGGAGAAATGAGGTGCGTTTTAGAAACCTTTCCCGATCTCACGGCATACCATCTTCTGGGTTTCCCATGCATGTTTTGATGTAGGAAGATGCCCTTGTACCTGGAGATTTGAGACCCATGGGGTGGGTACCCCGCGGTATTACTTTAAAGTATCTGCATTTGCTCACCCAACCTCACCAACCCTCTCAGCCCCAAGAGTGTCCAGCCTTATGTCTCATCCAGCTGTGGGTCTTGATATGGTCAATCCAGGTTGCATCATAGACCCTGAACGGATTTTGTAAGAATTTCTCTCTCTTTCACTGTCTTTGTTTTGTGGGTTTTTTAAAGCAATTTATGTTTAGAATCGGGCTTGGCTGCTTTTCCCTGCTGTGTTGATGCCGCTTTACACCCTCTTGATTCACTTGCAGAGAGATATCGATACATAGGTTTTCAGATTCTTACTACTCAGATATATTCTTGTGTGTTGACTAGGGTGTGTTGAGTCCAGTTCACTGAGCAGGGAGTAGGCCTTGTCTATTACATATTTGGCTTATGGAGCGGTCTCTGAGCTAATTTCAAACCCTTGTTTTATGCATCACCCCACCTCACCTTTCCCGTTAAGCAGCCATAGTGTGTCTTCTAAAGGTGTGACTCTGTTCTGTTTTGTAATTCAGTTCAAGTGTAGCGATTTTGACATTCCCTCTATAAGCGATATCTTAGGATAAGTGTCTTTTTCTGTGTGACTTATTTCACTTAGAATCATCGTATCTAAATCCACTCATCATGCTGCTAACTAGCCTTATGACATTGATTTCATGGCTGAGTGATATTCCACTGTGCCAAGTACCACCATTTCTTTATCCATTTTTCTCTTTCCTGGGATATTGAAGGTGTACCGAAGTGGAGGTTCTTGGAAACAGAGCAGCCGTAAACTTTAGGGTGCCTGTGTCTTGTTGATTTTTAGTTTTCCCAATTTATACGCCCTTGAGTGGAAGTGCCCTATGCTCTCTACGCTGTGTTTATTACTTGTTTCAGGACACACCGTACTCTTCTCCAGAGTGCCTGTTGGCAATTTACATCCCGCCCATCAGCGTAGCAAGGCTCCCATGTCTCCATGGCCTGTCCTGCTTTTCTGGTTTTTACTGTTTGTTCAGCATGGCCCTTTTGACCGAGGGCAAGCGAGACTTCTTTGTAGCGCTGATTTGCCCTTCCGGCTTGCTTGGTTGGCCAAAAAGGGCGTATGCGTTTTTTCCTGAATATATTCAGGAAAAAACGCATACGCCCTTTTTGGCCAAGGGCATCATTGTCAACGTTTTGCCGCTTTTCATGTGCTTTAAAGGCGAGTCGAATCTACCTCCTGAAATCTGTTTCCTGCAAATCTGCCTTGCTTTCAAATCCTCTTCGTTGCCTTCCCTCAATATATTTGTGGACGAGAGTTCTCATTTATAACTCTGCACGTTTGTGAATTGCAGTGCCCCTGAGCTCCATTTGTCTCCTCGCTTTTTTGGGAGCTGGCCGCAAAAGCGCAGGATTGCTTCAGGCCCTATTTTGGTTCTGGGGGGCAGGCTGAGCCTGTGGTTCATTCTTCTTCCTGATGGGAAAATGGAGTGACCTATGCCTGTCCCAACACCTAGGGCTCGTCTCTCGTTGGTTCCGCGTCTTCCCGTTCATCCTCAGGACAAATTGCAACCTGTACAATCAGGAGGTTAAAGGTGCTGATTCTCCAAGTAGGGAGATGGTTAGTCAAGCGGCTGGAATGGCGAACCCGAGCATAAGGAGAGGAGAAATGAGGTGCGTTTTAGAAACCTTTCCCGATCTCATGGCATACCATCTTCTGGGTTTCCCATGCATGTTTTGATGTAGGAAGATTCCCTTGTACCTGGAGATTTGAGACCCATGGGGTGTGTTCCCCGCAGTGTTACTTTAAAGTATCTGCATTTGCTCACCCAACCTCACCAATCCTCTCAGCCTCAAGAGTGTCCAGCCTTATGTCTCATCCAGCTGTGGGTCTAGATATGGTCAATCCAGGTTGCATCAGAGACCCTGAACGGATTTTGTAAGAATTTCTCTCTCTTTCACTGTCTTTGTTTTGTGGGTTTTTTAAAGTAATTTATGTTTAGAATCGGGCTTGGCTGCTTTTCCCTGCTGTGTTGATGCCGCTTTACACCCTCTTGATTCACTTGCAGAGAGATATCGATACATAGGTTTTCAGATTCTTACTAGTCAGATATATTCTTGTGTGGTGACTAGGGTGTGTTGAGTCCAGTTCACTGAGCAGGGAGTAGGCCTTGTCTATTACATATTTGGCTTATGGAGCGGTCTCTGAGCTAATTTGATACCCTTGTTTTATGCATCACCCCACCTCACCTTTCCCGTTAATCAGCCATAGTGTGTCTTCTAAAGGTGTGACTCTGTTCTGTTTTGTAATTCAGTTCAAGTGTAGCGATTTTGACATTCCCTCTCTAAGCGATATCTTAGGATAAGTGTCTTTTTCTGTGTGACTTATTTCACTTAGAATCATCGTACCTAAATCCACTCATCATGCTGCTAACTAGCCTTATGACATTGATTTCATGGCTGAGTGATATTCCGTTGTGCCAAGTATCACCATTTCTTTATCCATTTTTCTCTTTCCTGGGATATTGAAGGTGTACCGAAGCGGAGGTTCTTGGAAACAGAGCAGCCGTAAACTTTAGGGTGCCTGTGTCTTGTTGATTTTTAGTTTTCCCAATTTATACGCCCATGAGTGGAAGTGCCCTATGCTCTCAACGCTGTGTTTATTACTTGTTTCAGGACACACGGTACTCTTCTCCAGAGTGCCTGTTGGCAATTTACATCCCGCCCATCAGCGTAGCAAGGCTCCCATGTCTCCATGGCCTGTCCTGCTTTTCTGGTTTTTACTGTTTGTTCAGCATGGCCCTTTTGACCGAGGGCAAGCGAGACTTCTTTGTAGCGCTGATTTGCCCTTCCGGCTTGCTTGGTTGGCCAAAAAGGGCGTATGCGTTTTTTCCTGAATATATTCAGGAAAAAACGCATACGCCCTTTTTGGCCAAGGGCATCATTGTCAACGTTTTGCCGCTTTTCATGTGCTTTAAAGGCGAGTCGAATCTACCTCCTGAAATCTGTTTCCTGCAAATCTGCCTTGCTTTCAAATCCTCTTCGTTGCCTTCCCTCAATATATTTGTGGACGAGAGTTCTCATTTATAACTCTGCACGTTTGTGAATTGCAGTGCCCCTGAGCTCCATTTGTCTCCTCGCTTTTTTGGGAGCTGGCCGCAAAAGCGCAGGATTGCTTCAGGCCCTATTTTGGTTCTGGGGGTCAGGCTGAGCCTGTGGTTCATTCTTCTTCCTGATGGGAAAATGGAGTGACCTATGCCTGTCCCAACACCTAGGGCTAGTCTTTCGTTGGTTCCCCGTCTTCCCGTTCATCCTCAGGACAAATTGCAACCTGGACGAAACAGTAGGTTAAAGGTGCTGATTCTCCAAGTAGGGAGATGGTTAGTCAAGCGGCTGGAATGGCGAACCCGAGCACAAGGAGAGGAGAAATGAGGTGCGTTTTAGAAACCTTTCCCGATCTCACGGCATACCATCTTCTGGGTTTCCCATGCATGTTTTGATGTAGGAAGATTCCCTTGTACCTGGAGATTTGAGACCCATGGGGTGGGTACCCCGCGGTATTACTTTAAAGTATCTGCATTTGCTCACCCAACCTCACCAATCCTCTCAGCCCCAAGAGTGTCCACCTTATGTCTCATCCAGCTGTGGGTCTAGATATGGTCAATCCAGGTTGCATCAGAGACCGTGAACGGATTTTGTAACAATTTCTCTCTCTTTCACTGTCTTTGCTTTGTGGGTTTTTTAAAGTAATGTATGTGTAGAATGGGGTTTGGCTGCTTTTCCCTGCTGTGTTTATGCCGCTTTACACCCTCTTGATTCACTTGCAGAGAGATATCAATACATAGGTTTTCAGATTCATACTAGTCAGATATATTCTTGTGCGGTGACTAGGGGGTGTTGAGTCCAGTTCACTGAGCAGGGAGTAGGCCTTGTCTATTACAAATTTGGCTTATGGAGCGGTCTCTGAGCTAATTTGAAACCCTTGTTTTATGCATCACCCCACCTCACCTTTCCGGTTAAGCAGCCATAGTGTGTCTTCTAAAGGTGTGACTCTGTTCTGTTTTGTAATTCAGTTCAAGTGTAGCGATTTTGACATTCCCTCTATAAGCGATATCTTAGGATAATGTCTTTTTCTGTGTGACTTATTTCACTTAGAATCATCGTACCTAAATCCACTCATCATGCTGCTAACTAGCCTTATGACATTGATTTCATGGCTGAGTGATATTCCATTGTGCCAAGTACCACCATTTCTTTATCCACTTTTCTCTTTCCTGGGATATTGAAGGTGTACCGAAGCGGAGGTTCTTGGAAACAGAGCAGCCGTAAACTTTAGGGTGCCTGTGTCTTGTTGATTTTTAGTTTTCCCAATTTATACGCCCATGAGTGGAAGTGCCCTATGCTCTCTACGCTGTGTTTATTACTTGTTTCAGGACACACCGTACTCTTCTCCAGAGTGCCTGTTGGCAATTTATATCCCGCCCATCAGCGTAGCAAGGCTCCCATGTCTCCATGGCCTGTCCTGCTTTTCTGGTTTTTACAATTTGTTCAGCATGGCCCTTTTGACTGAGGGCAAGCGAGACTTCTTTGTAGCGCTGATTTGCCCTTCCGGCTTGCTTGGTTGGCCAAAAAGGGCGTATGCGTTTTTTCCTGAATATATTCAGGAAAAAACGCATACGCCCTTTTTGGCCAAGGGCATCATTGTCAACGTTTTGCCGCTTTTCATGTGCTTTAAAGGCGAGTCGAATCTACCTCCTGAAATCTGTTTCCTGCAAATCTGCCTTGCTTTCAAATCCTCTTCGTTGCCTTCCCTCAATATATTTGTGGACGAGAGTTCTCATTTATAACTCTGCACGTTTGTGAATTGCAGTGCCCCTGAGCTCCATTTGTCTCCTCGCTTTTTTGGGAGCTGGCCGCAAAAGCGCAGGATTGCTTCAGGCCCTATTTTGGTTCTGGGGGGCAGGCTGAGCCTGTGGTTCATTCTTCTTCCTGATGGGAAAATGGAGTGACCTGTGCCTGTCCCAACACCTAGGGCTAGTCTTTCGTTGGTTCCCAGGCTTCCCGTTCATCCTCAGGACAAATTGCAACCTGGACGAAACAGTAGGTTAAAGGTGCTGATTCTCCAAGTAGGGAGATGGTTAGTCAAGTGGCTGGAATGGCGAACCCGAGCACAAGGAGAGGAGAAATGAGGTGCGTTTTAGAAACCTTTCCCGATCTCACGGCATACCATCTTCTGGGTTTCCCATGCATGTTTTGATGTAGGAAGATTCCCTTGTACCTGGAGATTTGAGACCCATGGGGTATGTTCTCCGCAGTGTTACTTTAAAGTATATGCGTTTGCTCACCCAACCTCACCAATCCTCTCAGCCCCAAGAATGTCCAGCTTTATGTCTCATCCAGCTATGGGTCTAGATATGGTCAATCCAGGTTGCATCAGAGACCCTGAACGGATTTTGTAAGAATTTCTCTCTCTTTCACTGTCTTTGTTTTGTGGGTTTTTTAAAGTAATTTATGTTTAGAATCGGGCTTGGCTGCTTTTCCCTGCTGTGTTGATGCCGCTTTACACCCTCTTGATTCACTTGCAGAGAGATATCGATACATAGGTTTTCAGATTCTTACTAGTCAGATATATTCTTGTGTGGTGACTAGGGTGTGTTGAGTCCAGTTCACTGAGCAGGGAGTAGGCCTTGTCTATTACATATTTGGCTTATGGAGCAGTCTCTGAACTAATTTCAAACCCTTCTTTTATGCATCACCCCACCTCACCTTTCCCGTTAAGCAGCCATAGTGTGTCTTCTAAAGGTGTGACTCTGTTCTGTTTTGTAATTCAGTTCAAGTGTAGCGATTTTGACATTCCCTCTATAAGCGATATCTTAGGATAAGTGTCTTTTTCTGTGTGACTTATTTCACTTAGAATCATCGTATCTAAATCCACTCATCATGCTGCTAACTAGCCTTATGACATTGATTTCATGGCTGAGTGATATTCCATTGTGCCAAGTACCACCATTTCTTTATCCATTTTTCTCTTTCCTGGGATATTGAAGGTGTATCGAAGTGGAGGTTCTTGGAAACAGAGCAGCCGTAAACTTTAGGGTGCCTGTGTCTTGTTGATTTTTAGTTTTCCCAATTTATACGCCCTTGAGTGGAAGTGCCCTATGCTCTCTACGCTGTGTTTATTACTTGTTTCAGGACACACCGTACTCTTCTCCAGAGTGCCTGTTGGCAATTTACATCCCGCCCATCAGCGTAGCAAAGCTCCCATGTCTCCATGCCCTGTCCTGCTTTTCTGGTTTTTACACTTTGTTCAGCATGGCCCTTTTGACCGAGGGCAAGCGAGACTTCTTTGTAGCGCTGATTTGCCCTTCCGGCTTGCTTGGTTGGCCAAAAAGGGCGTATGCGTTTTTTCCTGAATATATTCAGGAAAAAACGCATACGCCCTTTTTGGCCAAGGGCATCATTGTCAACGTTTTGCCGCTTTTCATGTGCTTTAAAGGCGAGTCGAATCTACCTCCTGAAATCTGTTTCCTGCAAATCTGCCTTGCTTTCAAATCCTCTTCGTTGCCTTCCCTCAATATATTTGTGGACGAGAGTTCTCATTTATAACTCTGCACGTTTGTGAATTGCAGTGCCCCTGAGCTCCATTTGTCTCCTCGCTTTTTTGGGAGCTGGCCGCAAAAGCGCAGGATTGCTTCAGGCCCTATTTTGGTTCTGGGGGGCAGGCTGAGCCTGTGGTTCATTCTTCTTCCTGATGGGAAAATGGAGTGACCTGTGCCTGTCCCAAAACCTAGGGCTCGTCTCTCGTTGGTTCCGCGTCTTCCCGTTCATCCTCAGGACAAATTGCAACCTGTACAATCAGGAGGTTAAAGGTGCTGATTCTCCAAGTAGGGAGATGGTTAGTCAAGCGGCTGGAATGGCGAACCCGAGCACAAGGAGAGGAGAAATGAGGTGCGTTTTAGAAACCTTTCCCGATCTCATGGCATACCATCTTCTGGGTTTCCCATGCATGTTTTGATGTAGGAAGATTCCCTTGTACCTGGAGATTTGAGACCCATGGGGTGTGTTCCCCGCAGTGTTACTTTAAAGTATCTGCATTTGCTCACCCAACCTCACCAACCCTCTCAGCCCCAAGAGTGTCCAGCCTTATGTCTCATCCAGCTGTGGGTCTTGATATGGTCAATCCAGGTTGCATCATAGACCCTGAACGGATTTTGTAAGAATTTCTCTCTCTTTCACTGTCTTTGTTTTGTGGGTTTTTTAAAGTAATTTATGTTTAGAATCGGGCTTGGCTGCTTTTCCCTGCTGTGTTGATGCCGCTTTACACCCTCTTGATTCACTTGCAGAGAGATATCGATACATAGGTTTTCAGATTCTTACTAGTCAGATATATTCTTGTGTGGTGACTAGGGTGTGTTGAGTCCAGTTCACTGAGCAGGGAGTAGGCCTTGTCTATTACATATTTGGCTTATGGAGCGGTCTCTGAGCTAATTTCAAACCCTTGTTTTATGCATCACCCCACCTCACCTTTCCCGTTAAGCAGCCATAGTGTGTCTTCTAAAGGTGTGACACTGTTCTGTTTTGTAATTCAGTTCAAGTGTAGCCATTTTGACATTCCCTCTATAAGCGATATCTTAGGATAAGTGTCTTTTTCTGTGTGACTTATTTCACTTAGAATCATCGTACCTAAATCCACTCATCATGCTGCTAACTAGCCTTATGACATTGATTTCATGGCTGAGAGATATTCCATTGTGCCAAGTACCACCATTTCTTTATCCATTTTTCTCTTCCTGGGATATTGAAGGTGTACCGAAGCGGAGGTTCTTGGAAACAGAGCAGCCGTAAACTTTAGGGTGCCTGTGTCTTGTTGATTTTTAGTTTTCCCAATTTATACGCCCATGAGTGGAAGTGCCCTATGCTCTCTACGCTGTGTTTATTACTTGTTTCAGGACACACCGTACTCTTCTCCAGAGTGCCTGTTGGCAATTTACGTCCCGCCCATCAGCGTAGCAAGGCTCCCATGTCTCCATGGTCTGTCCTGCTTTTCTGGTTTTTACACTTTGTTCAGCATGGCCCTTTTGACCGAGGGCAAGCGAGACTTCTTTGTAGCGCTGATTTGCCCTTCCGGCTTGCTTGGTTGGCCAAAAAGGGCGTATGCGTTTTTTCCTGAATATATTCAGGAAAAAACGCATACGCCCTTTTTGGCCAAGGGCATCATTGTCAACGTTTTGCCGCTTTTCATGTGCTTTAAAGGCGAGTCGAATCTACCTCCTGAAATCTGTTTCCTGCAAATCTGCCTTGCTTTCAAATCCTCTTCGTTGCCTTCCCTCAATATATTTGTGGACGAGAGTTCTCATTTATAACTCTGCACGTTTGTGAATTGCAGTGCCCCTGAGCTCCATTTGTCTCCTCGCTTTTTTGGGAGCTGGCCGCAAAAGCGCAGGATTGCTTCAGGCCCTATTTTGGTTCTGGGGGGCAGGCTGAGCCTGTGGTTCATTCTTCTTCCTGATGGGAAAATGGAGTGACCTATGCCTGTCCCAACACCTAGGGCTCGTCTCTCGTTGGTTCCGCGTCTTCCCGTTCATCCTCAGGACAAATTGCAACCTGTACAATCAGGAGGTTAAAGGTGCTGATTCTCCAAGTAGGGAGATGGTTAGTCAAGCGGCTGGAATGGCGAACCCGAGCACAAGGAGAGGAGAAATGAGGTGCGTTTTAGAAACCTTTCCCGATCTCACGGCATACCATCTTCTGGCTTTCCCATGCATGTTTTGATGTAGGAAGATTCCCTTGTACCTGGAGATTTGAGACCCATGGGGTGTGTTCCCCGCAGTGTGACTTTAAAGTATCTGCATTTGCTGACCCAACCTCACCAACCCTCTCAGCCCCAAGAGTGTCCAGCCTTATGTCTCATCCAGCTGTGGGTCTAGATATGGTCAATCCAGGTTGCATCAGAGACCCTGAACGGATTTTGTAAGAATTTCTCTCTCTTTCACTGTCTTTGCTTTGTGGGTTTTTTAAAGTAATGTATGTTTAGAATGGGGTTTGGCTGCTTTTCCCTGCTGTGTTGATGCCGCTTTACACCCTCTTGATTCACTTGCAGAGAGATATCAATACATAGGTTTTCAGATTCATACTAGTCAGATATATTCTTGTGCGGTGACTAGGGGGTGTTGAGTCCAGTTCACTGAGCAGGGAGTAGGCCTTGTCTATTACATATTTGGCTTATGGAGCGGTGTCTGAGCTAATTTCAAACCCTTGTTTTATGCATCACCCCACCTCACCTTTCCGGTTAAGCAGCCATAGTGTGTCTTCTAAAGGTGTGCCTCTGTTCTGTTTTGTAATTCAGTTCAAGTGTAGCGATTTTGACATTCCCTCTATAAGCGATATCTTAGGATAAGTGCCTTTTTCTGTGTGACTTATTTCACTTAGAATCATCGTACCTAAATCCACTCATCATGCTGCTAACTAGCCTTATGACATTGATTTCATGGCTGAGTGATATTGCATTGTGCCAAGTACCACCATTTCTTTATCCATTTTTCTCTTTCCTGGGATATTGAAGGTGTACCGAAGCGGAGGTTCTTGGAAACAGAGCAGCCGTAACGTTTGGGGTGCCTGTGTCTTGTTGACTTTTAGTTTTCCCAATTTATACGCCCATGAGTGGAAGTGCCCTATGCTCTCAACGCTGTGTTTATTACTTGTTTCAGGACACACCGTACTCTTCTCCAGAGTGCCTGTTGGCAATTTACATCCCGCCCATCAGCGTAGCAAGGCTCCCATATCTCCATGGCCTGTCCTGCTTTTCTGGTTTTTACTGTTTGTTCAGCATGGCCCTTTTGACCGAGGGCAAGCGAGACTTCTTTGTAGCGCTGATTTGCCCTTCCGGCTTGCTTGGTTGGCCAAAAAGGGCGTATGCGTTTTTTCCTGAATATATTCAGGAAAAAACGCATACGCCCTTTTTGGCCAAGGGCATCATTGTCAACGTTTTGCCGCTTTTCATGTGCTTTAAAGGCGAGTCGAATCTACCTCCTGAAATCTGTTTCCTGCAAATCTGCCTTGCTTTCAAATCCTCTTCGTTGCCTTCCCTCAATATATTTGTGGACGAGAGTTCTCATTTATAACTCTGCACGTTTGTGAATTGCAGTGCCCCTGAGCTCCATTTGTCTCCTCGCTTTTTTGGGAGCTGGCCGCAAAAGCGCAGGATTGCTTCAGGCCCTATTTTGGTTCTGGGGGGCAGGCTGAGCCTGTGGTTCATTCTTCTTCCTGATGGGAAAATGGAGTGACCTATGCCTGTCCCAACACCTAGGGCTCGTCTCTCGTTGGTTCCGCGTCTTCCCGTTCATCCTCAGGACAAATTGCAACCTGTACAATCAGGAGGTTAAAGGTGCTGATTCTCCAAGTAGGGAGATGGTTAGTCAAGCGGCTGGAATGGCGATCCCGAGCACAAGGAGAGGAGAAATGAGGTGCGTTTTAGAAACCTTTCCCGATCTCATGGCATACCATCTTCTGGGTTTCCCATGCATGTTTTGATGTAGGAAGATTCCCTTGTACCTGGAGATTTGAGACCCATGGGGTGTGTTCCCCGCAGTGTTACTTTAAAGTATCTGCATTTGCTCACCCAACCTCACCAACCCTCTCAGCCCCAAGAGTGTCCAGCCTTATGTCTCATCCAGCTGTGGGTCTTGATATGGTCAATCCAGGTTGCATCATAGACCCTGAACGGATTTTGTAAGAATTTCTCTCTCTTTCACTGTCTTTGTTTTGTGGGTTTTTTAAAGTAATTTATGTTTAGAATCGGGCTTGGCTGCTTTTCCCTGCTGTGTTGATGCCGCTTTACACCCTCTTGATTCACTTGCAGAGAGATATCGATACATAGGTTTTCAGATTCATACTAGTCAGATATATTCTTGTGCGGTGACTAGGGGGTGTTGAGTCCAGTTCACTGAGCAGGGAGTAGGCCTTGTCTATTACATATTTGGCTTATGGAGCGGTGTCTGAGCTAATTTCAAACCCTTGTTTTATGCATCACCCCACCTCACCTTTCCGGTTAAGCAGCCATAGTGTGTCTTCTAAAGGTGTGCCTCTGTTCTGTTTTGTAATTCAGTTCAAGTGTAGCGATTTTGACATTCCCTCTATAAGCGATATCTTAGGATAAGTGCCTTTTTCTGTGTGACTTATTTCACTTAGAATCATCGTACCTAAATCCACTCATCATGCTGCTAACTAGCCTTATGACATTGATTTCATGGCTGAGTGATATTGCATTGTGCCAAGTACCACCATTTCTTTATCCATTTTTCTCTTTCCTGGGATATTGAAGGTGTACCGAAGCGGAGGTTCTTGGAAACAGAGCAGCCGTAACGTTTGGGGTGCCTGTGTCTTGTTGACTTTTAGTTTTCCCAATTTATACGCCCATGAGTGGAAGTGCCCTATGCTCTCAACGCTGTGTTTATTACTTGTTTCAGGACACACCGTACTCTTCTCCAGAGTGCCTGTTGGCAATTTACATCCCGCCCATCAGCGTAGCAAGGCTTCCATGTCTCCATGGCCTGTCCTGCTTTTCTGGTTTTTACACTTTGTTCAGCATGGCCCTTTTGACCGAGGGCAAGCGAGACTTCTTTGTAGCGCTGATTTGCCCTTCCGGCTTGCTTGGTTGGCCAAAAGGCGTATGCGTTTTTTCCTGAATATATTCAGGAAAACACGCATACGCCCTTTTTGGCCAAGGGCATCATTGTCAACGTTTTGCCGCTTTTCATGTGCTTTAAAGGCGAGTCGAATCTACCTCCTGAAATCTGTTTCCTGCAAATCTGCCTTCCTTTCAAATCCTCTTCGTTGCCTTCCCTCAATATATTTGTGGACGAGAGTTCTCATTTATAACTCTGCACGTTTGTGAATTGCAGTGCCCCTGAGCTCCATTTGTCTCCTTGCTCTTTTGGGAGCTGGCCGCAAAAGCGCAGGATTGCTTCAGGCCCTATTTTGGTTCTGGGGGGCAGGCTGAGCCTGTGGTTCATTCTTCTTCCTGATGGGAAAATGGAGTGACCTGTGCCTCTCCCAACACCTAGGGCTAGTCTTACGTTGGTTCCCCGTCTTCCCGTTCATCCTCAGGACAAATTGCAACCTGGACGAAACAGTAGGTTAAAGGTGCTGATTCTCCAAGTAGGGAGATGGTTAGTCAAGCGGCTGGAATGGCGAACCCGAGCACAAGGAGAGGAGAAATGAGGTGCGTTTTAGAAACCTTTCCCGATCTCACGGCATACCATATTCTGGCTTTCCCATGCATGTTTTGATGTAGGAAGATTCCCTTGTACCTGGAGATTTGAGACCCATGGGGTGGGTACCCCACGGTATTACTTTAAAGTATCTGCATTTGCTCACCCAACCTCACCAATCCTCTCAGCCCCAAGAGTGTCCAGCCTTATGTCTCATCCAGCTGTGGGTCTAGATATGGTCAATCCAGGTTGCATCAGAGACCCTGAACGGATTTTGTAAGAATTACTCTCTCTTTCACTGTCTTTGCTTTGTGGGTTTTTTAAAGTAATGTATGTTTAGAATGGGGTTTGGCTGCTTTTCCCTGCTGTGTTTATGCCGCTTTACACCCTCTTGATTCACTTGCAGATAGATATCGATACATAGGTTTTCAGATTCATACTAGTCAGATATATTCTTGTGCGGTGACTAGGGGGTGTTGAGTCCAGTTCACTGAGCAGGGAGTAGGCCTTGTCTATTACATATTTGGCTTATGGAGCGGTCTCTGAGCTAATTTCAAACCCTTGTTTTATGCATCACCCCACCTCACCTTTCCCGTTAAGCAGCCATAGTGTGTCTTCTAAAGGTGTGACTCTGTTCTGTTTTGTAATTCAGTTCAAGTGTAGCGATTTTGACATTCCCTCTATAAGCGATATCTTAGGATAAGTGTCTTTTTCTGTGTGACTTATTTCACTTAGAATCATCGTACCTAAATCCACTCATCATGCTGCTAACTAGCCTTATGACATTGATTTCATGGCTGAGTGATATTCCATTGTGCCAAGTACCACCATTTCTTTATCCATTTTTCTCTTTCCTGGGATATTGAAGGTGTACCGAAGTGGAGGTTCTTGGAAACAGAGCAGCCGTAAACTTTAGGGTGCCTGTGTCTTTTTGATTTTTAGTTTTCCCAATTTATACGCCCTTGAGTGGAAGTGCCCTATGCTCTCTACGCTGTGTTTATTACTTGTTTCAGGACACACCGTACTCTTCTCCAGAGTGCCTGTTGGCAATTTACATCCCGCCCATCAGCGTAGCAAGGCTCCCATGTCTCCATGGCCTGTCCTGCTTTTCTGGTTTTTACTGTTTGTTCAGCATGGCCCTTTTGACCGAGGGCAAGCGAGACTTCTTTGTAGCGCTGATTTGCCCTTCCGGCTTGCTTGGTTGGCCAAAAAGGGCGTATGCGTTTTTTCCTGAATATATTCAGGAAAAAACGCATACGCCCTTTTTGGCCAAGGGCATCATTGTCAACGTTTTGCCGCTTTTCATGTGCTTTAAAGGCGAGTCGAATCTACCTCCTGAAATCTGTTTCCTGCAAATCTGCCTTGCTTTCAAATCCTCTTCGTTGCCTTCCCTCAATATATTTGTGGACGAGAGTTCTCATTCATAACTCTGCACGTTTGTGAATTGCAGTGCCCCTGAGCTCCATTTGTCTCCTCGCTTTTTTGGGAGCTGGCCGCAAAAGCGCAGGATTGCTTCAGGCCCTATTTTGGTTCTGGGGGGCAGGCTGAGCCTGTGGTTCATTCTTCTTCCTGATGGGAAAATGGAGTGACCTATGCCTGTCCCAACACCTAGGGCTCGTCTCTCGTTGGTTCCGCGTCTTCCCGTTCATCCTCAGGAAAAATTGCAACCTGTACAATCAGGAGGTTAAAGGTGCTGATTCTCCAAGTAGGGAGATGGTTAGTCAAGCGGCTGGAATGGCGAACCCGAGCACAAGGAGAGGAGAAATGAGGTGCGTTTTAGAAACCTTTCCCGATCTCATGGCATACCATCTTCTGGGTTTCCCATGCATGTTTTGATGTAGGAAGATTCCCTTGTACCTGGAGATTTGAGACCCATGGGGTGTGTTCCCCGCAGTGTTATTTAAAGTATCTGCATTTGCTCACCCAACCTCACCAACCCTCTCAGCCCCAAGAGTGTCCAGCCTTATGTCTCATCCAGCTGTGGGTCTTGATATGGTCAATCCAGGTTGCATCAGAGACCCTGAACGGATTTTGTAAGAATTTCTCTCTCTTTCACTGTCTTTGCTTTGTGGGTTTTTTAAAGTAATGTATGTTTAGAATGGGGTTTGGCTGCTTTTCCCTGCTGTGTTTATGCCGCTTTACACCCTCTTGATTCACTTGCAGAGAGATATCGATACATAGGTTTTCAGATTCATACTAGTCAGATATATTCTTGTGCGGTGACTAGGGGGTGTTGAGTCCAGTTCACTGAGAAGGGAGTAGGCCTTGTCTATTACATATTTGGCTTATGGAGCGGTCTCTGAGCTAATTTCAAACCCTTGTTTTATGCATCACCCCACCTCACCTTTCCCGTTAAGCAGCCATAGTGTGTCTTCTAAAGGTGTGACTCTGTTCTGTTTTGTAATTCAGTTCAAGTGTAGCGATTTTGACATTCCCTCTATAAGCGATATCTTAGGATAATGTCTTTTTCTGTGTGACTTATTTCACTTAGAATCATCGTACCTAAATCCACTCATCATGCTGCTAACTAGCCTTATGACATTGATTTCATGGCTGAGTGATATTCCATTGTGCCAAGTACCACCATTTCTTTATCCATTTTTCTCTTTCCTGGGATATTGAAGGTGTACCGAAGCGGAGGTTCTTAGAAACAGAGCAGCCGTAAACTTTAGGGTGCCTGTGTCTTGTTGATTTTTAGTTTTCCCAATTTATACGCCCATGAGTGGAAGTGCCCTATGCTCTCTACGCTGTGTTTATTACTTGTTTCAGGACACACCGTACTCTTCTCCAGAGTGCCTGTTGGCAATTTATATCCCGCCCATCAGCGTAGCAAGGCTCCCATGTCTCCATGGCCTGTCCTGCTTTTCTGGTTTTTACTGTTTGTTCAGCATGGCCCTTTGGACTGAGGGCAAGCGAGACTTCTTTGTAGCGCTGATTTGCCCTTCCGGCTTGCTTGGTTGGCCAAAAAGGGCGTATGCGTTTTTTCCTGAATATATTCAGGAAAAAACGCATACGCCCTTTTTGGCCAAGGGCATCATTGTCAACGTTTTGCCGCTTTTCATGTGCTTTAAAGGCGAGTCGAATCTACCTCCTGAAATCTGTTTCCTGCAAATCTGCCTTGCTTTCAAATCCTCTTCGTTGCCTTCCCTCAATATATTTGTGGACGAGAGTTTTCATTTATAACTCTGCACGTTTCTGAATTGCAGTGCCCCTGAGCTCCATTTGTCTCCTCGCTTTTTTGGGAGCTGGCCGCAAAAGCGCAGGATTGCTTCAGGCCCTATTTTGGTTCTGGGGGGCAGGCTGATCCTGTGGTTCATTCTTCTTCCTGATGGGAAAATGGAGTGACCTATGCCTGTCCCAACACCTAGGGCTCGTCTCTCGTTGGTTCCGCGTCTTCCTGTTCATCCTCAGGACAAATTGCAACCTGTACAATCAAGAGGTTAAAGGTGCTGATTCTCCAAGTAGGGAGATGGTTAGTCAAGCGGCTGGAATGGCGAACCCGAGCACAAGGAGAGGAGAAATGAGGTGCGTTTTAGAAACCTTTCCCGATCTCATGGCATACCTTCTTCTGGGTTTCCCATGCATGTTTTGATGTAGGAAGATGCCCTTGTACCTGGAGATTTGAGACCCATGAGGTGTGTTCTCCGCAGTGTTACTTTAAAGTATATGCGTTTGCTCACCCAACCTCACCAATCCTCTCAGCCCCAGGAATGTCCAGCTTTATGTCTCATCCAGCTATGGGTCTAGATATGGTCAATCCAGGTTGCATCAGAGACCCTGAACGGATTTTGTAAGAATTTCTCTCTCTTTCACTGTCTTTGTTTTGTGGGTTTTTTAAAGTAATTTATGTTTAGAATAGGGCTTGGCTGCTTTTCCCTGCTGTGTTGATGCCGCTTTACACCCTCTTGATTCACTTGCAGAGAGATATCGATACATAGGTTTTCAGATTCTTACTAGTCAGATATATTCTTGTGTGGTGACTAGGGTGTGTTGATTCCAGTTCACTGAGCAGGGAGTAGGCCTTGTCTATTACATATTTGGCTTATGGAGCGGTGTCTGAGCTAATTTCAAACCCTTGTTTTATGCATCACCCCACCTCACCTTTCCCGTTAAGCAGCCATAGTGTGTCTTCTAAAGGTGTGACTCTGTTCTGTTTTGTAATTCAGTTCAAGTGTAGCGATTTTGACATTCCCTCTATAAGCGATATCTTAGGATAAGTGTCTTTTTCTGTGTTACTTATTTCACTTAGAATCATCGTACCTAAATCCACTCATCATGCTGCTAACTAGCCTTATGACATTGATTTCATGGCTGAGTGATATTCCATTGTGCCAAATACCACCATTTCTTTATCCATTTTTCTCTTTCCTGGGATATTGAAGGTGTATCGAAGTGGAGGTTGTTGGAAACAGAGCAGCCGTAAACTTTAGGGTGCCTCTGTCTTGCTGATTTTTAGTTTTCCCAATTTATACGCCCTTGAGTGGAAGTGCCCTATGCTCTCTACGCTGTGTTTATTACTTGTTTCAGGACACACCGTACTCTTCTCCAGAGTGCCTGTTGGCAATTTACATCCCGCCCATCAGCGTAGCAAGGCTTCCATGTCTCCATGGCCTGTCCTGCTTTTCTGGTTTTTACACTTTGTTCAGCATGGCCCTTTTGACCGAGGGCAAGCGAGACTTCTTTGTAGCGCTGATTTGCCCTTCCGGCTTGCTTGGTTGGCCAAAAAGGGCGTATGCGTTTTTTCCTGAATATATTCAGGAAAAAACGCATACGCCCTTTTTGGCCAAGGGCATCATTGTCAACGTTTTGCCGCTTTTCATGTGCTTTAAAGGCGAGTCGAATCTACCTCCTGAAATCTGTTTCCTGCAAATCTGCCTTGCTTTCAAATCCTCTTCGTTGCCTTCCCTCAATATATTTGTGGACGAGAGTTCTCATTCATAACTCTGCACGTTTGTGAATTGCAGTGCCCCTGAGCTCCATTTGTCTCCTCGCTTTTTTGGGAGCTGGCCGCAAAAGCGCAGGATTGCTTCAGGCCCTATTTTGGTTCTGGGGGGCAGGCTGAGCCTGTGGTTCATTCTTCTTCCTGATGGGAAAATGGAGTGACCTGTGCCTGTCCCAACACCTAGGGCTAGTCTTTCGTTGGTTCCCCGTCTTCCCGTTCATCCTCAGGACAAATTGCAACCTGGACGAAACAGTAGGTTAAAGGTGCTGATTCTCCAAGTAGGGAGATGGTTAGTCAAGCGGCTGGAATGGCGAACCCGAGCACAAGGAGAGGAGAAATGAGGTGCGTTTTAGAAACCTTTCCCGATCTCACGGCATACCATCTTCTGGCTTTCCCATGCATGTTTTGATGTAGGAAGATTCCCTTGTACCTGGAGATTTGAGACCCATGGGGTGGGTACCCCGCGGTATTACTTTAAAGTATCTGCATTTGCTCACCCAACCTCACCAATCCTCTCAGCCCCAAGAGTGTCCAGCCTTATGTCTCATCCAGCTGTGGGTCTAGATATGGTCAATCCAGGTTGCATCAGAGACCCTGAACGGATTTTTAAGAATTTCTCTCTCTTTTACTGTCTTTGCTTTGTGGTTTTTTAAAGTAATGTTTGTTTAGAATGGGGTTTGGCTGCTTTTCCCTGCTGTGTTTATGCCGCTTTACACCCTCTTGATTCACTTGCAGAGAGATATCGATACATAGGTTTTCAGATTCATACTAGTCAGTTATATTCTTGTGCGGTGACTAGGGGGTGTTGAGTCCAGTTCACTGAGCAGGGAGTAGGCCTCGTCTATTACATATTTGGCTTATGGAGCGGTGTCTGAGCTAATTTCAAACCCTTGTTTTATGCATCACCCCACCTCACCTTTCCCGTTAAGCAGCCATAGTGTGTCTTCTAAAGGTGTGACTCTGTTCTGTTTTGTAATTCAGTTCAAGTGTAGCGATTTTGACATTCCCTCTATAAGCGATATCTTAGGATAAGTGTCTTTTTCTGTGTGACTTATTTCACTTAGAATCATCGTACCTAAATCCACTCATCATGCTGCTAACTAGCCATATGACATTGATTTCATGGCTGAGTGATATTCCACTGTGCCACGTACCACCATTTCTTTATCCATTTTTCTCTTTCCTGGGATATTGAAGGTGTACCGAAGTGGAGGTTCTTGGAAACAGAGCAGCCGTAAACTTTAGGGTGCCTGTGTCTTGTTGATTTTTAATTTTCCCAATTTATACGCCCATGAGTGGAAGTGCCCTATGCTCTCAACGCTGTGTTTATTACTTGTTTCAGGACACACCGTACTCTTCTCCAGAGTGCCTGTTGGCAATTTACATCCCGCCCATCAGCGTAGCAAGGCTTCCATGTCTCCATGGCCTGTCCTGCTTTTCTGGTTTTTACACTTTGTTCAGCATGGCCCTTTTGACCGAGGGCAAGCGAGACTTCTTTTTAGCGCTGATTTGCCCTTCCGGCTTGCTTGGTTGGCCAAAAAGGGCGTATGCGTTTTTTCCTGAATATATTCAGGAAAAAACGCATACGCCCTTTTTGGCCAAGGGCATCATTGTCAACGTTTTGCTGCTTTTCATGTGCTTTAAAGGCGAGTCGAATCTACCTCCTGAAATCTGTTTCCTGCAAATCTGCCTTGCTTTCAAATCCTCTTCGTTGCCTTCCCTCAATATATTTGTGGACGAGAGTTCTCATTCATAACTCTGCACGTTTGTGAATTGCAGTGCCCCTGAGCTCCATTTGTCTCCTCGCTTTTTTGGGAGCTGGCCGCAAAAGCGCAGGATTGCTTCAGGCCCTATTTTGGTTCTGGGGGGCAGGCTGAGCCTGTGGTTCATTCTTCTTCCTGATGGGAAAATGGAGTGACCTATGCCTGTCCCAGCACCTAGGGCTCGTCTCTCGTTGGTTCCGCGTCTTCCCGTTCATCCTCAGGACAAATTGCAACCTGTACAATCAGGAGGTTAAAGGTGCTGATTCTCCAAGTAGGGAGATGGTTAGTCAAGCGGCTGGAATGGCGAACCCGAGCACAAGGAGAGGAGAAATGAGGTGCGTTTTAGAAACCTTTCCCGATCTCACGACATACCATCTTCTGGCTTTCCCATGCATGTTTTGATGTAGGAAGATTCCCTTGTACCTGGAGATTTGAGACCCATGGGGTGGGTACCCCGCGGTATTACTTTAAATTATCTGCATTTGCTCACCCAACCTCACCAATCCTCTCAGCCCCAAGAGTGTCCAGCCTTATGTCTCATCCAGCTGTGGGTCTAGATATGGTCAATCCAGGTTGCATCAGAGACCCTGAACGGATTTTGTAAGAATTTCTCTCTCTTTCACTGTCTTTGCTTTGTGGGTTTTTTAAAGTAATGTATGTTTAGAATGGGGTTTGGCTGCTTTTCCCTGCTGTGTTTATGCCGCTTTACACCCTCTTGATTCACTTGCAGAGAGATATCGATACATAGGTTTTCAGATTCATACTAGTCAGATATATTCTTGTGCGGTGACTAGGGGGTGTTGAGTCCAGTTCACTGAGCAGGGAGTAGGCCTTGTCTATTACATATTTGGCTTATGGAGCGGTCTCTGAGCTAATTTCAAACCCTTGTTTTATGCATCACCCCACCTCACCTTTCCCGTTAAGCAGCCATAGTGTGTCTTCTAAAGGTGTGACTCTGTTCTGTTTTGTAATTCAGTTCAAGTGTAGCGATTTTGACATTCCCTCTATAAGCGATATCTTAGGATAAGTGTCTTTTTCTGTGTGACTTATTTCACTTAGAATCATCGTATCTATATCCACTCATCATGCTGCTAACTAGCCTTATGACATTGATTTCATGGCTGAGTGATATTCCATTGTGCCAAGTACCACCATTTCTTTATCCATTTTTCTCTTTCCTGGGATATTGAAGGTGTACCGAAGTGGAGGTTCTTGGAAACAGAGCAGCCGTAAACTTTAGGGTGCCTGTGTCTTGTTGATTTTTAGTTTTCCCAATTTATACGCCCTTGAGTGGAAGTGCCCTATGCTCTCTACGCTGTGTTTATTACTTGTTTCAGGACACACCGTACTCTTCTCCAGAGTGCCTGTTGGCAATTTACATCCCGCCCATCAGCGTAGCAAGGCTCCCATGTCTCCATGGCCTGTCCTGCTTTTCTGGTTTTTACTGTTTGTTCAGCATGGCCCTTTTGGCCGAGGGCAAGCGAGACTTCTTTGTAGCGCTGATTTGCCCTTCCGGGTTGCTTGGTTGGCCAAAAAGGGCGTATGCGTTTTTTCCTGAATATATTCAGGAAAAAACGCATACGCCCTTTTTGGCCAAGGGCATCATTGTCAACGTTTTGCCGCTTTTCATGTGCTTTAAAGGCGAGTCGAATCTACCTCCTGAAATCTGTTTCCTGCAAATCTGCCTTGCTTTCAAATCCTCTTCGTTGCCTTCCCTCAATATATTTGTGGACGAGAGTTCTCATTTATAACTCTGCACGTTTGTGAATTGCAGTGCCCCTGAGCTCCATTTGTCTCCTCGCTTTTTTGGGAGCTGGCCGCAAAAGCGCAGGATTGCTTCAGGCCCTATTTTGGTTCTGGGGGGCAGGCTGAGCCTGTGGTTCATTCTTCTTCCTGATGGGAAAATGGAGTGACCTATGCCTGTCCCAACACCTAGGGCTCGTCTCTCGTTGGTTCCGCGTCTTCCCGTTCATCCTCAGGACAAATTGCAACCTGTACAATCAGGAGGTTAAAGGTGCTGATTCTCCAAGTAGGGAGATGGTTAGTCAAGCGGCTGGAATGGCGAACCCGAGCACAAGGAGAGGAGAAATGAGGTGCGTTTTAGAAACCTTTCCCGATCTCATGGCATACCATCTTCTGGGTTTCCCATGCATGTTTTGATGTAGGAAGATTCCCTTGTACCTGGAGATTTGAGACCCATGGGGTGTGTTCCGCGCAGTGTTACTTTAAAGTATCTGCATTTGCTCACCCAACCTCACCAACCCTCTCAGCCCCAAGAGTGTCCAGCCTTATGTCTCATCCAGCTGTGGGTCTTGATATGGTCAATCCAGGTTGCATCATAGACCCTGAACGGATTTTGTAAGAATTTCTCTCTCTTTCACTGTCTTTGTTTTGTGGGTTTTTTAAAGTAATTTATGTTTAGAATCGGGCTTGGCTGCTTTTCCCTGCTGTGTTGATGCCGCTTTACACCCTCTTGATTCACTTGCAGAGAGATATCGATACATAGGTTTTCAGATTCTTACTAGTCAGAAATATTCTTGTGTGGTGACTAGGGTGTGTTGAGTCCAGTTCACTGAGCAGGGAGTAGGCCTTGTCTATTACATATTTGGCTTATGGAGCGGTCTCTGAGCTAATTTCAAACCCTTGTTTTATGCATCACCCCACCTCACCTTTCCCGTTAAGCAGCCATAGTGTGTCTTCTAAAGGTGTGACTCTGTTCTGTTTTGTAATTCAGTTCAAGTGTAGCGATTTTGACATTCCCTCTATAAGCGATATCTTAGGATAAGTGTCTTTTTCTGTGTGACTTATTTCACTTAGAATCATCGTACCTAAATCCACTCATCATGCTGCTAACTAGCCTTATGACATTGATTTCATGGCTGAGTGATATTCCATTGTGCCAAGTACCACCATTTCTTTATCCATTTTTCTCTTTCCTGGGATATTGAAGGTGTATCGAAGTGGAGGTTCTTGGAAACAGAGCAGCCGTAAACTTTAGGGTGCCTGTGTCTTGTTGATTTTTAGTTTTTCCAATTTATACGCCCTTGAGTGGAAGTGCCCTATGCTCTCTACGCTGTGTTTATTACTTGTTTCAGGACACACCGTACTCTTCTCCAGAGTGCCTGTTGGCAATTTACATCCCGCCCATCAGCGTAGCAAGGCTTCCATTTCTCCATGGCCTGTCCTGCTTTTCTGGTTTTACACTTTGTTCAGCATGGCCCTTTTGACCGAGGGCAAGCGAGACTTCTTTGTAGCGCTGATTTGCCCTTCCGGGTTGCTTGGTTGGCCAAAAAGGGCGTATGCGTTTTTTCCTGAATATATTCAGGAAAAAACGCATACGCCCTTTTTGGCCAAGGGCATCCTTGTCAACGTTTTGCCGCTTTTCATGTGCTTTAAAGGCGAGTCGAATCTACCTCCTGAAATCTGTTTCCTGCAAATCTGCCTTGCTTTCAAATCCTCTTCGTTGCCTTCCCTCAATATATTTGTGGACGAGAGTTCTCATTTATAACTCTGCACGTTTGTGAATTGCAGTGCCCCTGAGCTCCATTTGTCTCCTCGCTTTTTTGGGAGCTGGCCGCAAAAGCGCAGGATTGCTTCAGGCCCTATTTTGGTTCTGGGGGGCAGGCTGAGCCTGTGGTTCATTCTTCTTTCTGATGGGAAAATGGAGTGACCTATGCCTGTCCCAACACCTAGGGCTCGTCTCTCGATGGTTCCGCGTTTTCCTGTTCATCCTCAGGACAAATTGCAACCTGTACAATCAGGAGGTTAAAGGTGCTGATTCTCCAAGTAGGGAGATGGTTAGTCAAGTGGCTGGAATGGCGAACCCGAGCACAAGGACAGGAGAAATGAGGTGCGTTTTAGAAACCTTTCCCGATCTCATGGCATACCATCTTCTGGGTTTCCCATGCATGTTTTGATGTAGGAAGATTCCCTTGTACCTGGAGATTTGAGACCCATGGGGTGTGTTCTCCGCAGTGTTACTTTAAAGTATATGCGTTTGCTCACCCAACCTCACCAATCCTCTCAGCCCCAGGAATGTCCAGCTTTATGTCTCATCCAGCTATGGGTCTAGATATGGTCAATCCAGGTTGCATCAGAGACCCTGAACGGATTTTGTAAGAATTTCTCTCTCTTTCACTGTCTTTGCTTTGTGGGTTTTTTAAAGTAATGTATGTTTAGAATGGGGTTTGGCTGCTTTTCCCTGCTGTGTTTATGCCGCTTTACACCCTCTTGATTCACTTGCAGAGAGATATCGATACATAGGTTTTCAGATTCATACTAGTCAGATATATTCTTGTGCGGTGACTAGGGGGTGTTGAGTCCAGTTCACTGAGCAGGGAGTAGGCCTTCTCTATTACATATTTGGCTTATGGAGCGGTGTCTGAGCTAATTTCAAACCCGTGTTTTATGCATCACCCCACCTCACCTTTCCCGTTAAGCAGCCATAGTGTGTCTTCTAAAGGTGTGACTCTGTTCTGTTTTGTAATTCAGTTCAAGTGTAGCGATTTTGACATTCCCTCTATAAGCGATATCTTAGGATAAGTGTCTTTTTCTGTGTGACTTATTTCACTTAGAATCATCGTACCTAAATCCACTCATCATGCTGCTAACTAGCCATATGACATTGATTTCATGGCTGAGTGATATTCCACTGTGCCAAGTACCACCATTTCTTTATCCATTTTTCTCTTTCCTGGGATATTGAAGGTGTACCGAAGTGGAGGTTCTTGGAAACAGAGCAGCCGTAAACTTTAGGGTGCCTGTGTCTTGTTGATTTTTAGTTTTCCCAATTTATACGCCCATGAGTGGAAGTGCCCTATGCTCTCAACGCTGTGTTTATTACTTGTTTCAGGACACACCGTACTCTTCTCCAGAGTGCCTGTTGGCAATTTACATCCCGCCCATCAGCGTAGCAAGGCTTCCATGTCTCCATGGCCTGTCCTGCTTTTCTGGTTTTTACACTTTGTTCAGCATGGCCCTTTTGACCGAGGGCAAGCGAGACTTCTTTGTAGCGCTGATTTGCCCTTCCGGCTTGCTTGGTTGGCCAAAAAGGGCGTATGCGTTTTTTCCTGAATATATTCAGGAAAAAACGCATACGCCCTTTTTGGCCAAGGGCATCATTGTCAACGTTTTGCTGCTTTTCATGTGCTTTAAAGGCGAGTCGAATCTACCTCCTGAAATCTGTTTCCTGCAAATCTGCCTTGCTTTCAAATCCTCTTCGTTGCCTTCCCTCAATATATTTGTGGACGAGAGTTCTCATTCATAACTCTGCACGTTTGTGAATTGCAGTGCCCCTGAGCTCCATTTGTCTCCTCGCTTTTTTGGGAGCTGGCCGCAAAAGCGCAGGATTGCTTCAGGCCCTATTTTGGTTCTGGGGGGCAGGCTGAGCCTGTGGTTCATTCTTCTTCCTGATGGGAAAATGGAGTGACCTGTGCCTGTCCCAACACCTAGGGCTAGTCTTTCGTTGGTTCCCCGTCTTCCCGTTCATCCTCAGGACAAATTGCAACCTGGACGAAACAGTAGGTTAAAGGTGCTGATTCTCCAAGTAGGGAGATGGTTAGTCAAGCGGCTGGAATGGCGAACCCGAGCACAAGGAGAGGAGAAATGAGGTGCGTTTTAGAAACCTTTCCCGATCTCACGACATACCATCTTCTGGCTTTCCCATGCATGTTTTGATGTAGGAAGATTCCCTTGTACCTGGAGATTTGAGACCCATGGGGTGGGTACCCCGCGGTATTACTTTAAAGTATCTGCATTTGCTCACCCAACCTCACCAATCCTCTCAGCCCCAAGAGTGTCCAGCCTTATGTCTCATCCAGCTGTGGGTCTAGATATGGTCAATCCAGGTTGCATCAGAGACCCTGAACGGATTTTGTAAGAATTTCTCTCTCTTTCACTGTCTTTGCTTTGTGGGTTTTTTAAAGTAATGTATGTTTAGAATGGGGTTTGGCTGCTTTTCCCTGCTGTGTTTATGCCGCTTTACACCCTCTTGATTCACTTGCAGAGAGATATCGATACATAGGTTTTCAGATTCATACTAGTCAGATATATTCTTGTGCGGTGACTAGGGGGTGTTGAGTCCAGTTCACTGAGCAGGGAGTAGGCCTTGTCTATTACATATTTGGCTTATCGAGCGGTCTCTGAGCTAATTTCAAACCCTTGTTTTATGCATCACCCCACCTCACCTTTCCCGTTAAGCAGCCATAGTGTGTCTTCTAAAGGTGTGACTCTGTTCTGTTTTGTAATTCAGTTCAAGTGTAGCGATTTTGACATTCCCTCTATAAGCGATATCTTAGGATAAGTGTCTTTTTCTGTGTGACTTATTTCACTTAGAATCATCGTACCTAAATCCACTCATCATGCTGCTAACTAGCCTTATGACATTGATTTCATGGCTGAGTGATATTCCATTGTGCCAAGTACCACCATTTCTTTATCCATTTTTCTCTTTCCTGGGATATTGAAGGTGTACCGAAGTGGAGGTTCTTGGAAACAGAGCAGCCGTAAACTTTAGGGTGCCTGTGTCTTGTTGATTTTTAGTTTTCCCAATTTATACGCCCTTGAGTGGAAGTGCCCTATGCTCTCTACGCTGTGTTTATTACTTGTTTCAGGACACACCGTACTCTTCTCCAGAGTGCCTGTTGGCAATTTACATCCCACCCATCAGCGTAGCAAGGCTCCCATGTCTCCATGGCCTGTCCTGCTTTTCTGGTTTTTACTGTTTGTTCAGCATGGCCCTTTTGACCGAGGGCAAGCGAGACTTCTTTGTAGCGCTGATTTGCCCTTCCGGGTTGCTTGGTTGGCCAAAAAGGGCGTATGCGTTTTTTCCTGAATATATTCAGGAAAAAACGCATACGCCCTTTTTGGCCAAGGGCATCATTGTCAACGTTTTGCCGCTTTTCATGTGCTTTAAAGGCGAGTCGAATCTACCTCCTGAAATCTGTTTCCTGCAAATCTGCCTTGCTTTCAAATCCTCTTCGTTGCCTTCCCTCAATATATTTGTGGACGAGAGTTCTCATTTATAACTCTGCACGTTTGTGAATTGCAGTGCCCCTGAGCTCCATTTGTCTCCTCGCTTTTTTGGGAGCTGGCCGCAAAAGCGCAGGATTGCTTCAGGCCCTATTTTGGTTCTGGGGGTCAGGCTGAGCCTGTGGTTCATTCTTCTTCCTGATGGGAAAATGGAGTGACCTATGCCTGTCCCAACACCTAGGGCTCGTCTCTCGTTGGTTCCGCGTCTTCCCGTTCATCCTCAGGACAAATTGCAACCTGTACAATCAGGAGGTTAAAGGTGCTGATTCTCCAAGTAGGGAGATGGTTAGTCAAGTGGCTGGAATGGCGAACCCGAGCACAAGGAGAGGAGAAATGAGGTGCGTTTTAGAAACCTTTCCCGATCTCATGGCATACCATCTTCTGGGTTTCCCATGCATGTTTTGATGTAGGAAGATTCCCTTGTACCTGGAGATTTGAGACCCATGGGGTGTGTTCCGCGCAGTGTTACTTTAAAGTATCTGCATTTGCTCACCCAACCTCACCAACCCTCTCAGCCCCAAGAGTGTCCAGCCTTATGTCTCATCCAGCTGTGGGTCTTGATATGGTCAATCCAGGTTGCATCATAGACCCTGAACGGATTTTGTAAGAATTTCTCTCTCTTTCACTGTCTTTGTTTTGTGGGTTTTTTAAAGTAATTTATGTTTAGAATCGGGCTTGGCTGCTTTTCCCTGCTGTGTTGATGCCGCTTTACACCCTCTTGATTCACTTGCAGAGAGATATCGATACATAGGTTTTCAGATTCTTACTAGTCAGAAATATTCTTGTGTGGTGACTAGGGTGTGTTGAGTCCAGTTCACTGAGCAGGGAGTAGGCCTTGTCTATTACATATTTGGCTTATGGAGTGGTCTCTGAGCTAATTTCAAACCCTTGTTTTATGCATCACCCCACCTCACCTTTCCCGTTAAGCAGCCATAGTGTGTCTTCTAAAGGTGTGACTCTGTTCTGTTTTGTAATTCAGTTCAAGTGTAGCGATTTTGACATTCCCTCTATAAGCGATATCTTAGGATAAGTGTCTTTTTCTGTGTGACTTATTTCACTTAGAATCATCGTACCTAAATCCACTCATCATGCTGCTAACTAGCCTTATGACATTGATTTCATGGCTGAGTGATATTCCATTGTGCCAAGTACCACCATTTCTTTATCCATTTTTCTCTTTCCTGGGATATTGAAGGTGTATCGAAGTGGAGGTTCTTGGAAACAGAGCAGCCGTAAACTTTAGGGTGCCTGTGTCTTGTTGATTTTTAGTTTTTCCAATTTATACGCCCTTGAGTGGAAGTGCCCTATGCTCTCTACGCTGTGTTTATTACTTGTTTCAGGACACACCGTACTCTTCTCCAGAGTGCCTGTTGGCAATTTACATCCCGCCCATCAGCGTAGCAAGGCTTCCATGTCTCCATGGCCTGTCCTGCTTTTCTGGTTTCTACACTTTGTTCAGCATGGCCCTTTTGACCGAGGGCAAGCGAGACTTCTTTGTAGCGCTGATTTGCCCTTCCGGCTTGCTTGGTTGGCCAAAAAGGGCGTATGCGTTTTTTCCTGAATATATTCAGGAAAAAACGCATACGCCCTTTTTGGCCAAGGGCATCCTTGTCAACGTTTTGCCGCTTTTCATGTGCTTTAAAGGCGAGTCGAATCTACCTCCTGAAATCTGTTTCCTGCAAATCTGCCTTGCTTTCAAACCCTCTTCGTTGCCTTCCCTCAATATATTTGTGGACGAGAGTTCTCATTTATAACTCTGCACGTTTGTGAATTGCAGTGCCCCTGAGCTCCATTTGTCTCCTCGCTTTTTTGGGAGCTGGCCGCAAAAGCGCAGGATTGCTTCAGGCCCTATTTTGGTTCTGGGGGGCAGGCTGAGCCTGTGGTTCATTCTTCTTTCTGATGGGAAAATGGAGTGACCTATGCCTGTCCCAACACCTAGGGCTCGTCTCTCGTTGGTTCCGCGTCTTCCCGTTCATCCTCAGGACAAATTGCAACCTGTACAATCAGGAGGTTAAAGGTGCTGATTCTCCAAGTAGGGAGATGGTTAGTCAAGCGGCTGGAATGGCGAACCCGAGCACAAGGAGAGGAGAAATGAGGTGCGTTTTAGAAACCTTTCCCGATCTCATGGCATACCATCTTCTGGGTTTCCCATGCATGTTTTGATGTAGGAAGATTCCCTTGTACCTGGAGATTTGAGACCCATGGGGTGTGTTCCGCGCAGTGTTACTTTAAAGTATCTGCATTTGCTCACCCAACCTCACCAACCCTCTCAGCCCCAAGAGTGTCCAGCCTTATGTCTCATCCAGCTGTGGGTCTTGATATGGTCAATCCAGGTTGCATCATAGACCCTGAACGGATTTTGTAAGAATTTCTCTCTCTTTCACTGTCTTTGTTTTGTGGGTTTTTTAAAGTAATTTATGTTTAGAATCGGGCTTGGCTGCTTTTCCCTGCTGTGTTGATGCCGCTTTACACCCTCTTGATTCACTTGCAGAGAGATATCGATACATAGGTTTTCAGATTCATACTAGTCAGATATATTCTTGTGCGGTGACTAGGGGGTGTTGAGTCCAGTTCACTGAGCAGGGAGTAGGCCTTGTCTATTACATATTTGGCTTATGGAGCGGTGTCTGAGCTAATTTCAAACCCTTGTTTTATGCATCACCCCACCTCACCTTTCCCGTTAAGCAGCCATAGTGTGTCTTCTAAAGGTGTGACTCTGTTCTGTTTTGTAACTCAGTTCAAGTGTAGCGATTTTGACATTCCCTCTATAAGCGATATCTTAGGATAAGTGCCTTTTTCTGTGTGACTTATTTCACTTAGAATCATCGTACCTAAATCCACTCATCATGCTGCTAACTAGCCTTATGACATTGATTTCATGGCTGAGTGATATTGCATTGTGCCAAGTACCACCATTTCTTTATCCATTTTTCTCTTTCCTGGGATATTGAAGGTGTACCGAAGTGGAGGTTCTTGGAAACAGAGCAGCCGTAAAGTTTGGGGTGCCTGTGTCTTGTTGACTTTTAGTTTTCCCAATTTATACGCCCATGAGTGGAAGTGCCCTATGCTCTCAACGCTGTGTTTATTACTTGTTTCAGGACACACTGTACTCTTCTCCAGAGTGCCTGTTGGCAATTTACATCCCGCCCATCAGCGTAGCAAGGCTCCCATGTCTCCATGGCCTGTCCTGCTTTTCTGGTTTTTACACTTTGTTCAGCATGGCCCTTTTGACCGAGGGCAAGCGAGACTTCTTTGTAGCGCTGATTTGCCCTTCCGGCTTGCTTGGTTGGCCAAAAAGGGCGTATGCGTTTTTTCCTGAATATATTCAGGAAAAAACGCATACGCCCTTTTTGGCCAAGGGCATCATTGTCAACGTTTTGCCGCTTTTCATGTGCTTTAAAGGCGAGTCGAATCTACCTCCTGAAATCTGTTTCCTGCAAATCTGCCTTGCTTTCAAATCCTCTTCGTTGCCTTCCCTCAATATATTTGTGGACGAGAGTTCTCATTTATAACTCTGCACGTTTGTGAATTGCAGTGCCCCTGAGCTCCATTTGTCTCCTCGCTTTTTTGGGAGCTGGCCGCAAAAGCGCAGGATTGCTTCAGGCCCTATTTTGGTTCTGGGGGGCAGGCTGAGCCTGTGGTTCATTCTTCTTCCTGATGGGAAAATGGAGTGACCTGTGCCTGTCCCAACACCTAGGGCTCGTCTCTCGTTGGTTCCGCGTCTTCCCGTTCATCCTCAGGACAAATTGCAACCTGTACAATCAGGAGGTTAAAGGTGCTGATTCTCCAAGTAGGGAGATGGTTAGTCAAGTGGCTGGAATGGCGAACCCGAGCACAAGGAGAGGAGAAATGAGGTGCGTTTTAGAAACCTTTCCCGATCTCATGGGATACCATCTTCTGGGTTTCCCATGCATGTTTTGATGTAGGAAGATTCCTTTGTACCTGGAGATTTGAGACCCATGGGGTGTGTTCCCCGCAGTGTTACTTTAAAGTATCTGCATTTGCTCACCCAACCTCACCAACCCTCTCAGCCCCAAGAGTGTCCAGCCTTATGTCTCATCCAGCTGTAGGTCTTGATATGGTCAATCCAGGTTGCATCATAGACCCTGAACGGATTTTGTAAGAATTTCTCTCTCTTTCACTGTCTTTGTTTTGTGGGTTTTTTAAAGTAATTTATGTTTAGAATCGGGCTTGGCTGCTTTTCCCTGCTGTGTTGATGCCGCTTTACACCCTCTTGATTCACTTGCAGAGAGATATCGATACATAGGTTTTCAGATTCTTACTAGTCAGATATATTCTTGTGTGTTGACTAGGGTGTGTTGAGTCCAGTTCACTGAGCAGGGAGTAGGCCTTGTCTATTACATATTTGGCTTATGGAGCGTTCTCTGAGCTAATTTCAAACCCTTGTTTTATGCATCACCCCACCTCACCTTTCCCGTTAAGCAGCCATAGTGTGTCTTCTAAAGGTGTGACTCTGTTCTGTTTTGTAATTCAGTTCAAGTGTAGCGATTTTGACATTCCCTCTATAAGCGATATCTTAGGATAAGTGTCTTTTTCTGTGTGACTTATTTCACTTAGAATCATCGTATCTAAATCCACTCATCATGCTGCTAACTAGCCTTATGACATTGATTTCATGGCTGAGTGATATTCCACTGTGCCAAGTACCACCATTTCTTTATCCATTTTTCTCTTTCCTGGGATATTGAAGGTGTACCGAAGTGGAGGTTCTTGGAAACAGAGCAGCCGTAAACTTTAGGGTGCCTGTGTCTTGTTGATTTTTAGTTTTCCCAATTTATACGCCCATGAGTGGAAGTGCCCTATGCTCTCAACGCTGTGTTTATTACTTCTTTCAGGACACACCGTACTCTTCTCCAGAGTGCCTGTTGGCAATTTACATCCCGCCCATCAGCGTAGCAAGGCTCCCATGTCTCCATGGCCTGTCCTGCTTTTCTGGTTTTTACACTTTGTTCAGCATGGCCCTTTTGACCGAGGGCAAGCGAGACTTCTTTGTAGCACTGATTTGCCCTTCCGGCTTGCTTGGTTGGCCAAAAAGGGCGTATGCGTTTTTTCCTGAATATATTCAGGAAAAAACGCATACGCCCTTTTTGGCCAAGGGCATCATTGTCAACGTTTTGCCGCTTTTCATTTACTTTAAAGGCGAGTCGAATCTACCTCCTGAAATCTGTTTCCTGCAAATCTGCCTTGCTTTCAAATCCTCTTCGTTGCCTTCCCTCAATATATTTGTGGACGAGAGTTCTCATTTATAACTCTGCACGTTTGTGAATTGCAGTGCCCCTGAGCTCCATTTGTCTCCTCGCTTTTTTGGGAGCTGGCCGCAAAAGCGCAGGATTGCTTCAGGCCCTATTTTGGTTCTGGGGGGCAGGCTGAGCCTGTGGTTCATTCTTTTTCCTGATGAGAAAATGGAGTGACCTATGCCTGTCCCAACACCTAGGGCTCGTCTCTCGTTGGTTCCACGTCTTCCCGTTCATCCTCAGGACAAATTGCAACCTGTACAATCAGGAGGTTAAAGGTGCTGATTCTCCAAGTAGGGAGATGGTTAGTCAAGCAGCTGCAATGGTGAACCCGAGCACAAGGAGAGGAGAAATGAGGTGCATTTTAGAAACCTTTCCCGATCTCATGGCATACCATCTTCTGGGTTTCCCATGCATGTTTTGATGTAGGAAGATGCCCTTGTACCTGGAGATTTGAGACCCATGGGGTGTGTTCCCCGCAGTGTTACTTTAAAGTATCTGCATTTGCTCACCCAACCTCACCAATCCTCTCAGCCCCAAGAGTGTCCAGCCTTATGTCTCATCCAGCTGTGGGTCTAGATATGGTCAATCCAGGTTGCATCATAGACCCTGAATGGATTTTGTAAGAATTTCTCTCTCTTTCACTGTCTTTGTTTTGTGGGTCTTTTAAAGTAATTTATGTTTAGAATCGGGCTTGGCTGCTTTTCCCTGCTGTGTTGATGCCGCTTTACACCCTCTTGATTCACTTGCAGAGACATATCGATACATAGGTTTTCAGATTCTTACTAGTCAGATATATTCTTGTGTGGTGACTAGGGTGTGTTGAGTCCAGTTCACTGAGCAGGGAGTAGGCCTTGTCTATTACATATTTGGCTTATGGAGCGGTCTCTGAGCTAATTTCAAACCCTTGTTTTATGCATCACCCCACCTCACCTTTCCCGTTAAGCAACCATAGTGTGTCTTCTAAAGGTGTGACTCTGTTCTGTTTTGTAATTCAGTTCAAGTGTAGCGATTTTGACATTCCCTCTATAAGCGATATCTTAGGATAAGTGTCTTTTTCTGTGTGACTTATTTCACTTAGAATCATCGTACCTAAATCCACTCATCATGCTGCTAACTAGCCTTATGACATTGATTTCATGGCTGAGTGATATTCCATTGTGCCAAGTACCACCATTTCTTTATCCATTTTTCTCTTTCCTGGGATATTGAAGGTGTACCGAAGCGGAGGTTCTTGGAAACAGAGCAGCCGTAAACTTTAGGGTGCCTGTGTCTTGTTGATTTTTAGTTTTCCCAATTTATACGCCCATGAGTGGAAGTGCCCTATGCTCTCTACGCTGTGTTTATTACTTGTTTCAGGACACACCGTACTCTTCTCCAGAGTGCCTGTTGGCAATTTACATCCCGCCCATCAGCGTAGTAAGGCTCCCATGTCTCCATGGCCTGTCCTGCTTTTCTGGTTTTTACTGTTTGTTCAGCATGGCCCTTTTGACCGAGGGCAAGCGAGACTTCTTTGTAGCGCTGATTTGCCCTTCCGGCTTGCTTGGTTGGCCAAAAAGGGCGTATGCGTTTTTTCCTGAATATATTCAGGAAAAAACGCATACGCCCTTTTTGGCCAAGGGCATCATTGTCAACGTTTTGCCGCTTTTCATGTGCTTTAAAGGCGAGTCGAATCTACCTCCTGAAATCTGTTTCCTGCAAATCTGCCTTGCTTTCAAATCCTCTTCGTTGCCTTCCCTCAATATATTTGTGGACGAGAGTTCTCATTTATAACTCTGCACGTTTGTGAATTGCAGTGCCCCTGAGCTCCATTTGTCTCCTCGCTTTTTTGGGACCTGGCCGCAAAAGTGCAGGATTGCTTCAGGCCCTATTTTGGTTCTGGGGGGCAGGCTGAGCCTGTGGTTCATTCTTCTTCCTGATGGGAAAATGGAGTGACCTGTGCCTTTCCCAACACCTAGGGCTTGTCTCTCGTTGGTTCCCCGTCTTCCCGTTCATCCTCAGGACAAATTGCAACCTGTACAATCAGGAGGTTAAAGGTGCTGATTCTCCAAGTAGGGAGATGGTTAGTCAAGCGGCTGGAATGGTGAACCCGAGCACAAGGAGAGGAGAAATGAAGTGCATTTTAGAAACCTTTCCCGATCTCATGGCATACCATCTTCTGGGTTTCCCATGCCTCTTTTGATGTAGGAAGATGCCCTTGTACCTGGAGATTTGAGACCCATGGGGTGTGTTCCCCGCAGTGTTACTTTAAAGTATCTGCGTTTGCTCACCCAACCTCACCAATCCTCTCAGCCCCAAGAGTGTCCAGCCTTATGTCTCATCCAGCTGTGGGTCTAGATATGGTCAATCCAGGTTGCATCATAGACCCTGAACGGATTTTGTAAGAATTTCTCTCTCTTTCACTGTCTTTGTTTTGTGGGTTTTTTAAAGTAATTTATGTTTAGAATCGGGCTTGGCTGCTTTTCCCTGCTGTGTTGATGCCGCTTTACACCCTCTTGATTCACTTGCAGAGAGATATCTATATATAGGTTTTCAGATTCTTACTAGTCAGATATATTCTTGTGTGGTGACTAGGGTGTGTTGAGTCCAGTTCACTGAGCAGGGAGTAGGCCTTGTCTATTACATATTTGGCTTATGGAGCGGTCTCTGAGCTAATTTCAAACCCTTGTTTTATGCATCACCCCACCTCACCTTTCCCGTTAAGCAGCCATAGTGTGTCTTCTAAAGGTGTGACTCTGTTCTGTTTTGTAATTCAGTTCAAGTGTAGCGATTTTGACATTCCCTCTATAAGCGATATCTTAGGATAAGAGTCTTTTTCTCTGTGACTTATTTCACTTAGAATCATCGTACCTAAATCCACTCATCATGCTGCTAACTAGCCTTATGACATTGATTTCATGGCTGAGTGATATTCCATTGTGTCAAGTACCACCCTTTCTTTATCCATTTTTCTCTTTCCTGGGATATTGAAGGTGTACCGAAGTGGAGGTTCTTGGAAACAGAGCAGCTGTAAAGTTTGGGGTGCCTGTGTCTTGTTGAGTTTTAGTTTTCCCGATTTATACGCCCATGAGTGGAAGTGCCCTATACTCTCTAAGCTGTGTTTATTACTTGTTTCAGGACACACCGTACACTTCTCCAGAGTGCCTGTTGGCAATTTACATCCTGCCCATTAGCGTAGCAAGGCTCCCATGTCTCCATGGCCTGTCCTGCTTTTCTGGTTTTTACACTTTTTTCAGCATGGCCCTTTTGACCGACGGCAAGCGAGACTTCTTTGTAACACTGATTTGCCCTTCCGGCTTGCTTGGTTGGCCAAAAAGGGCGTATGCGTTTTTTCCTGAATATATTCAGGAAAAAACGCATACGCCCTTTTTGGCCAAGGGCATCATTGTCAACGTTTTGCCGCTTTTCATGTGCTTTAAAGGCGAGTCGAATCTACCTCCTGAAATCTGTTTCCTGCAAATCTGCCTTGCTTTCAAATCCTCTTCGTTGCCTTCCCTCAATATATTTGTGGACGAGAGTTCTCATTTATAACTCTGCACGTTTGTGAATTGCAGTGCCCCTGAGCTCCATTTGTCTCCTCGCTTTTTTGGGAGCTGGCCGCAAAAGCGCAGGATTGCTTCAGGCCCTATTTTGGTTCTGGGGGGCAGGCTGAGCCTGTGGTTCATTCTTCTTCCTGATGGGAAAATGGAGTGACCTATGCCTGTCCCAACACCTAGGGCTCGTCTCTCGTTGGTTCCGCGTCTTCCCGTTCATCCTCAGGACAAATTGCAACCTGTACAATCAGGAGGTTAAAGGTGCTGATTCTCCAAGTAGGGAGATGGTTAGTCAAGCGGCTGGAATGGTGAACCCGAGCACAAGGAGAGGAGAAATGAAGTGCATTTTAGAAACCTTTCCCGATCTCATGGCATACCATCTTCTGGGTTTCCCATGCCTCTTTTGATGTAGGAAGATGCCCTTGTACCTGGAGATTTGAGACCCATGGGGTGTGTTCCCCGCAGTGTTACTTTAAAGTATCTGCGTTTGCTCACCCAACCTCACCAATCCTCTCAGCCCCAAGAGTGTCCAGCCTTATGTCTCATCCAGCTGTGGGTCTAGATATGGTCAATCCAGGTTGCATCATAGACCCTGAACGGATTTTGTAAGAATTTCTCTCTCTTTCACTGTCTTTGTTTTGTGGGTTTTTTAAAGTAATTTATGTTTAGAATCGGGCTTGGCTGCTTTTCCCTGCTGTGTTGATGCCGCTTTACACCCTCTTGATTCACTTGCAGAGAGATATCTATATATAGGTTTTCAGATTCTTACTAGTCAGATATATTCTTGTGTGGTGACTAGGGTGTTTTGAGTCCAGTTCACTGAGCAGGGAGTAGGCCTTGTCTATTACATATTTGGCTTATGGAGCGGTGTCTGAGCTAATTTCAAACCCTTGTTTTATGCATCACCCCACCTCACCTTTCCCGTTAAGCAGCCATAGTGTGTCTTCTAAAGGTGTGACTCTGTTCTGTTTTGTAATTCAGTTCAAGTGTAGCGATTTTGACATTCCCTCTATAAGCGATATCTTAGGATAAGAGTCTTTTTCTCTGTGACTTATTTCACTTAGAATCATCGTACCTAAATCCACTCATCATGCTGCTAACTAGCCTTATGACATTGATTTCATGGCTGAGTGATATTCCATTGTGTCAAGTACCACCCTTTCTTTATCCATTTTTCTCTTTCCTGGGATATTGAAGGTGTACCGAAGTGGAGGTTCTTGGAAACAGAGCAGCTGTAAAGTTTGGGGTGCCTGTGTCTTGTTGAGTTTTAGTTTTCCCGATTTATACGCCCATGAGTGGAAGTGCCCTATACTCTCTAAGCTGTGTTTATTACTTGTTTCAGGACACACCGTACACTTCTCCAGAGTGCCTGTTGGCAATTTACATCCTGCCCATTAGCGTAGCAAGGCTCCCATGTCTCCATGGCCTGTCCTGCTTTTCTGGTTTTTACACTTTTTTCAGCATGGCCCTTTTGACCGACGGCAAGCGAGACTTCTTTGTAACACTGATTTGCCCTTCCGGCTTGCTTGGTTGGCCAAAAAGGGCGTATGCGTTTTTTCCTGAATATATTCAGGAAAAAACGCATACGCCCTTTTTGGCCAAGGGCATCATTGTCAACGTTTTGCCGCTTTTCATGTGCTTTAAAGGCGAGTCGAATCTACCTCCTGAAATCTGTTTCCTGCAAATCTGCCTTGCTTTCAAATCCTCTTCGTTGCCTTCCCTCAATATATTTGTGGACGAGAGTTCTCATTTATAACTCTGCACGTTTGTGAATTGCAGTGCCCCTGAGCTCCATTTGTCTCCTCGCTTTTTTGGGAGCTGGCCGCAAAAGCGCAGGATTGCTTCAGGCCCTATTTTGGTTCTGGGGGGCAGGCTGAGCCTGTGGTTCATTCTTCTTCCTGATGGGAAAATGGAGTGACCTATGCCTGTCCCAACACCTAGGGCTCGTCTCTCGTTGGTTCCGCGTCTTCCCGTTCATCCTCAGGACAAATTGCAACCTGTACAATCAGGAGGTTAAAGGTGCTGATTCTCCAAGTAGGGAGATGGTTAGTCAAGTGGCTGGAATGGCGATCCCGAGCACAAGGAGAGGAGAAATGAGGTGCGTTTTAGAAACCTTTCCCGATCTCATGGCATACCATCTTCTGGGTTTCCCATGCATGATTTGATGTAGGAAGATTTCCTTGTACCTGGAGATTTGAGACCCATGGGGTGGGTACCCCGCGGTATTACTTTAAAGTATCTGCATTTGCTCACCCAACCTCACCAATCCTCTCAGCCCCAAGAGTGTCCAGCCTTATGTCTCATCCAGCTGTGGGTCTAGATATGGTCAATCCAGGTTGCATCAGAGACCCTGAACGGATTTTGTAAGAATTTCTCTCTCTTTCACTCTCTTTGCTTTGTGGGTTTTTTAAAGTAATGTATGTTTAGAATGGGGTTTGGCTGCTTTTCCCTGCTGTGTTTATGCCGCTTTACACCCTCTTGATTCACTTGCAGAGAGATATCAATACATAGGTTTTCAGATTCATACTAGTCAGATATATTCTTGTGCGGTGACTAGGGGGTGTTGAGTCCAGTTCACTGAGCAGGGAGTAGGCCTTGTCTATTACATATTTGGCTTATGGAGCGGTGTCTGAGCTAATTTCAAACCCTTGTTTTATGCATCACCCCACCTCACCTTTCCGGTTAAGCAGCCATAGTGTGTCTTCAAAAGGTGTGCCTCTGTTCTGTTTTGTAATTCAGTTCAAGTGTAGCGATTTTGACATTCCCTCTATAAGCGATATCTTAGGATAAGTGCCTTTTTCTGTGTGACTTATTTCACTTAGAATCATCGTACCTAAATCCACTCATCATGCTGCTAACTAGCCTTATGACATTGATTTCATGGCTGAGTGATATTGCATTGTGCCAAGTACCACCATTTCTTTATCCATTTTTCTCTTTCCTGGGATATTGAAGGTGTACCGAAGCGGAGGTTCTTGGAAACAGAGCAGCCGTAAAGTTTGGGGTGCCTGTGTCTTGTTGACTTTTAGTTTTCCCAATTTATACGCCCATGAGTGGAAGTGCCCTATGCTCTCAACGCTGTGTTTATTACTTGTTTCAGGACACACCGTACTCTTCTCCAGAGTGCCTGTTGGCAATTTACATCCCGCCCATCAGCGTAGCAAGGCTCCCATGTCTCCATGGCCTGTCCTGCTTTTCTGGTTTTTACACTTTGTTCAGCATGGCCCTTTTGACCGAGGGCAAGCGAGACTTCTTTGTAGCGCTGATTTGCCCTTCCGGCTTGCTTGGTTGGCCAAAAAGGGCGTATGCGTTTTTTCCTGAATATATTCAGGAAAAAACGCATACGCCCTTTTTGGCCAAGGGCATCATTGTCAACGTTTTGCCGCTTTTCATGTGCTTTAAAGGCGAGTCGAATCTACCTCCTGAAATCTGTTTCCTGCAAATCTGCCTTGCTTTCAAATCCTCTTCGTTGCCTTCCCTCAATATATTTGTGGACGAGAGTTCTCATTTATAACTCTGCACGTTTGTGAATTGCAGTGCCCCTGAGCTCCATTTGTCTCCTCGCTTTTTTGGGAGCTGGCCGCAAAAGCGCAGGATTGCTTCAGGCCCTATTTTGGTTCTGGGGGGCAGGCTGAGCCTGTGGTTCATTCTTCTTCCTGATGAGAAAATGGAGTGACCTATGCCTGTCCCAACACCTAGGGCTCGTCTCTCGTTGGTTCCGCGTCTTCCCGTTCATCCTCAGGACAAATTGCAACCTGTACAATCAGGAGGTTAAAGGTGCTGATTCTCCAAGTAGGGAGATGGTTAGTCAAGCAGCTGGAATGGTGAACCCGAGCACAAGGAGAGGAGAAATGAGGTGCATTTTAGAAACCTTTCCCGATCTCATGGGATACCATCTTCTGGGTTTCCCATGCATGTTTTGATGTAGGAAGATGCCCTTGTACCTGGAGATTTGAGACCCATGGGGTGTGTTCCCCGCAGTGTTACTTTAAAGAATCTGCATTTGCTCACCCAACCTCACCAATCCTCTCAGCCCCAAGAGTGTCCAGCCTTATGTCTCATCCAGCTGTGGGTCTAGATATGGTCAATCCAGGTTGCATCATAGACCCTGAACGGATTTTGTAAGAATTTCTCTCTCTTTCACTGTCTTTGTTTTGTGGGTTTTTTAAAGTAATTTATGTTTAGAATCGGGCTTGGCTGCTTTTCCCTGCTGTGTTGATGCCGCTTTACACCCTCTTGATTCACTTGCAGAGAGATATCGATACATAGGTTTTCAGATTCTTACTAGTCATATATATTCTTGTGTGGTGACTAGGGTGTGTTGAGTCCAGTTCACTGAGCAGGGAGTAGGCCTTGTCTATTACATATTTGGCTTATGGAGCGGTCTCTGAGCTAATTTGAAACCCTTGTTTTATGCATCACCCCACCTCACCTTTCCCGTTAAGCAGCCATAGTGTGTCTTCTAAAGGTGTGACTCTGTTCTGTTTTGTAATTCAGTTCAAGTGTAGCGATTTTGACATTCCCTCTATAAGCGATATCTTAGGATAAGTGTCTTTTTCTGTGTGACTTATTTCACTTAGAATCATCGTACCTAAATCCACTCATCATGCTGCTAACTAGCCTTATGACATTGATTTCATGGCTGAGTGATATTCCATTGTGCCAAGTACCACCATTTCTTTATCCATTTTTCTCTTTCCTGGGATATTGAAGGTGTACCGAAGCGGAGGTTCTTGGAAACAGAGCAGCCGTAAACTTTAGGGTGCCTGTGTCTTGTTGATTTTTAGTTTTCCCAATTTATACGCCCATGAGTGGAAGTGCCCTATGCTCTCTACGCTGTGTTTATTACTTGTTTCAGGACACACAGTACTCTTCTCCAGAGTGCCTGTTGGCAATTTACATCCCGCCCATCAGCGTAGCAAGGCTCCCATGTCTCCATGGCCTGTCCTGCTTTTCTGGTTTTTACAATTTGTTCAGCATGGCCCTTTTGACCGACGGCAAGCGAGACTTCTTTGTAGTGCTGATTTGCCCTTCCGTCTTGCTTGGTTGGCCAAAAAGGGCGTATGCGTTTTTTCCTGAATATATTCAGGAAAAAACGCATACGCCCTTTTTGGCCAAGGGCATCATTGTCAACGTTTTGCCGATTTTCATGTGCTTTAAAGGGGAGTCGAATCTACCTCCTGAAATCTGTTTCCTGCAAATCTGCCTTGCTTTCAAATCCTCTTCGTTGCCTTCCCTCAATATATTTGTGGACGAGAGTTCTCATTTATAACTCTGCACGTTTGTGAATTGCAGTGCCCCTGAGCTCCATTTGTCTCCTCGCTTTTTTGGGAGCTGGCCGCAAAAGCGCAGGATTGCTTCAGGCCCTATTTTGGTTCTGGGGGGCAGGCTGAGCCTGTGGTTCATTCTTCTTCCTGATGGGAAAATGGAGTGACCTGTGCCTGTCCCAACACGTAGGGCTAGTCTCTCGTTGGTTCCCCGTCTTCCCGTTCATCCTCAGGACAAATTGCAACCTGGACGAAACAGGAGGTTAAAGGTGCTGATTCTTCAACTAGGGAGATGGTTAGTCAAGCGGCTGGAATGGCGAACCCGAGCACAAAGAGAGGAGAAATGAGGTGCGTTTTAGAAACCATTCCCGATATCATGGCATACCATTTTCTGGGTTTCCCATGCATGTTTTGATGTAGGAAGATTCCCTTGTACCTGGAGATTTGAGACCCATGGGGTGGGTACCCCGCTGTATTACTTTAAAGTATCTGCATTTGCTCACCCAACCTCACCAATCCTCTCAGCCCCAAGAGTGTCCAGCCTTATGTCTCATCCAGCTGTGGGTCTAGATATGGTCAATCCAGGTTGCATCAGAGACCCTGAACGGATTTTGTAAGAATTTCTCTCTCTTTCACTGTCTTTGCTTTGTGGTTTTTTAAAGTAATGTATGTTTAGAATGGGGTTTGGCTGCTTTTCCCTGCTGTGTTGATGCCGCTTTACACCCTCTTGATTCACTTGCAGAGAGATATCGATACATAGGTTTTCAGATTCTTACTAGTCAGATATATTCTTGTGCGGTGACTAGGGGGTGTTGAGTCCAGTTCACTGAGCAGGGAGTAGGCCTTGTCTATTACATATTTGGCTTATGGAGCGGTGTCTGAGCTAATTTCAAACCCTTGTTTTATGCATCACCCCACCTCACCTTTCCGGTTAAGCAGCCATAGTGTGTCTTCTAAAGGTGTGCCTCTGTTCTGTTTTGTAATTCAGTTCAAGTGTAGCGATTTTGACATTCCCTCTATAAGCGATATCTTAGGACAAGTGCCTTTTTCTGTGTGACTTATTTCACTTAGAATCATCGTACCTAAATCCACTCATCATGCAGCTAACTAGCCTTATGACATTGATTTCATGGCTGAGTGATATTGCATTGTGCCAAGTACCACCATTTCTTTATCCATTTTTCTATTTCCTGGGATATTGAAGGTGTACCGAAGCGGAGGTTCTTGTAAACAGAGCAGCCGTAAAGTTTGGGGTGCCTGTGTCTTGTTGATTTTTAGTTTTCCCAATTTATACGCCCATGAGTGGAAGTGCCCTATGCTCTCAACGCTGTGTTTATTACTTGTTTCAGGACACACCGTACTCATCTCCAGAGTGCCTGTTGGCAATTTACATCCCGCCCATTAGCGTAGCAAGGCTCCCATGTCTCCATGGCCTGTCCTGCTTTTCTGGTTTTTACACTTTGTTCAGCATGGCCCTTTTGACCGAGGGCAAGCGAGACTTCTTTGTAGCGCAGATTTGCCCTTCCGGCTTGCTTGGTTGGCCAAAAAGGGCGTATGCGTTTTTTCCTGAACATATTCAGGAAAAAACGCATACGCCCTTTTTGGCCAAGGGCATCATTGTCAACGTTTTGCTGCTTTTCATGTGCTTTAAAGGCGAGTCGAATCTACCTCCTGAAATCTGTTTCCTGCAAATCTGCCTTGCTTTCAAATCCTCTTCGTTGCCTTCCCTCAATATATTTGTGGACGAGAGTTCTCATTTATAACTCTGCACGTTTGTGAATTGCAGTGCCCCTGAGCTCCATTTGTCTCCTCGCTTTTTTGGGAGCTGGCCGCAAAAGCGCAGGATTGCTTCAGGCCCTATTTTGGTTCTGGGGGGCAGGCTGAGCCTGTGGTTCATTTTTCTTCCTGATGGGAAAATGGAGTGACCTGTGCCTGTCCCAACACCTAGGGCTAGTCTCTCGTTGGTTCCCCGTCTTCCCGTTCATCCTCAGGACAAATTGCAACCTGGACGAAACAGGAGGTTAAAGGTGCTGATTCTCCAAGTAGGGAGATGGTTAGTCAAGCGGCTGGAATGGCGAACCCGAGCACAAGGAGAGGAGAAATGAGGTGCATTTTAGAAACCTTTCCCGATCTCATGGCATACCATCTTCTGGGTTTCTCATGCATGTTTTGATGTAGGAAGATGCCCTTGTACCTGGAGATTTGATACCCATGGGGTGTGTTCCCCGCAGTGTTACTTTAAAGTATCTGCGTTTGCTCACCCAACCTCACCAATCCTCTCAGCCCCAAGAGTGTCCAGCCTTCTGTCTCATCCAGCTGTGGGTCTAGATATGGTCAATCCAGGTTGCATCATAGACCCTGAACGGATTTTGTAAGAATTTCTCTCTCTTTCACTGTCTTTGTTTTGTGGGTTTTTTAAAGTAATTTATGTTTAGAATCGGGCTTGGCTGCTTTTCCCTGCTGTGTTGATGCCGCTTTACACCCTCTTGATTCACTTGCAGAGAGATATCGATACATAGGTTTTCAGATTCTTACTAGTCAGATATATTCTTGTGTGGTGACTAGGGTGTGTTGAGTCCAGTTCACTGAGCAGGGAGTAGGCCTTGTCTATTACATATTTGGCTTATGGAGCGGTCTCTGAGATAATTTGAAACCCTTGTTTTATGCATCACCCCACCTCACCTTTCCCGTTAAGCAGCCATAGTGTGTCTTCTAAAGGTGTGACTCTGTTCTGTTTTGTAATTCAGTTCAAGTGTAGCGATTTTGACATTCCCTCTATAAGCGATATCTTAGGATAAGTGTCTTTTTCTGTGTGACTTATTTCACTTAGAATCATCGTACCTAAATCCACTCATCATGCTGCTAACTAGCCTTATGACATTGATTTCATGGCTGAGTGATATTCCATTGTGCCAAGTACCACCATTTCTTTATCCATTTTTCTCTTTCCTGGGATATTGAAGGTGTACCGAAGCGGAGGTTCTTGGAAACAGAGCAGCCGTAAACTTTAGGGTGCCTGTGTCTTGTTGATTTTTAGTTTTCCCAATTTATACACCCATGAGTGGAAGTGCCCTATGCTCTCTACGCTGTGTTTATTACTTGTTTCAGGACACACCGTACTCTTCTCCAGAGTGCCTGTTGGCAATTTACATCCCCCCCATCAGCGTAGTAAGGCTGCCATGTCTCCATGGCCTGTCCTGCTTTTCTGGTTTTTACACTTTGTTCAGCATGGCCCTTTTGACCGAAGGCAAGCGAGACTTCTTTGTAGCGCTGATTTGCCCTTCCGGCTTGCTTGGTTGGCCAAAAAGGGCGTATGCGTTTTTTCCTGAATATATTCAGGAAAAAACGCATACGCCCTTTTTGGCCAAGGGCATCATTGTCAACGTTTTGCCGCTTTTCATGTGCTTTAAAGGCGAGTCGAATCTACCTCCTGAAATCTGTTTCCTGCAAATCTGCCTTGCTTTCAAATCCTCTTCGTTGCCTTCCCTCAATATATTTGTGGACGAGAGTTCTCATTTATAACTCTGCACGTTTGTGAATTGCAGTGCCCCTGAGCTCCATTTGTCTCCTCGCTTTTTTGGGAGCTGGCCGCAAAAGCGCAGGATTGCTTCAGGCCCTATTTTGGTTCTGGGGGGCAGGCTGAGCCTGTGGTTCATTCTTCTTCCTGATGGGAAAATGGAGTGACCTATGCCTGTCCCAACACCTAGGGCTAGTCTCTCGTTGGTTCCCCGTCTTCCCGTTCATCCTCAGGACAAATTGCAACCTGGACGAAACAGGAGGTTAAAGGTGCTGATTCTCCAAGTAGGGAGATGGTTAGTCAAGCGGCTGGAATGGCGAACCCGAGCACAAGGAGAGGAGAAATAAGGTGCGTTTTAGAAACCTTTCCCGATCTCATGGCATACCATCTTCTGGGTTTCCCATGCATGTTTTGATGTAGGAAGATTCCCTTGTACCTGGAGATTTGAGACCCATGGGGTGGGTACCCCGCGGTATTAGTTTAAAGTATCTGCATTTGCTCACCCAACCTCACCAATCCTCTCAGCCCCAAGAGTGTCCAGCCGTATGTCTCATCCAGCTGTGGGTCTAGATATGGTCAATCCAGGTTGCATCATAGACCCTGAACGGATTTTGTAAGAATTTCTCTCTCTTTCACTGTGTTTGCTTTGTGGGTTTTTTAAAGTAATGTATGTTTAGAATGGGGATTGGCTGCTTTTCCCTGCTGTGTTTATGCCGCTTTACACCCTCTTGATTCACTTGCAGAGAGATATCAATACATAGGTTTTCAGATTCATACTAGTCAGATATATTCTTGTGCGGTGACTAGGGGGTGTTGAGTCCAGTTCACTGAGCAGGGAGTAGGCCTTGTCTATTACATATTTGGCTTATGGAGCGGTGTGTGAGCTAATTTCAAACCCTTGTTTTATGCATCACCCCACCTCACCTTTCAGGTTAAGCAGCCATAGTGTGTCTTCTAAAGGTGTGACTCTGTTCTGTTTTGTAATTCAGTTCAAGTGTAGCGATTTTGACATTCCCTCTCTAAGCGATATCTTAGGATAAGAGTCTTTTTCTCTGTGACTTATTTCACTTAGAATCATCGTACCTAAATCCACTCATCATGCTGCTAACTAGCCTTATGACATTGATTTCATGGCTGAGTGATATTCCATTGTGCCAAGTACCACCCTTTCTTTATCCATTTTTCTCTTTCCTGGGATATTGAAGGTGTACCGAAGTGGAGGTTCTTGGAAACAGAGCAGCCGTAAAGTTTGGGGTGCCTGTGTCTTGTTGAGTTTTAGTTTTCCCGATTTATACGCCCATGAGTGGAAGTGCCCTATACTCTCTAAGCTGTGTTTATTCCTTGTTTCAGGACACACCGTACACTTCTCCAGAGTGCCTGTTGGCAATTTACATCCTGCCCATTAGCGTAGCAAGGCTCCCATGTCTCCATGGCCTGTCCTGCTTTTCTGGTTTTTACACTTTTTTCAGCATGGCCCTTTTGACCGACGGCAAGCGAGACTTCTTTGTAACACTGATTTGCCCTTCCGGCTTGCTTGGTTGGCCAAAAAGGGCGTATGCGTTTTTTCCTGAATATATTCAGGAAAAAACGCATACGCCCTTTTTGGCCAAGGGCATCATTGTCAACGTTTTGCCGCTTTTCATGTGCTTTAAAGGCGAGTCGAATCTACCTCCTGAAATCTGTTTCCTGCAAATCTGCCTTGCTTTCAAATCCTCTTCGTTGCCTTCCCTCAATATATTTGTGGACGAGAGTTCTCATTTATAACTCTGCACGTTTGTGAATTGCAGTGCCCCTGAGCTCCATTTGTCTCCTCGCTTTTTTGGGAGCTGGCCGCAAAAGCGCAGGATTGCTTCAGGCCCTATTTTCGTTCTGGGGGGCTGGCTGAGCCTGTGGTTCATTCTTCTTCCTGATGGGAAAATGGAGTGACCTGTGCCTGTCCCAACACCTAGGGCTAGTCTTTCATTGGTTCCCCGTCTTCCCCTTCATCCTCAGGACAAATTGCAACCTGGACGAAACAGGAGGTTAAAGGTGCTGATTCTCCAAGTAGGGAGATGGTTAGTCAAGCGGCTGGAATGGTGAACCCGAGCACAAGGAGAGGAGAAATGAGGTGCGTTTTAGAAACCTTTCCCGATCTCACGGCATACCATCTTCTGGGTTTCCCATGCATGTTTTGATGTAGGAAGATTTCCTTGTACCTGGAGATTTGAGACCCATGGGGTGGGTACCCCGCGGTATTACTTTAAAGTATCTGCATTTGCTCACCCAACCTCACCAATCCTCTCAGCCCCAAGAGTGTCCAGCCTTATGTCTCATCCAGCTGTGGGTCTAGATATGGTCAATCCAGGTTGCATCAGAGACCCTGAACGGATTTTGTAAGAATTTCTCTCTCTTTCACTGTCTTTGCTTTGTGGGTTTTTTAAAGTAATGTATGTTTAGAATGGGGTTTGGCTGCTTTTCCCTGCTGTGTTTATGCCGCTTTACACCCTCTTGATTCACTTGCAGAGAGATATCAATACATAGGTTTTCAGATTCATACTAGTCAGATATATTCTTGTGCGGTGACTAGGGGGTGTTGAGTCCAGTTCACTGAGCAGGGAGTAGGCCTTGTCTATTACATATTTGGCTTATGGAGCGGTGTCTGAGCTAATTTCAAACCCTTGTTTTATGCATCACCCCACCTCACCTTTCCGGTTAAGCAGCCATAGTGTGTCTTCAAAAGGTGTGCCTCTGTTCTGTTTTGTAATTCAGTTCAAGTGTAGCGATTTTGACATTCCCTCTATAAGCGATATCTTAGGATAAGTGCCTTTTTCTGTGTGACTTATTTCACTTAGAATCATCGTACCTAAATCCACTCATCATGCTGCTAACTAGCCTTATGACATTGATTTCATGGCTGAGTGATATTGCATTGTGCCAAGTACCACCATTTCTTTATCCATTTTTCTCTTTCCTGGGATATTGAAGGTGTACCGAAGCGGAGGTTCTTGGAAACAGAGCAGCCGTAAAGTTTGGGGTGCCTGTGTCTTGTTGACTTTTAGTTTTCCCAATTTATACGCCCATGAGTGGAAGTGCCCTATGCTCTCAACGCTGTGTTTATTACTTGTTTCAGGACACACCGTAATCTTCTCCAGAGTGCCTGTTGGCAATTTACATCCCGCCCATCAGCGTAGCAAGGCTCCCATGTCTCCATGGCCTGTCCTGCTTTTCTGGTTTTTACACTTTGTTCAGCATGGCCCTTTTGACCGAGGGCAAGCGAGACTTCTTTGTAGCGCTGATTTGCCCTTCCGGCTTGCTTGGTTGGCCAAAAAGGGCGTATGCGTTTTTTCCTGAATATATTCAGGAAAAAACGCATACGCCCTTTTTGGCCAAGGGCATCATTGTCAACGTTTTGCCGCTTTTCATGTGCTTTAAAGGCGAGTCGAATCTACCTCCTGAAATCTGTTTCCTGCAAATCTGCCTTGCTTTCAAATCCTCTTCGTTGCCTTCCCTCAATATATTTGTGGACGAGAGTTCTCATTTATAACTCTGCACGTTTGTGAATTGCAGTGCCCCTGAGCTCCATTTGTCTCCTCGCTTTTTTGGGAGCTGGCCGCAAAAGCGCAGGATTGCTTCAGGCCCTATTTTGGTTCTGGGGGGCAGGCTGAGCCTGTGGTTCATTCTTCTTCCTGATGAGAAAATGGAGTGACCTATGCCTGTCCCAACACCTAGGGCTCGTCTCTCGTTGGTTCCGCGTCTTCCCGTTCATCCTCAGGACAAATTGCAACCTGTACAATCAGGAGGTTAAAGGTGCTGATTCTCCAAGTAGGGAGATGGTTAGTCAAGCAGCTGGAATGGTGAACCCGAGCACAAGGAGAGGAGAAATGAGGTGCATTTTAGAAACCTTTCCCGATCTCATGGGATACCATCTTCTGGGTTTCCCATGCATGTTTTGATGTAGGAAGATGCCCTTGTACCTGGAGATTTGAGACCCATGGGGTGTGTTCCCCGCAGTGTTACTTTAAAGAATCTGCATTTGCTCACCCAACCTCACCAATCCTCTCAGCCCCAAGAGTGTCCAGCCTTATGTCTCATCCAGCTGTGGGTCTAGATATGGTCAATCCAGGTTGCATCATAGACCCTGAACGGATTTTGTAAGAATTTCTCTCTCTTTCACTGTCTTTGTTTTGTGGGTTTTTTAAAGTAATTTATGTTTAGAATCGGGCTTGGCTGCTTTTCCCTGCTGTGTTGATGCCGCTTTACACCCTCTTGATTCACTTGCAGAGAGATATCGATACATAGGTTTTCAGATTCTTACTAGTCATATATATTCTTGTGTGGTGACTAGGGTGTGTTGAGTCCAGTTCACTGAGCAGGGAGTAGGCCTTGTCTATTACATATTTGGCTTATGGAGCGGTCTCTGAGCTAATTTGAAACCCTTGTTTTATGCATCACCCCACCTCACCTTTCCCGTTAAGCAGCCATAGTGTGTCTTCTAAAGGTGTGACTCTGTTCTGTTTTGTAATTCAGTTCAAGTGTAGCGATTTTGACATTCCCTCTATAAGCGATATCTTAGGATAAGTGTCTTTTTCTGTGTGACTTATTTCACTTAGAATCATCGTACCTAAATCCACTCATCATGCTGCTAACTAGCCTTATGACATTGATTTCATGGCTGAGTGATATTCCATTGTGCCAAGTACCACCATTTCTTTATCCATTTTTCTCTTTCCTGGGATATTGAAGGTGTACCGAAGCGGAGGTTCTTGGAAACAGAGCAGCCGTAAACTTTAGGGTGCCTGTGTCTTGTTGATTTTTAGTTTTCCCAATTTATACGCCCATGAGTGGAAGTGCCCTATGCTCTCTACGCTGTGTTTATTACTTGTTTCAAGACACACAGTACTCTTCTCCAGAGTGCCTGTTGGCAATTTACATCCCGCCCATCAGCGTAGCAAGGCTCCCATGTCTCCATGGCCTGTCCTGCTTTTCTGGTTTTTACAATTTGTTCAGCATGGCCCTTTTGACCGACGGCAAGCGAGACTTCTTTGTAGTGCTGATTTGCCCTTCCGTCTTGCTTGGTTGGCCAAAAAGGGCGTATGCGTTTTTTCCTGAATATATTCAGGAAAAAACGCATACGCCCTTTTTGGCCAAGGGCATCATTGTCAACGTTTTGCCGCTTTTCATGTGCTTTAAAGGGGAGTCGAATCTACCTCCTGAAATCTGTTTCCTGCAAATCTGCCTTGCTTTCAAATCCTCTTCGTTGCCTTCCCTCAATATATTTGTGGACGAGAGTTCTCATTTATAACTCTGCACGTTTGTGAATTGCAGTGCCCCTGAGCTCCATTTGTCTCCTCGCTTTTTTGGGAGCTGGCCGCAAAAGCGCAGGATTGCTTCAGGCCCTATTTTGGTTCTGGGGGGCAGGCTGAGCCTGTGGTTCATTCTTCTTCCTGATGGGAAAATGGAGTGACCTGTGCCTGTCCCAACACGTAGGGCTAGTCTCTCGTTGGTTCCCCGTCTTCCCGTTCATCCTCAGGACAAATTGCAACCTGGACGAAACAGGAGGTTAAAGGTGCTGATTCTCCAACTAGGGAGATGGTTAGTCAAGCGGCTGGAATGGCGAACCCGAGCACAAAGAGAGGAGAAATGAGGTGCGTTTTAGAAACCATTCCCGATATCATGGCATACCATTTTCTGGGTTTCCCATGCATGTTTTGATGTAGGAAGATTCCCTTGTACCTGGAGATTTGAGACCCATGGGGTGGGTACCCCGCTGTATTACTTTAAAGTATCTGCATTTGCTCACCCAACCTCACCAATCCTCTCAGCCCCAAGAGTGTCCAGCCTTATGTCTCATCCAGCTGTGGGTCTAGATATGGTCAATCCAGGTTGCATCAGAGACCCTGAACGGATTTTGTAAGAATTTCTCTCTCTTTCACTGTCTTTGCTTTGTGGTTTTTTAAAGTAATGTATGTTTAGAATGGGGTTTGGCTGCTTTTCCCTGCTGTGTTTATGCCGCTTTACACCCTCTTGATTCACTTGCAGAGAGATATCGATACATAGGTTTTCAGATTCTTACTAGCAGATATATTCTTGTGCGGTGACTAGGGGGTGTTGAGTCCAGTTCACTGAGCAGGGAGTAGGCCTTGTCTATTACATATTTGGCTTATGGAGCGGTGTCTGAGCTAATTTCAAACCCTTGTTTTATGCATCACCCCACCTCACCTTTCCGGTTAAGCAGCCATAGTGTGTCTTCTAAAGGTGTGCCTCTGTTCTGTTTTGTAATTCAGTTCAAGTGTAGCGATTTTGACATTCCCTCTATAAGCGATATCTTAGGACAAGTGCCTTTTTCTGTGTGACTTATTTCACTTAGAATCATCGTACCTAAATCCACTCATCATGCAGCTAACTAGCCTTATGACATTGATTTCATGGCTGAGTGATATTGCATTGTGCCAAGTACCACCATTTCTTTATCCATTTTTCTATTTCCTGGGATATTGAAGGTGTACCGAAGCGGAGGTTCTTGTAAACAGAGCAGGCGTAAAGTTTGGGGTGCCTGTGTCTTGTTGATTTTTAGTTTTCCCAATTTATACGCCCATGAGTGGAAGTGCCCTATGCTCTCAACGCTGTGTTTATTACTTGTTTCAGGACACACCGTACTCATCTCCAGAGTGCCTGTTGGCAATTTACATCCCGCCCATTAGCGTAGCAAGGCTCCCATGTCTCCATGGCCTGTCCTGCTTTTCTGGTTTTTACACTTTGTTCAGCATGGCCCTTTTGACCGAGGGCAAGCGAGACTTCTTTGTAGCGCAGATTTGCCCTTCCGGCTTGCTTGGTTGGCCAAAAAGGGCGTATGCGTTTTTTCCTGAACATATTCAGGAAAAAACGCATACGCCCTTTTTGGCCAAGGGCATCATTGTCAACGTTTTGCTGCTTTTCATGTGCTTTAAAGGCGAGTCGAATCTACCTCCTGAAATCTGTTTCCTGCAAATCTGCCTTGCTTTCAAATCCTCTTCGTTGCCTTCCCTCAATATATTTGTGGACGAGAGTTCTCATTTATAACTCTGCACGTTTGTGAATTGCAGTGCCCCTGAGCTCCATTTGTCTCCTCGCTTTTTTGGGAGCTGGCCGCAAAAGCGCAGGATTGCTTCAGGCCCTATTTTGGTTCTGGGGGGCAGGCTGAGCCTGTGGTTCATTTTTCTTCCTGATGGGAAAATGGAGTGACCTGTGCCTGTCCCAACACCTAGGGCTAGTCTCTCGTTGGTTCCCCGTCTTCCCGTTCATCCTCAGGACAAATTGCAACCTGGACGAAACAGGAGGTTAAAGGTGCTGATTCTCCAAGTAGGGAGATGGTTAGTCAAGCGGCTGGAATGGCGAACCCGAGCACAAGGAGAGGAGAAATGAGGTGCATTTTAGAAACCTTTCCCGATCTCATGGCATACCATCTTCTGGGTTTCTCATGCATGTTTTGATGTAGGAAGATGCCCTTGTACCTGGAGATTTGATACCCATGGGGTGTGTTCCCCGCAGTGTTACTTTAAAGTATCTGCGTTTGCTCACCCAACCTCACCAATCCTCTCAGCCCCAAGAGTGTCCAGCCTTCTGTCTCATCCAGCTGTGGGTCTAGATATGGTCAATCCAGGTTGCATCATAGACCCTGAACGGATTTTGTAAGAATTTCTCTCTCTTTCACTGTCTTTGTTTTGTGGGTTTTTTAAAGTAATTTATGTTTAGAATCGGGCTTGGCTGCTTTTCCCTGCTGTGTTGATGCCGCTTTACACCCTCTTGATTCACTTGCAGAGAGATATCGATACATAGGTTTTCAGATTCTTACTAGTCAGATATATTCTTGTGTGGTGACTAGGGTGTGTTGAGTCCAGTTCACTGAGCAGGGAGTAGGCCTTGTCTATTACATATTTGGCTTATGGAGCGGTCTCTGAGATAATTTGAAACCCTTGTTTTATGCATCACCCCACCTCACCTTTCCCGTTAAGCAGCCATAGTGTGTCTTCTAAAGGTGTGACTCTGTTCTGTTTTGTAATTCAGTTCAAGTGTAGCGATTTTGACATTCCCTCTATAAGCGATATCTTAGGATAAGTGTCTTTTTCTGTGTGACTTATTTCACTTAGAATCATCGTACCTAAATCCACTCATCATGCTGCTAACTAGCCTTATGACATTGATTTCATGGCTGAGTGATATTCCATTGTGCCAAGTACCACCATTTCTTTATCCATTTTTCTCTTTCCTGGGATATTGAAGGTGTACCGAAGCGGAGGTTCTTGGAAACAGAGCAGCCGTAAACTTTAGGGTGCCTGTGTCTTGTTGATTTTTAGTTTTCCCAATTTATACACCCATGAGTGGAAGTGCCCTATGCTCTCTACGCTGTGTTTATTACTTGTTTCAGGACACACCGTACTCTTCTCCAGAGTGCCTGTTGGCAATTTACATCCCCCCCATCAGCGTAGTAAGGCTGCCATGTCTCCATGGCCTGTCCTGCTTTTCTGGTTTTTACACTTTGTTCAGCATGGCCCTTTTGACCGACGGCAAGCGAGACTTCTTTGTAGCGCTGATTTGCCCTTCCGGCTTGCTTGGTTGGCCAAAAAGGGCGTATGCGTTTTTTCCTGAATATATTCAGGAAAAAACGCATACGCCCTTTTTGGCCAAGGGCATCATTGTCAACGTTTTGCCGCTTTTCATGTGCTTTAAAGGCGAGTCGAATCTACCTCCTGAAATCTGTTTCCTGCAAATCTGCCTTGCTTTCAAATCCTCTTCGTTGCCTTCCCTCAATATATTTGTGGACGAGAGTTCTCATTTATAACTCTGCACGTTTGTGAATTGCAGTGCCCCTGAGCTCCATTTGTCTCCTCGCTTTTTTGGGAGCTGGCCGCAAAAGCGCAGGATTGCTTCAGGCCCTATTTTGGTTCTGGGGGGCAGGCTGAGCCTGTGGTTCATTCTTCTTCCTGATGGGAAAATGGAGTGACCTATGCCTGTCCCAACACCTAGGGCTAGTCTCTCGTTGGTTCCCCGTCTTCCCGTTCATCCTCAGGACAAATTGCAACCTGGACGAAACAGGAGGTTAAAGGTGCTGATTCTCCAAGTAGGGAGATGGTTAGTCAAGCGGCTGGAATGGCGAACCCGAGCACAAGGAGAGGAGAAATAAGGTGCGTTTTAGAAACCTTTCCCGATCTCATGGCATACCATCTTCTGGGTATCCCATGCATGTTTTGATGTAGGAAGATTCCCTTGTACCTGGAGATTTGAGACCCATGGGGTGGGTACCCCGCGGTATTACTTTAAAGTATCTGCATTTGCTCACCCAACCTCACCAATCCTCTCAGCCCCAAGAGTGTCCAGCCTTATGTCTCATCCAGGTGTTGGTCTAGATATGGTCAATCCAGGTTGCATCAGAGACCCTGAACGGATTTTGTAAGAATTTCTCTCTCTTTCACTGTCTTTGCTTTGTGGGTTTTTTAAAGTAATGTATGTTTAGAATGGGGTTTGGCTGCTTTTCCCTGTTGTGTTTATGCCGCTTTACAGCCTCTTGATTCACTTGCAGAGAGATATCAATACATAGGTTTTCAGATTCATACTAGTCAGATATATTCTTGTGCGGTGACTAGGGGGTGTTGAGTCCAGTTCACTGAGCAGGGAGTAGGCCTTGTCTATTACATATTTGGCTTATGGAGCGGTGTCTGAGCTAATTTCAAACCCTTGTTTTATGCATCACCCCACCTCACCTTTCCGGTTAAGCAGCCATAGTGTGTCTTCTAAAGGTGTGCCTCCGTTCTGTTTTGTAATTCAGTTCAAGTGTAGCGATTTTGACATTCCCTCTATAAGCGATATCTTAGGATATGTGCCTTTTTCTGTGTGACTTATTTCACTTAGAATCATCGGACCTAAATCCACTCATCATGCTGCTAACTAGCCTTATGACATTGATTTCATGGCTGAGTGATATTGCATTGTGCCAAGTACCACCATTTCTTTATCCATTTTTCTATTTCCTGGGATATTGAAGGTGTACCGAAGCGGAGGTTCTTGTAAACAGAGCAGCCGTAAAGTTTGGGGTGCCTGTGTCTTGTTGATTTTTAGTTTTCCCGATTTATACGCCCATGAGTGGAAGTACCCTATGCTCTCAACGCTGTGTTTATTACTTGTTTCAGGACACACCGTACTCATCTCCAGAGTGCCTGTTGGCAATTTACATCCCGCCCATCAGCGTAGCAAGGCTTCCATGTCTCCATGGCCTGTCCTGCTTTTCTGGTTTTTACACTTTGTTCAGCATGGCCCTTTTGACCGAGGGCAAGCGAGACTTCTTTGTAGCGCTGATTTGCCCTTCCGGCTTGCTTGGTTGGCCAAAAAGGGCGTATGCGTTTTTTCCTGAATATATTCAGGAAAAAACGCATACGCCCTTTTTGGCCAAGGGCATCATTGTCAACGTTTTGCCGCTTTTCATGTGCTTTAAAGGCGAGTCGAATCTACCTCCTGAAATCTGTTTCCTGCAAATCTGCCTTGCTTTCAAATCCTCTTCGTTGCCTTCCCTCAATATATTTGTGGACGAGAGTTCTCATTTATAACTCTGCACGTTTGTGAATTGCAGTGCCCCTGAGCTCCATTTGTCTCCTCGCTTTTTTGGGAGCTGGCCGCAAAAGCGCAGGATTGCTTCAGGCCCTATTTTGGTTCTGGGGGGCAGGCTGAGCCTGTGGTTCATTCTTCTTCCTGATGGGAAAATGGAGTGACCTATGCCTGTCCCAACACCTAGGGCTCGTCTCACGTTGGTTCCCCGTCTTCACGTTCATCCTCAGGACAAATTGCAACCTGTACGAAACAGGAGGTTAAAGGTGCTGATTCTCCAAGTAGGGAGATGGTTAGTCAAGCAGCTGGAATGGTGAACCCGAGCACAAGGAGAGGAGAAATGAGGTGCATTTTAGAAACCTTTCCCGATCTCATGGCATACCATCTTCTGGGTTTCCCATGCATGTTTTGATGTAGGAAGATGCCCTTGTACCTGGAGATTTGATACCCATGGGGTGTGTTTCCCGCAGTGTTACTTTAAAGTATCTGCGTTTGCTCACCCAACCTCACCAATCCTCTCAGCCCCAAGAGTGTCCAGCCTTATATCTCATCCAGCTGTGGGTCTAGATATGGTCAATCCAGGTTGCATCATAGACCCTGAACGGATTTTGTAAGAATTTCTCTCTCTTTCACTGTCTTTGTTTTGTGGGTTTTTTAAAGTAATTTATGTTTAGAATCGGGCTTGGCTGCTTTTCCCTGCTGTGTTGATGCCGCTTTACACCCTCTTGATTCACTTGCAGAGAGATATCGATACATAGGTTTTCAGATTCTTACTAGTCAGATATATTCTTGTGTGGTGACTAGGGTTTGTTGAGTCCAGTTCACTGAGCAGGGAGTAGGCCTTGTCTATTACATATTTGGCTTATGGAGCGGTCTCTGAGCTAATTTGAAACCCTTGTTTTATGCATCACCCCACCTCACCTTTCCCGTTAAGCAGCCATAGTGTATCTTCTAAAGGTGTGACTCTGTTCTGTTTTGTAATTCAGTTCAAGTGTAGCGATTTTGACATTCCCTCTATAAGCGATATCTTAGGATAAGTGTCTTTTTCTGTGTGACTTATTTCACTTAGAATCATCGTACCTAAATCCACTCATCATGCTGCTAACTAGCCTTATGACATTGATTTCATGGCTGAGTGATATTCCATTGTGCCAAGTACCACCATTTCTTTATCCATTTTTCTCTTTCCTAGGATATTGAAGGTGTACCGAAGCGGAGGTTCTTGGCAACAGAGCAGCCGTAAAGTTTGGGGTGCCTGTGTCTTGTTGATTTTTAGTTTTCCCAATTTATACACCCATGAGTGGAAGTACCCTATGCTCTCTACGCTGTGTTTATTACTTGTTTCAGGTCACACCGTACCCTTCTCCAGAGTGCCTGTTGGCAATTTACATCCCACCCATCAGCGTAGTAAGGCTGCCATGTCTCCATGGCCTGTCCTGCTTTTCTGGTTTTTACACTTTGTTCAGCATGGCCCTTTTGACCGAGGGCAAACGAGACTTCTTTGTAGCGTTGATTTGCCCTTCCGGCTTGCTTGGTTGGCCAAAGAGGGCGTATGCGTTTTTTCCTGAATATATTCAGGAAAAAACGCATACGCCCTATTTGGCCAAGGGCATCATTGTCAACGTTTTGCCGCTTTTCATGTGCTTTAAAGGCGAGTCGAATCTACCTCCTGAAATCTGTTTCCTGCAAATCTGCCTTGCTTTCAAATCCTCTTCGTTGCCTACCCTCAATATATTTGTGGACGAGTGTTCTCATTTATAACTCTGCACGTTTGTGAATTGCAGTGCCCCTGAGCTCCATTTGTCTCCTCGCTTTTTTGGGACCTGGCCGCAAAAGCGCAGGATTGCTTCAGGCCCTATTTTGGTTCTGGGGGGCAGGCTGAGCCTGTGGTTCATTCTTCTTCCTGATGGGAAAATGGAGTGACCTGTGCCTGTCCCAACACCTAGGGCTAGTCTCTCGTTGGTTCCCCGTCTTCCCGTTCATCCTCAGGACAAATTGCAACCTGGACGAAACAGGAGGTTAAAGGTGCTGATTCTCCAAGTAGGGAGATGGTTAGTCAAGCGGCTGGAATGGCGAACCCGAGCACAAGGAGAGGAGAAATGAGGTGCGTTTTAGAAACCTTTCCCGATCTCACGGCATACCATCTTCTGGGTTTCCCATGCATGTTTTGATGTAGGAAGATTCCCTTGTACCTGGAGATTTGAGACCCATGGGGTGGGTACCCCGGGGTATTACTTTAAAGTATCTGCATTTGCTCACCCAACCTCACCAATCCTCTCAGCCCCAAGAGTGTCCAGCCTTATGTCTCATCCAGCTGTGGGTCTAGATATGGTCAATCCAGGTTGCATCAGAGACCCTGAACGGATTTTGTAAGAATTTCTCTCTCTTTCACTGTCTTTGCTTTGTGGGTTTTTTAAAGTAATGTATGTTTAGAATGGGGTGTGGCTGCTTTTCCCTGCTGTGTTTATGCCGCTTTACACCCTCTTGATTCACTTGCAGAGAGATATCAATACATAGGTTTTCAGATTCATACTAGTCAGATATATTCTTGTGCGGTGACTAGGGGGTGTTGAGTCCAGTTCACTGAGCAGGGAGTAGGCCTTGTCTATTACATATTTGGCTTATGGAGTGGTGTCTGAGCTAATTTCAAACCCTTGTTTTATGCATCACCCCACCTCACCTTTCCCGTTAAGCAGCCATAGTGTGTCTTCTAAAGGTGTGCCTCTGTTCTGTTTTGTAATTCAGTTCAAGTGTAGCGATTTTGACATTCCCTCTATAAGCGATATCTTAGGATAAGTGCCTTTTTCTGTGTGACTTATTTCACTTAGAATCATCGGACCTAAATCCACTCATCATGCTGCTAACGAGCCTTATGACATTGATTTCATGGCTGAGTGATATTCCATTGTGCCAAGTACCACCATTTGTTTATCCATTTTTCTCTTTCCTGGGATATTGAAGGTGTGCCGATGTGGAGGTTCTTGGAAACAGAGCAGCCGTAAAGTTTGGGGTGCCTGTGTCTTGTTGATTTTTAGTTTTCCCAATTTATACGCCCATGAGTGGAAGTGCCCTATGCTCTCAACGCTGTGTTTATTACTTGTTTCAGGACACACCGTACTCATCTCCAGAGTGCCTGTTGGCAATTTACATCCCGCCCATCAGCGTAGCAAGGCTCCCATGTCTCCATGGCCTGTCCTGCTTTTCTGGTTTTTACACTTTGTTCAGCATGGCCCTTTTGACCGAGGGCAAGCGAGACTTCTTTGTAGCGCTGATTTGCCCTTCCGGCTTGCTTGGTTGGCCAAAAAGGGCGTATGCGTTTTTTCCTGAATATATTCAGGAAAAAACGCATACGCCCTTTTTGGCCAAGGGCATCATTGTCAACGTTTTGCCGCTTTTCATGTGCTTTAAAGGCGAGTCGAATCTACCTCCTGAAATCTGTTTCCTGCAAATCTGCCTTGCTTTCAAATCCTCTTCGTTGCCTTCCCTCAATATATTTGTGGACGAGAGTTCTCATTTATAACTCTGCACGTTTGTGAATTGCAGTGCCCCTGAGCTCCATTTGTCTCCTCGCTTTTTTGGGAGCTGGCCGCAAAAGCGCAGGATTGCTTCAGGCCCTATTTTGGTTCTGGGGGGCAGGCTGAGCCTGTGGTTCATTCTTCTTCCTGATGGGAAAATGGAGTGACCTATGCCTGTCCCAACACCTAGGGCTCGTCTCTCGTTGGTTCCGCGTCTTCCCGTTCATCCTCAGGACAAATTGCAACCTGTACAATCAGGAGGTTAAAGGTGCTGATTCTCCAAGTAGGGAGATGGTTAGTCAAGCAGCTGGAATGGTGAACCCAAGCACAAGGAGAGGAGAAATGAGGTGCATTTTAGAAACCTTTTCCGATCTCATGGGATACCATCTTCTGGGTTTCCCATGCATGTTTTGATGTAGGAAGATGCCCTTGTACCTGGAGATTTGAGACCCATGGGGTGTGTTCCCCGCAGTGTTACTTTAAAGAATCTGCATTTGCTCACCCAACCTCACCAATCCTCTCAGCCCCAAGAGTGTCCAGCCTTATGTCTCATCCAGCTGTGGGTCTAGATATGGTCAATCCAGATTGCATCATAGACCCTGAACGGATTTTGTAAGAATTTCTCTCTCTTTCACTGTCTTTGTTTTGTGGGTTTTTTAAAGTAATTTATGTTTAGAATCGGGCTTGGCTGCTTTTCCCTGCTGTGTTGATGCCGCTTTACACCCTCTTGATTCACTTGCAGAGACATATCGATACATAGGTTTTCAGATTCTTACTAGTCAGATATATTCTTGTGTGGTGACTAGGGTGTGTTGAGTCCAGTTCACTGAGCAGGGAGTAGGCCTTGTCTATTACATATTTGGCTTATGGAGCGGTCTCTGAGCTAATTTGAAACCCTTGTTTTATGCATCACCCCACCTCACCTTTCCCGTTAAGCAGCCATAGTGTGTCTTCTAAAGGTGTGACTCTGTTCTGTTTTGTAATTCAGTTCAAGTGTAGCGATTTTGACATTCCCTCTATAAGCGATATCTTAGGATAAGTGTCTTTTTCTGTGTGACTTATTTCACTTAGAATCATCGTACCTAAATCCACTCATCATGCTGCTAACTAGCCTTATGACATTGATTTCATGGCTGAGTGATATTCCATTGTGCCAAGTACCACCATTTCTTTATCCATTTTTCTCTTTCCTGGGATATTGAAGGTGTACCGAAGCGGAGGTTCTTGGAAACAGAGCAGCCGTAAACTTTAGGGTGCCTGTGTCTTGTTGATTTTTAGTTTTCCCAATTTATACGCCCTTGAGTGGAAGTGCCCTATGCTCTCTACGCTGTGTTTATTACTTGTTTCAGGACACACCGTACTCTTCTCCAGAGTGCCTGTTGGCAATTTACATCCCGCCCATCAGCGTAGCAAGGCTCCCATGTCTCCATGGCCTGTCCTGCTTTTCTGGTTTTTACAATTTGTTCAGCATGGCCCTTTTGACCGACGGCAAGCGAGACTTCTTTGTAGTGCTGATTTGCCCTTCCGTCTTGCTTGGTTGGCCAAAAAGGGCGTATGCGTTTTTTCCTGAATATATTCAGGAAAAAACGCATACGCCCTTTTTGGCCAAGGGCATCATTGTCAACGTTTTGCCGCTTTTCATGTGCTTTAAAGGCGAGTCGAATCTACCTCCTGAAATCTGTTTCCTGCAAATCTGCCTTGCTTTCAAATCCTCTTCGTTGCCTTCCCTCAATATATTTGTGGACGAGAGTTCTCATTTATAACTCTGCACGTTTGTGAATTGCAGTGCCCCTGAGCTCCATTTGTCTCCTCGCTTTTTTGGGAGCTGGCCGCAAAAGCGCAGGATTGCTTCAGGCCCTATTTTGGTTCTGGGGGGCAGGCTGAGCCTGTGGTTCATTCTTCTTCCTGATGGGAAAATGGAGTGACCTGTGCCTGTCCCAACACGTAGGGCTAGTCTCTCGTTGGTTCCCCGTCTTCCCGTTCATCCTCAGGACAAATTGCAACCTGGACGAAACAGGAGGTTAAAGGTGCTGATTCTCCAACTAGGGAGATGGTTAGTCAAGCGGCTGGAATGGCGAACCCGAGCACAAAGAGAGGAGAAATGAGGTGCGTTTTAGAAACCATTCCCGATATCATGGCATACCATTTTCTGGGTTTCCCATGCATGTTTTGATGTAGGAAGATTCCCTTGTACCTGGAGATTTGAGACCCATGGGGTGGGTACCCCGCTGTATTACTTTAAAGTATCTGCATTTGCTCACCCAACCTCACCAATCCTCTCAGCCCCAAGAGTGTCCAGCCTTATGTCTCATCCAGCTGTGGGTCTAGATATGGTCAATCCAGGTTGCATCAGAGACCCTGAACGGATTTTGTAAGAATTTCTCTCTCTTTCACTGTCTTTGTTTTGTGGGTTTTTTAAAGTAATTTATGTTTAGAATCGGGCTTGGCTGCTTTTCCCTGCTGTGTTGATGCCGCTTTACACCCTCTTGATTCACTTGCAGAGAGATATCGATACATAGGTTTTCAGATTCTTACTAGTCAGATATATTCTTGTGTGGTGACTAGGGTGTGTTGAGTCCAGTTCACTGAGCAGGGAGTAGGCCTTGTCTATTACATATTTGGCTTATGGAGCGGTCTCTGAGATAATTTGAAACCCTTGTTTTATGCATCACCCCACCTCACCTTTCCCGTTAAGCAGCCATAGTGTGTCTTCTAAAGGTGTGACTCTGTTCTGTTTTGTAATTCAGTTCAAGTGTAGCGATTTTGACATTCCCTCTATAAGCGATATCTTAGGATAAGTGTCTTTTTCTGTGTGACTTATTTCACTTAGAATCATCGTACCTAAATCCACTCATCATGCTGCTAACTAGCCTTATGACATTGATTTCATGGCTGAGTGATATTCCATTGTGCCAAGTACCACCATTTCTTTATCCATTTTTCTCTTTCCTGGGATATTGAAGGTGTACCGAAGCGGAGGTTCTTGGAAACAGAGCAGTCGTAAACTTTAGGGTGCCTGTGTCTTGTTGATTTTTAGTTTTCCCAATTTATACACCCATGAGTGGAAGTGCCCTATGCTCTCTACGCTGTGTTTATTACTTGTTTCAGGACACACCGTACTCTTCTCCAGAGTGCCTGTTGGCAATTTACATCCCGCCCATCAGCGTAGTAAGGCTGCCATGTCTCCATGGCCTGTCCTGCTTTTCTGGTTTTTACACTTTGTTCAGCATGGCCCTTTTGACCGAGGGCAAGCGAGACTTCTTTGTAGCGCTGATTTGCCCTTCCGGCTTGCTTGGTTGGCCAAAAAGGGCGTATGCGTTTTTTCCTGAATATATTCAGGAAAAAACGCATACGCCCTTTTTGGCCAAGGGCATCATTGTCAACGTTTTGCCGCTTTTCATGTGCTTTAAAGGCGAGTCGAATCTACCTCCTGAAATCTGTTTCCTGCAAATCTGCCTTGCTTTCAAATCCTCTTCGTTGCCTTCCCTCAATATATTTGTGGACGAGAGTTCTCATTTATAACTCTGCACGTTTGTGAATTGCAGTGCCCCTGAGCTCCATTTGTCTCCTCGCTTTTTTGGGAGCTGGCCGCAAAAGCGCAGGATTGCTTCAGGCCCTATTTTGGTTCTGGGGGGCAGGCTGAGCCTGTGGTTCATTCTTCTTCCTGATGGGAAAATGGAGTGACCTGTGCCTGTCCCAACACCTAGGGCTAGTCTCTCGTTGGTTCCCCGTCTTCCCGTTCATCCTCAGGACAAATTGCAACCTGGACGAAACAGGAGGTTAAAGGTGCTGATTCTCCAAGTAGGGAGATGGTTAGTCAAGCGGCTGGAATGGCGAACCCGAGCACAAGGAGAGGAGAAATAAGGTGCGTTTTAGAAACCTTTCCCGATCTCATGGCATACCATCTTCTGGGTTTCCCATGCATGTTTTGATGTAGGAAGATTCCCTTGTACCTGGAGATTTGATACCCATGGGGTGTGTTTCCCGCAGTGTTACTTTAAAGTATCTGCGTTTGCTCACCCAACCTCACCAATCCTCTCAGCCCCAAGAGTGTCCAGCCTTATATCTCATCCAGCTGTGGGTCTAGATATGGTCAATCCAGGTTGCATCATAGACCCTGAACGGATTTTGTAAGAATTTCTCTCTCTTTCACTGTCTTTGTTTTGTGGGTTTTTTAAAGTAATTTATGTTTAGAATCGGGCTTGGCTGCTTTTCCCTGCTGTGTTGATGCCGCTTTACACCCTCTTGATTCACTTGCAGAGAGATATCGATACATAGGTTTTCAGATTCTTACTAGTCAGATATATTCTTGTGTGGTGACTAGGGTTTGTTGAGTCCAGTTCACTGAGCAGGGAGTAGGCCTTGTCTATTACATATTTGGCTTATGGAGCGGTCTCTGAGCTAATTTGAAACCCTTGTTTTATGCATCACCCCACCTCACCTTTCCCGTTAAGCAGCCATAGTGTATCTTCTAAAGGTGTGACTCTGTTCTGTTTTGTAATTCAGTTCAAGTGTAGCGATTTTGACATTCCCTCTATAAGCGATATCTTAGGATAAGTGTCTTTTTCTGTGTGACTTATTTCACTTAGAATCATCGTACCTAAATCCACTCATCATGCTGCTAACTAGCCTTATGACATTGATTTCATGGCTGAGTGATATTCCATTGTGCCAAGTACCACCATTTCTTTATCCATTTTTCTCTTTCCTAGGATATTGAAGGTGTACCGAAGCGGAGGTTCTTGGCAACAGAGCAGCCGTAAAGTTTGGGGTGCCTGTGTCTTGTTGATTTTTAGTTTTCCCAATTTATACACCCATGAGTGGAAGTACCCTATGCTCTCTACGCTGTGTTTATTACTTGTTTCAGGTCACACCGTACCCTTCTCCAGAGTGCCTGTTGGCAATTTACATCCCACCCATCAGCGTAGTAAGGCTGCCATGTCTCCATGGCCTGTCCTGCTTTTCTGGTTTTTACACTTTGTTCAGCATGGCCCTTTTGACCGAGGGCAAACGAGACTTCTTTGTAGCGTTGATTTGCCCTTCCGGCTTGCTTGGTTGGCCAAAGAGGGCGTATGCGTTTTTTCCTGAATATATTCAGGAAAAAACGCATACGCCCTCTTTGGCCAAGGGCATCATTGTCAACGTTTTGCCGCTTTTCATGTGCTTTAAAGGCGAGTCGAATCTACCTCCTGAAATCTGTTTCCTGCAAATCTGCCTTGCTTTCAAATCCTCTTCGTTGCCTACCCTCAATATATTTGTGGACGAGTGTTCTCATTTATAACTCTGCACGTTTGTGAATTGCAGTGCCCCTGAGCTCCATTTGTCTCCTCGCTTTTTTGGGACCTGGCCGCAAAAGCGCAGGATTGCTTCAGGCCCTATTTTGGTTCTGGGGGGCAGGCTGAGCCTGTGGTTCATTCTTCTTCCTGATGGGAAAATGGAGTGACCTGTGCCTGTCCCAACACCTAGGGCTAGTCTCTCGTTGGTTCCCCGTCTTCCCGTTCATCCTCAGGACAAATTGCAACCTGGACGAAACAGGAGGTTAAAGGTGCTGATTCTCCACGTAGGGAGATGGTTAGTCAAGCGGCTGGAATGGCGAACCCGAGCACAAGGAGAGGAGAAATGAGGTGCGTTTTAGAAACCTTTCCCGATCTCACGGCATACCATCTTCTGGGTTTCCCATGCATGTTTTGATGTAGGAAGATTCCCTTGTACCTGGAGATTTGAGACCCATGGGGTGGGTACCCCGGGGTATTACTTTAAAGTATCTGCATTTGCTCACCCAACCTCACCAATCCTCTCAGCCCCAAGAGTGTCCAGCCTTATGTCTCATCCAGCTGTGGGTCTAGATATGGTCAATCCAGGTTGCATCAGAGACCCTGAACGGATTTTGTAAGAATTTCTCTCTCTTTCACTGTCTTTGCTTTGTGGGTTTTTTAAAGTAATGTATGTTTAGAATGGGGTGTGGCTGCTTTTCCCTGCTGTGTTTATGCCGCTTTACACCCTCTTGATTCACTTGCAGAGAGATATCAATACATAGGTTTTCAGATTCATACTAGTCAGATATATTCTTGTGCGGTGACTAGGGGGTGTTGAGTCCAGTTCACTGAGCAGGGAGTAGGCCTTGTCTATTACATATTTGGCTTATGGAGTGGTGTCTGAGCTAATTTCAAACCCTTGTTTTATGCATCACCCCACCTCACCTTTCCCGTTAAGCAGCCATAGTGTGTCTTCTAAAGGTGTGCCTCTGTTCTGTTTTGTAATTCAGTTCAAGTGTAGCGATTTTGACATTCCCTCTATAAGCGATATCTTAGGATAAGTGTCTTTTTCTGTGTGACTTATTTCACTTAGAATCATCGTACCTAAATCCACTCATCATGCTGCTAACGAGCCTTATGACATTGATTTCATGGCTGAGTGATATTCCATTGTGCCAAGTACCACCATTTGTTTATCCATTTTTCTCTTTCCTGGGATATTGAAGGTGTGCCGATGTGGAGGTTCTTGGAAACAGAGCAGCCGTAAAGTTTGGGGTGCCTGTGTCTTGTTGATTTTTAGTTTTCCCAATTTATACGCCCATGAGTGGAAGTGCCCTATGCTCTCAACGCTGTGTTTATTACTTGTTTCAGGACACACCGTACTCATCTCCAGAGTGCCTGTTGGCAATTTACATCCCGCCCATCAGCGTAGCAAGGCTCCCATGTCTCCATGGCCTGTCCTGCTTTTCTGGTTTTTACACTTTGTTCAGCATGGCCCTTTTGACCGAGGGCAAGCGAGACTTCTTTGTAGCGCTGATTTGCCCTTCCGGCTTGCTTGGTTGGCCAAAAAGGGCGTATGCGTTTTTTCCTGAATATATTCAGGAAAAAACGCATACGCCCTTTTTGGCCAAGGGCATCATTGTCAACGTTTTGCCGCTTTTCATGTGCTTTAAAGGCGAGTCGAATCTACCTCCTGAAATCTGTTTCCTGCAAATCTGCCTTGCTTTCAAATCCTCTTCGTTGCCTTCCCTCAATATATTTGTGGACGAGAGTTCTCATTTATAACTCTGCACGTTTGTGAATTGCAGTGCCCCTGAGCTCCACTTGTCTCCTCGCTTTTTTGGGAGCTGGCCGCAAAAGCGCAGGATTGCTTCAGGCCCTATTTTGGTTCTGGGGGGCAGGCTGAGCCTGTGGTTCATTCTTCTTCCTGATGAGAAAATGGAGTGACCTATGCCTGTCCCAACACCTAGGGCTCGTCTCTCGTTGGTTCCGCGTCTTCCCGTTCATCCTCAGGACAAATTGCAACCTGTACAATCAGGAGGTTAAAGGTGCTGATTCTCCAAGTAGGGAGATGGTTAGTCAAGCAGCTGGAATGGTGAACCCGAGCACAAGGAGAGGAGAAATGAGGTGCATTTTAGAAACCTTTCCCGATCTCATGGGATACCATCTTCTGGGTTTCCCATGCATGTTTTGATGTAGGAAGATGCCCTTGTACCTGGAGATTTGAGACCCATGGGGTGTGTTCCCCGCAGTGTTACTTTAAAGAATCTGCATTTGCTCACCCAACCTCACCAATCCTCTCAGCCCCAAGATTGTCCAGCCTTATGTCTCATCCAGCTGTGGGTCTAGATATGGTCAATCCAGGTTGCATCATAGACCCTGAACGGATTTTGTAAGAATTTCTCTCTCTTTCACTGTCTTTGTTTTGTGGGTTTTTTAAAGTAATTTATGTTTAGAATCGGGCTTGGCTGCTTTTCCCTGCTGTGTTGATGCCGCTTTACACCCTCTTGATTCACTTGCAGAGACATATCGATACATAGGTTTTCAGATTCTTACTAGTCAGATATATTCTTGTGTGGTGACTAGGGTGTGTTGAGTCCAGTTCACTGAGCAGGGAGTAGGCCTTGTCTATTACATATTTGGCTTATGGAGTGGTCTCTGAGCTAATTTGAAACCCTTGTTTTATGCATCACCCCACCTCACCTTTCCCGTTAAGCAGCCATAGTGTGTCTTCTAAAGGTGTGACTCTGTTCTGTTTTGTAATTCAGTTCAAGTGTAGCGATTTTGACATTCCCTCTATAAGCGATATCTTAGGATAAGTGTCTTTTTCTGTGTGACTTATTTCACTTAGAATCATCGTACCTAAATCCACTCATCATGCTGCTAACTAGCCTTATGACATTGATTTCATGGCTGAGTGATATTCCATTGTGCCAAGTACCACCATTTCTTTATCCATTTTTCTCTTTCCTGGGATATTGAAGGTGTACCGAAGCGGAGGTTCTTGGAAACAGAGCAGCCGTAAACTTTAGGGTGCCTGTGTCTTGTTGATTTTTAGTTTTCCCAATTTATACGCCCTTGAGTGGAAGTGCCCTATGCTCTCTACGCTGTGTTTATTACTTGTTTCAGGACACACCGTACTCTTCTCCAGAGTGCCTGTTGGCAATTTACATCCCGCCCATCAGCGTAGCAAGGCTCCCATGTCTCCATGGCCTGTCCTGCTTTTCTGGTTTTTACAATTTGTTCAGCATGGCCCTTTTGACCGACGGCAAGCGAGACTTCTTTGTAGTGCTGATTTGCCCTTCCGTCTTGCTTGGTTGGCCAAAAAGGGCGTATGCGTTTTTTCCTGAATATATTCAGGAAAAAACGCATACGCCCTTTTTGGCCAAGGGCATCATTGTCAACGTTTTGCCGCTTTTCATGTGCTTTAAAGGCGAGTCGAATCTACCTCCTGAAATCTGTTTCCTGCAAATCTGCCTTGCTTTCAAATCCTCTTCGTTGCCTTCCCTCAATATATTTGTGGACGAGAGTTCTCATTTATAACTCTGCACGTTTGTGAATTGCAGTGCCCCTGAGCTCCATTTGTCTCCTCGCTTTTTTGGGAGCTGGCCGCAAAAGCGCAGGATTGCTTCAGGCCCTATTTTGGTTCTGGGGGGCAGGCTGAGCCTGTGGTTCATTCTTCTTCCTGATGGGAAAATGGAGTGACCTGTGCCTGTCCCAACACGTAGGGCTAGTCTCTCGTTGGTTCCCCGTCTTCCCGTTCATCCTCAGGACAAATTGCAACCTGGACGAAACAGGAGGTTAAAGGTGCTGATTCTCCAACTAGGGAGATGGTTAGTCAAGCGGCTGGAATGGCGAACCCGAGCACAAAGAGAGGAGAAATGAGGTGCGTTTTAGAAACCATTCCCGATATCATGGCATACCATTTTCTGGGTTTCCCATGCATGTTTTGATGTAGGAAGATTCCCTTGTACCTGGAGATTTGAGACCCATGGGGTGGGTACCCCGCGGTATTACTTTAAAGTATCTGCATTTGCTCACCCAACCTCACCAATCCTCTCAGCCCCAAGAGTGTCCAGCCGTATGTCTCATCCAGCTGTGGGTCTAGATATGGTCAATCCAGGTTACATCAGAGACCCTGAACGGATTTTGTAAGAATTTCTCTCTCTTTCACTGTCTTTGCTTTGTGGGTTTTTTAAAGTAATGTATGTTTAGAATGGGGTTTGGCTGCTTTTCCCTGCTGTGTTTATGCCGCTTTACACCCTCTTGATTCACTTGCAGAGAGATATCGATACATAGGTTTTCAGATTCTTACTAGTCAGATATATTCTTGTGCGGTGACTAGGGGGTGTTGAGTCCAGTTCACTGAGCAGGGAGTAGGCCTTGTCTATTACATATTTGGCTTATGGAGCGGTGTCTGAGCTAATTTCAAACCCTTGTTTTATGCATCACCCCACCTCACCTTTCCGGTTAAGCAGCCATAGTGTGTCTTCTAAAGGTGTGCCTCTGTTCTGTTTTGTAATTCAGTTCAAGTGTAGCGATTTTGACATTCCCTCTATAAGCGATATCTTAGGACAAGTGCCTTTTTCTGTGTGACTTATTTCACTTAGAATCATCGTACCTAAATCCACTCATCATGCAGCTAACTAGCCTTATGACATTGATTTCATGGCTGAGTGATATTGCATTGTGCCAAGTACCACCATTTCTTTATCCATTTTTCTATTTCCTGGGATATTGAAGGTGTACCGAAGCGGAGGTTCTTGTAAACAGAGCAGCCGTAAAGTTTGGGGTGCCTGTGTCTTGTTGATTTTTAGTTTTCCCAATTTATACGCCCATGAGTGGAAGTGCCCTATGCTCTCAACGCTGTGTTTATTACTTGTTTCAGGACACACCGTACTCATCTCCAGAGTGCCTCTTGGCAATTTACATCCCGCCCATTAGCGTAGCAAGGCTCCCATGTCTCCATGGCCTGTCCTGCTTTTCTGGTTTTTACACTTTGTTCAGCATGGCCCTTTTGACCGAGGGCAAGCGAGACTTCTTTGTAGCGCTGATTTGCCCTTCCGGCTTGCTTGGTTGGCCAAAAAGGGCGTATGCGTTTTTTCCTGAACATATTCAGGAAAAAACGCATACGCCCTTTTTGGCCAAGGGCATCATTGTCAACGTTTTGCTGCTTTTCATGTGCTTTAAAGGCGAGTCGAATCTACCTCCTGAAATCTGTTTCCTGCAAATCTGCCTTGCTTTCAAATCCTCTTCGTTGCCTTCCCTCAATATATTTGTGGACGAGAGTTCTCACTTATAAATCTGCACGTTTGTGAATTGCAGTGCCCCTGAGCTCCATTTGTCTCCTCGCTTTTTTGGGAGCTGGCCGCAAAAGCGCAGGATTGCTTCAGGCCCTATTTTGGTTCTGGGGGGCAGGCTGAGCCTGTGGTTCATTTTTCTTCCTGATGGGAAAATGGAGTGACCTGTGCCTGTCCCAACACCTAGGGCTAGTCTCTCGTTGGTTCCCCGTCTTCCCGTTCATCCTCAGGACAAATTGCAACCTGGACGAAACAGGAGGTTAAAGGTGCTGATTCTCCAAGTAGGGAGATGGTTAGTCAAGCGGCTGGAATGGCGAACCCGAGCACAAGGAGAGGAGAAATGAGGTGCATTTTAGAAACCTTTCCCGATCTCATGGCATACCATCTTCTGGGTTTCTCATGCATGTTTTGATGTAGGAAGATGCCCTTGTACCTGGAGATTTGATACCCATGGGGTGTGTTCCCCGCAGTGTTACTTTAAAGTATCTGCGTTTGCTCACCCAACCTCACCAATCCTCTCAGCCCCAAGAGTGTCCAGCCTTCTGTCTCATCCAGCTGTGGGTCTAGATATGGTCAATCCAGGTTGCATCATAGACCCTGAACGGATTTTGTAAGAATTTCTCTCTCTTTCACTGTCTTTGTTTTGTGGGTTTTTTAAAGTAATTTATGTTTAGAATCGGGCTTGGCTGCTTTTCCCTGCTGTGTTGATGCCGCTTTACACCCTCTTGATTCACTTGCAGAGAGATATCGATACATAGGTTTTCAGATTCTTACTAGTCAGATATATTCTTGTGTGGTGACTAGGGTGTGTTGAGTCCAGTTCACTGAGCAGGGAGTAGGCCTTGTCTATTACATATTTGGCTTATGGAGCGGTCTCTGAGATAATTTGAAACCCTTGTTTTATGCATCACCCCACCTCACCTTTCCCGTTAAGCAGCCATAGTGTGTCTTCTAAAGGTGTGACTCTGTTCTGTTTTGTAATTCAGTTCAAGTGTAGCGATTTTGACATTCCCTCTATAAGCGATATCTTAGGATAAGTGTCTTTTTCTGTGTGACTTATTTCACTTAGAATCATCGTACCTAAATCCACTCATCATGCTGCTAACTAGCCTTATGACATTGATTTCATGGCTGAGTGATATTCCATTGTGCCAAGTACCACCATTTCTTTATCCATTTTTCTCTTTCCTGGGATATTGAAGGTGTACCGAAGCGGAGGTTCTTGGAAACAGAGCAGCCGTAAACTTTAGGGTGCCTGTGTCTTGTTGATTTTTAGTTTTCCCAATTTATACACCCATGAGTGGAAGTGCCCTATGCTCTCAACGCTGTGTTTATTACTTGTTTCAGGACACACCGTACTCTTCTCCAGAGTGCCTGTTGGCAATTTACATCCCGCCCATCAGCGTAGTAAGGCTGCCATGTCTCCATGGCCTGTCCTGCTTTTCTGGTTTTTACACTTTGTTCAGCATGGCCCTTTTGACTGAGGGCAAGCGAGACTTCTTTGTAACGTTGATTTGCACTTCCGGCTTGATTGGTTGGCCAAAAAGGGCGTATGCGTTTTTTCCTGAATATATTCAGGAAAAAACGCATACGCCCTTTTTGGCCAAGGGCATCATTGTCAACGTTTTGCCGCTTTTCATGTGCTTTAAAGGCGAGTCGAATCTACCTCCTGAAATCTGTTTCCTGCCAATCTGCCTTGCTTTCAAATCCTCTTCGTTGCCTTCCCTCAATATATTTGTGGACGAGAGTTCTCATTTATAACTCTGCACGTTTGTGAATTGCAGTGCCCCTGAGCTCCATTTGTCTCCTCGCTTTTTTGGGAGCTGGCCGCAAAAGCGCAGGATTGCTTCAGGCCCTATTTTGGTTCTGGGGGGCAGGCTGAGCCTGTGGTTCATTCTTCTTCCTGATGGGAAAATGGAGTGACCTGTGCCTGTCCCAACACCTAGGGCTAGTCTCTCGTTGGTTCCCCGTCTTCCCGTTCATCCTCAGGACAAATTGCAACCTGGAAGAAACAGGAGGTTAAAGGTGCTGATTCTCCAAGTAGGGAGATGGTTAGTCAAGCGGCTGGAATGGCGAACCCGAGCACAAGGAGAGGAGAAATAAGGTGCGTTTTAGAAACCTTTCCCGATCTCATGGCATACCATCTTCTGGGTTTCCCATGCATGTTTTGATGTAGGAAGATTCCCTTGTACCTGGAGATTTGAGACCCATGGGGTGGGTACCCCGGGGTATTACTTTAAAGTATCTGCATTTGCTCACCCAACCTCACCAATCCTCTCAGCCCCAAGAGTGTCCAGCCTTATGTCTCATCCAGCTGTGGGTCTAGATATGGTCAATCCAGGTTGCATCAGAGACCCTGAACGGATTTTGTAAGAATTTCTCTCTCTTTCACTGTCTTTGCTTTGTGGGTTTTTTAAAGTAATGTATGTTTAGAATGGGGTTTGGCTGCTTTTCCCTGCTGTGTTTATTCCGCTTTACAGCCTCTTGATTCACTTGCAGAGAGATATCAATACATAGGTTTTCAGATTCATACTAGTCAGATATATTCTTGTGCGGTGACTAGGGGGTGTTGAGTCTAGTTCACTGAGCAGGGAGTAGGCCTTGTCTATTACATATTTGGCTTATGGAGCGGTGTCTGAGCTAATTTCAAACCCTTGTTTTATGCATCACCCCACCTCACCTTTCCGGTTAAGCAGCCATAGTGTGTCTTCTAAAGGTGTGCCTCCGTTCTGTTTTGTAATTCAGTTCAAGTGTAGCGATTTTGACATTCCCTCTATAAGCGATATCTTAGGATAAGTGCCTTTTTCTGTGTAACTTATTTCACTTAGAATCATCGGACCTAAATCCACTCATCATGCTGCTAACTAGCCTTATGACATTGATTTCATGGCTGAGTGATATTGCATTGTGCCAAGTACCACCATTTCTTTATCCATTTTTCTATTTCCTGGGATATTGAAGGTGTACCGAAGCGGAGGTTCTTGTAAACAGAGCAGCCGTAAAGTTTGGGGTGCCTGTGTCTTGTTGATTTTTAGTTTTCCCGATTTATACGCCCATGAGTGGAAGTGCCCTATGCTCTCAACGCTGTGTTTATTACTTGTTTCAGGACACACCGTACTCATCTCCAGAGTGCCTGTTGGCAATTTACATCCCGCCCATCAGCGTAGCAAGGCTCCCATGTCTCCATGGCCTGTCCTGCTTTTCTGGTTTTTACACTTTGTTCAGCATGGCCCTTTTGACCGAGGGCAAGCGAGACTTCTTTGTAGCGCTGATTTGCCCTTCCGGCTTGCTTGGTTGGCCAAAAAGGGCGTATGCGTTTTTTCCTGAATATATTCAGGAAAAAACGCATACGCCCTTTTTGGCCAAGGGCATCATTGTCAACGTTTTGCCGCTTTTCATGTGCTTTAAAGGCGAGTCGAATCTACCTCCTGAAATCTGTTTCCTGCAAATCTGCCTTGCTTTCAAATCCTCTTCGTTGCCTTCCCTCAATATATTTGTGGACGAGAGTTCTCATTTATAACTCTGCACGTTTGTGAATTGCAGTGCCCCTGAGCTCCATTTGTCTCCTCGCTTTTTTGGGAGCTGGCCGCAAAAGCGCAGGATTGCTTCAGGCCCTATTTTGGTTCTGGGGGGCAGGCTGAGCCTGTGGTTCATTCTTCTTCCTGATGGGAAAATGGAGTGACCTATGCCTGTCCCAACACCTAGGGCTCGTCTCTCGTTGGTTCCCCGTCTTCACGTTCATCCTCAGGACAAATTGCAACCTGTACGAAACAGGAGGTTAAAGGTGCTGATTCTCCAAGTAGGGAGATGGTTAGTCAAGCAGCTGGAATGGTGAACCCGAGCACAAGGAGAGGAGAAATGAGGTGCATTTTAGAAACCTTTCCCGATCTCATGGCATACCATCTTCTGGGTTTCCCATGCATGTTTTGATGTAGGAAGATGCCCTTGTACCTGGAGATTTGATACCCATGGGGTGTGTTTCCCGCAGTGTTACTTTAAAGTATCTGCGTTTGCTCACCCAACCTCACCAATCCTCTCAGCCCCAAGAGTGTCCAGCCTTATATCTCATCCAGCTGTGGGTCTAGATATGGTCAATCCAGGTTGCATCATAGACCCTGAACGGATTTTGTAAGAATTTCTCTCTCTTTCACTGTCTTTGTTTTGTGGGTTTTTTAAAGTAATTTATGTTTAGAATCGGGCTTGGCTGCTTTTCCCTGCTGTGTTGATGCCGCTTTACACCCTCTTGATTCACTTGCAGAGAGATATCGATACATAGGTTTTCAGATTCTTACTAGTCAGATATATTCTTGTGTGGTGACTAGGGTTTGTTGAGTCCAGTTCACTGAGCAGGGAGTAGGCCTTGTCTATTACATATTTGGCTTATGGAGCGGTCTCTGAGCTAATTTGAAACCCTTGTTTTATGCATCACCCCACCTCACCTTTCCCGTTAAGCAGCCATAGTGTATCTTCTAAAGGTGTGACTCTGTTCTGTTTTGTAATTCAGTTCAAGTGTAGCGATTTTGACATTCCCTCTATAAGCGATATCTTAGGATAAGTGTCTTTTTCTGTGTGACTTATTTCACTTAGAATCATCGTACCTAAATCCACTCATCATGCTGCTAACTAGCCTTATGACATTGATTTCATGGCTGAGTGATATTCCATTGTGCCAAGTACCACCATTTCTTTATCCATTTTTCTCTTTCCTAGGATATTGAAGGTGTACCGAAGCGGAGGTTCTTGGCAACAGAGCAGCCGTAAAGTTTGGGGTGCCTGTGTCTTGTTGATTTTTAGTTTTCCCAATTTATACACCCATGAGTGGAAGTACCCTATGCTCTCTACGCTGTGTTTATTACTTGTTTCAGGTCACACCGTACCCTTCTCCAGAGTGCCTGTTGGCAATTTACATCCCACCCATCAGCGTAGTAAGGCTGCCATGTCTCCATGGCCTGTCCTGCTTTTCTGGTTTTTACACTTTGTTCAGCATGGCCCTTTTGACCGAGGGCAAACGAGACTTCTTTGTAGCGTTGATTTGCCCTTCCGGCTTGCTTGGTTGGCCAAAGAGGGCGTATGCGTTTTTTCCTGAATATATTCAGGAAAAAACGCATACGCCCTCTTTGGCCAAGGGCATCATTGTCAACGTTTTGCCGCTTTTCATGTGCTTTAAAGGCGAGTCGAATCTACCTCCTGAAATCTGTTTCCTGCAAATCTGCCTTGCTTTCAAATCCTCTTCGTTGCCTACCCTCAATATATTTGTGGACGAGTGTTCTCATTTATAACTCTGCACGTTTGTGAATTGCAGTGCCCCTGAGCTCCATTTGTCTCCTCGCTTTTTTGGGACCTGGCCGCAAAAGCGCAGGATTGCTTCAGGCCCTATTTTGGTTCTGGGGGGCAGGCTGAGCCTGTGGTTCATTCTTCTTCCTGATGGGAAAATGGAGTGACCTGTGCCTGTCCCAACACCTAGGGCTAGTCTCTCGTTGGTTCCCCGTCTTCCCGTTCATCCTCAGGACAAATTGCAACCTGGACGAAACAGGAGGTTAAAGGTGCTGATTCTCCAAGTAGGGAGATGGTTAGTCAAGCGGCTGGAATGGCGAACCCGAGCACAAGGAGAGGAGAAATGAGGTGCGTTTTAGAAACCTTTCCCGATCTCACGGCATACCATCTTCTGGGTTTCCCATGCATGTTTTGATGTAGGAAGATTCCCTTGTACCTGGAGATTTGAGACCCATGGGGTGGGTACCCCGGGGTATTACTTTAAAGTATCTGCATTTGCTCACCCAACCTCACCAATCCTCTCAGCCCCAAGAGTGTCCAGCCTTATGTCTCATCCAGCTGTGGGTCTAGATATGGTCAATCCAGGTTGCATCAGAGACCCTGAACGGATTTTGTAAGAATTTCTCTCTCTTTCACTGTCTTTGCTTTGTGGGTTTTTTAAAGTAATGTATGTTTAGAATGGGGTGTGGCTGCTTTTCCCTGCTGTGTTTATGCCGCTTTACACCCTCTTGATTCACTTGCAGAGAGATATCAATACATAGGTTTTCAGATTCATACTAGTCAGATATATTCTTGTGCGGTGACTAGGGGGTGTTGAGTCCAGTTCACTGAGCAGGGAGTAGGCCTTGTCTATTACATATTTGGCTTATGGAGTGGTGTCTGAGCTAATTTCAAACCCTTGTTTTATGCATCACCCCACCTCACCTTTCCCGTTAAGCAGCCATAGTGTGTCTTCTAAAGGTGTGCCTCTGTTCTGTTTTGTAATTCAGTTCAAGTGTAGCGATTTTGACATTCCCTCTATAAGCGATATCTTAGGATAAGTGTCTTTTTCTGTGTGACTTATTTCACTTAGAATCATCGTACCTAAATCCACTCATCATGCTGCTAACGAGCCTTATGACATTGATTTCATGGCTGAGTGATATTCCATTGTGCCAAGTACCACCATTTGTTTATCCATTTTTCTCTTTCCTGGGATATTGAAGGTGTGCCGATGTGGAGGTTCTTGGAAACAGAGCAGCCGTAAAGTTTGGGGTGCCTGTGTCTTGTTGATTTTTAGTTTTCCCAATTTATACGCCCATGAGTGGAAGTGCCCTATGCTCTCAACGCTGTGTTTATTACTTGTTTCAGGACACACCGTACTCATCTCCAGAGTGCCTGTTGGCAATTTACATCCCGCCCATCAGCGTAGCAAGGCTCCCATGTCTCCATGGCCTGTCCTGCTTTTCTGGTTTTTACACTTTGTTCAGCATGGCCCTTTTGACCGAGGGCAAGCGAGACTTCTTTGTAGCGCTGATTTGCCCTTCCGGCTTGCTTGGTTGGCCAAAAAGGGCGTATGCGTTTTTTCCTGAATATATTCAGGAAAAAACGCATACGCCCTTTTTGGCCAAGGGCATGATTGTCAACGTTTTGCCGCTTTTCATGTGCTTTAAAGGCGAGTCGAATCTACCTCCTGAAATCTGTTTCCTGCAAATCTGCCTTGCTTTCAAATCCTCTTCGTTGCCTTCCCTCAATATATTTGTGGACGAGAGTTCTCATTTATAACTCTGCACGTTTGTGAATTGCAGTGCCCCTGAGCTCCACTTGTCTCCTCGCTTTTTTGGGAGCTGGCCGCAAAAGCGCAGGATTGCTTCAGGCCCTATTTTGGTTCTGGGGGGCAGGCTGAGCCTGTGGTTCATTCTTCTTCCTGATGAGAAAATGGAGTGACCTATGCCTGTCCCAACACCTAGGGCTCGTCTCTCGTTGGTTCCGCGTCTTCCCGTTCATCCTCAGGACAAATTGCAACCTGTACAATCAGGAGGTTAAAGGTGCTGATTCTCCAAGTAGGGAGATGGTTAGTCAAGCAGCTGGAATGGTGAACCCGAGCACAAGGAGAGGAGAAATGAGGTGCATTTTAGAAACCTTTCCCGATCTCATGGGATACCATCTTCTGGGTTTCCCATGCATGTTTTGATGTAGGAAGATGCCCTTGTACCTGGAGATTTGAGACCCATGGGGTGTGTTCCCCGCAGTGTTACTTTAAAGAATCTGCATTTGCTCACCCAACCTCACCAATCCTCTCAGCCCCAAGATTGTCCAGCCTTATGTCTCATCCAGCTGTGGGTCTAGATATGGTCAATCCAGGTTGCATCATAGACCCTGAACGGATTTTGTAAGAATTTCTCTCTCTTTCACTGTCTTTGTTTTGTGGGTTTTTTAAAGTAATTTATGTTTAGAATCGGGCTTGGCTGCTTTTCCCTGCTGTGTTGATGCCGCTTTACACCCTCTTGATTCACTTGCAGAGACATATCGATACATAGGTTTTCAGATTCTTACTAGTCAGATATATTCTTGTGTGGTGACTAGGGTGTGTTGAGTCCAGTTCACTGAGCAGGGAGTAGGCCTTGTCTATTACATATTTGGCTTATGGAGTGGTCTCTGAGCTAATTTGAAACCCTTGTTTTATGCATCACCCCACCTCACCTTTCCCGTTAAGCAGCCATAGTGTGTCTTCTAAAGGTGTGACTCTGTTCTGTTTTGTAATTCAGTTCAAGTGTAGCGATTTTGACATTCCCTCTATAAGCGATATCTTAGGATAAGTGTCTTTTTCTGTGTGACTTATTTCACTTAGAATCATCGTACCTAAATCCACTCATCATGCTGCTAACTAGCCTTATGACATTGATTTCATGGCTGAGTGATATTCCATTGTGCCAAGTACCACCATTTCTTTATCCATTTTTCTCTTTCCTGGGATATTGAAGGTGTACCGAAGCGGAGGTTCTTGGAAACAGAGCAGCCGTAAACTTTAGGGTGCCTGTGTCTTGTTGATTTTTAGTTTTCCCAATTTATACGCCCTTGAGTGGAAGTGCCCTATGCTCTCTACGCTGTGTTTATTACTTGTTTCAGGACACACCGTACTCTTCTCCAGAGTGCCTGTTGGCAATTTACATCCCGCCCATCAGCGTAGCAAGGCTCCCATGTCTCCATGGCCTGTCCTGCTTTTCTGGTTTTTACAATTTGTTCAGCATGGCCCTTTTGACCGACGGCAAGCGAGACTTCTTTGTAGTGCTGATTTGCCCTTCCGTCTTGCTTGGTTGGCCAAAAAGGGCGTATGCGTTTTTTCCTGAATATATTCAGGAAAAAACGCATACGCCCTTTTTGGCCAAGGGCATCATTGTCAACGTTTTGCCGCTTTTCATGTGCTTTAAAGGCGAGTCGAATCTACCTCCTGAAATCTGTTTCCTGCAAATCTGCCTTGCTTTCAAATCCTCTTCGTTGCCTTCCCTCAATATATTTGTGGACGAGAGTTCTCATTTATAACTCTGCACGTTTGTGAATTGCAGTGCCCCTGAGCTCCATTTGTCTCCTCGCTTTTTTGGGAGCTGGCCGCAAAAGCGCAGGATTGCTTCAGGCCCTATTTTGGTTCTGGGGGGCAGGCTGAGCCTGTGGTTCATTCTTCTTCCTGATGGGAAAATGGAGTGACCTGTGCCTGTCCCAACACGTAGGGCTAGTCTCTCGTTGGTTCCCCGTCTTCCCGTTCATCCTCAGGACAAATTGCAACCTGGACGAAACAGGAGGTTAAAGGTGCTGATTCTCCAACTAGGGAGATGGTTAGTCAAGCGGCTGGAATGGCGAACCCGAGCACAAAGAGAGGAGAAATGAGGTGCGTTTTAGAAACCATTCCCGATATCATGGCATACCATTTTCTGGGTTTCCCATGCATGTTTTGATGTAGGAAGATTCCCTTGTACCTGGAGATTTGAGACCCATGGGGTGGGTACCCCGCTGTATTACTTTAAAGTATCTGCATTTGCTCACCCAACCTCACCAATCCTCTCAGCCCCAAGAGTGTCCAGCCGTATGTCTCATCCAGCTGTGGGTCTAGATATGGTCAATCCAGGTTACATCAGAGACCCTGAACGGATTTTGTAAGAATTTCTCTCTCTTTCACTGTCTTTGCTTTGTGGGTTTTTTAAAGTAATGTATGTTTAGAATGGGGTTTGGCTGCTTTTCCCTGCTGTGTTTATGCCGCTTTACACCCTCTTGATTCACTTGCAGAGAGATATCGATACATAGGTTTTCAGATTCTTACTAGTCAGATATATTCTTGTGCGGTGACTAGGGGGTGTTGAGTCCAGTTCACTGAGCAGGGAGTAGGCCTTGTCTATTACATATTTGGCTTATGGAGCGGTGTCTGAGCTAATTTCAAACCCTTGTTTTATGCATCACCCCACCTCACCTTTCCGGTTAAGCAGCCATAGTGTGTCTTCTAAAGGTGTGCCTCTGTTCTGTTTTGTAATTCAGTTCAAGTGTAGCGATTTTGACATTCCCTCTATAAGCGATATCTTAGGACAAGTGCCTTTTTCTGTGTGACTTATTTCACTTAGAATCATCGTACCTAAATCCACTCATCATGCAGCTAACTAGCCTTATGACATTGATTTCATGGCTGAGTGATATTGCATTGTGCCAAGTACCACCATTTCTTTATCCATTTTTCTATTTCCTGGGATATTGAAGGTGTACCGAAGCGGAGGTTCTTGTAAACAGAGCAGCCGTAAAGTTTGGGGTGCCTGTGTCTTGTTGATTTTTAGTTTTCCCAATTTATACGCCCATGAGTGGAAGTGCCCTATGCTCTCAACGCTGTGTTTATTACTTGTTTCAGGACACACCGTACTCATCTCCAGAGTGCCTCTTGGCAATTTACATCCCGCCCATTAGCGTAGCAAGGCTCCCATGTCTCCATGGCCTGTCCTGCTTTTCTGGTTTTTACACTTTGTTCAGCATGGCCCTTTTGACCGAGGGCAAGCGAGACTTCTTTGTAGCGCTGATTTGCCCTTCCGGCTTGCTTGGTTGGCCAAAAAGGGCGTATGCGTTTTTTCCTGAACATATTCAGGAAAAAACGCATACGCCCTTTTTGGCCAAGGGCATCATTGTCAACGTTTTGCTGCTTTTCATGTGCTTTAAAGGCGAGTCGAATCTACCTCCTGAAATCTGTTTCCTGCAAATCTGCCTTGCTTTCAAATCCTCTTCGTTGCCTTCCCTCAATATATTTGTGGACGAGAGTTCTCATTTATAAATCTGCACGTTTGTGAATTGCAGTGCCCCTGAGCTCCATTTGTCTCCTCGCTTTTTTGGGAGCTGGCCGCAAAAGCGCAGGATTGCTTCAGGCCCTATTTTGGTTCTGGGGGGCAGGCTGAGCCTGTGGTTCATTTTTCTTCCTGATGGGAAAATGGAGTGACCTGTGCCTGTCCCAACACCTAGGGCTAGTCTCTCGTTGGTTCCCCGTCTTCCCGTTCATCCTCAGGACAAATTGCAACCTGGACGAAACAGGAGGTTAAAGGTGCTGATTCTCCAAGTAGGGAGATGGTTAGTCAAGCGGCTGGAATGGCGAACCCGAGCACAAGGAGAGGAGAAATGAGGTGCATTTTAGAAACCTTTCCCGATCTCATGGCATACCATCTTCTGGGTTTCTCATGCATGTTTTGATGTAGGAAGATGCCCTTGTACCTGGAGATTTGATACCCATGGGGTGTGTTCCCCGCAGTGTTACTTTAAAGTATCTGCGTTTGCTCACCCAACCTCACCAATCCTCTCAGCCCCAAGAGTGTCCAGCCTTCTGTCTCATCCAGCTGTGGGTCTAGATATGGTCAATCCAGGTTGCATCATAGACCCTGAACGGATTTTGTAAGAATTTCTCTCTCTTTCACTGTCTTTGTTTTGTGGGTTTTTTAAAGTAATTTATGTTTAGAATCGGGCTTGGCTGCTTTTCCCTGCTGTGTTGATGCCGCTTTACACCCTCTTGATTCACTTGCAGAGAGATATCGATACATAGGTTTTCAGATTCTTACTAGTCAGATATATTCTTGTGTGGTGACTAGGGTGTGTTGAGTCCAGTTCACTGAGCAGGGAGTAGGCCTTGTCTATTACATATTTGGCTTATGGAGCGGTCTCTGAGATAATTTGAAACCCTTGTTTTATGCATCACCCCACCTCACCTTTCCCGTTAAGCAGCCATAGTGTGTCTTCTAAAGGTGTGACTCTGTTCTGTTTTGTAATTCAGTTCAAGTGTAGCGATTTTGACATTCCCTCTATAAGCGATATCTTAGGATAAGTGTCTTTTTCTGTGTGACTTATTTCACTTAGAATCATCGTACCTAAATCCACTCATCATGCTGCTAACTAGCCTTATGACATTGATTTCATGGCTGAGTGATATTCCATTGTGCCAAGTACCACCATTTCTTTATCCATTTTTCTCTTTCCTGGGATATTGAAGGTGTACCGAAGCGGAGGTTCTTGGAAACAGAGCAGCCGTAAACTTTAGGGTGCCTGTGTCTTGTTGATTTTTAGTTTTCCCAATTTATACACCCATGAGTGGAAGTGCCCTATGCTCTCAACGCTGTGTTTATTACTTGTTTCAGGACACACCGTACTCTTCTCCAGAGTGCCTGTTGGCAATTTACATCCCGCCCATCAGCGTAGTAAGGCTGCCATGTCTCCATGGCCTGTCCTGCTTTTCTGGTTTTTACACTTTGTTCAGCATGGCCCTTTTGACTGAGGGCAAGCGAGACTTCTTTGTAACGTTGATTTGCACTTCCGTCTTGCTTGGTTGGCCAAAAAGGGCGTATGCGTTTTTTCCTGAATATATTCAGGAAAAAACGCATACGCCCTTTTTGGCCAAGGGCATCATTGTCAACGTTTTGCCGCTTTTCATGTGCTTTAAAGGCGAGTCGAATCTACCTCCTGAAATCTGTTTCCTGCCAATCTGCCTTGCTTTCAAATCCTCTTCGTTGCCTTCCCTCAATATATTTGTGGACGAGAGTTCTCATTTATAACTCTGCACGTTTGTGAATTGCAGTGCCCCTGAGCTCCATTTGTCTCCTCGCTTTTTTGGGAGCTGGCCGCAAAAGCGCAGGATTGCTTCAGGCCCTATTTTGGTTCTGGGGGGCAGGCTGAGCCTGTGGTTCATTCTTCTTCCTGATGGGAAAATGGAGTGACCTGTGCCTGTCCCAACACCTAGGGCTAGTCTCTCGTTGGTTCCCCGTCTTCCCGTTCATCCTCAGGACAAATTGCAACCTGGACGAAACAGGAGGTTAAAGGTGCTGATTCTCCAAGTAGGGAGATGGTTAGTCAAGCGGCTGGAATGGCGAACCCGAGCACAAGGAGAGGAGAAATAAGGTGCGTTTTAGAAACCTTTCCCGATCTCATGGCATACCATCTTCTGGGTTTCCCATGCATGTTTTGATGTAGGAAGATTCCCTTGTACCTGGAGATTTGAGACCCATGGGGTGGGTACCCCGCGGTATTACTTTAAAGTATCTGCATTTGCTCACCCAACCTCACCAATCCTCTCAGCCCCAAGAGTGTCCAGCCTTATGTCTCATCCAGCTGTGGGTCTAGATATGGTCAATCCAGGTTGCATCAGAGACCCTGAACGGATTTTGTAAGAATTTCTCTCTCTTTCACTGTCTTTGCTTTGTGGGTTTTTTAAAGTAATGTATGTTTAGAATGGGGTTTGGCTGCTTTTCCCTGCTGTGTTTATGCCACTTTACAGCCTCTTGATTCACTTGCAGAGAGATATCAATACATAGGTTTTCAGATTCATACTAGTCAGATATATTCTTGTGCGGTGACTAGGGGGTGTTGAGTCCAGTTCACTGAGCAGGGAGTAGGCCTTGTCTATTACATATTTGGCTTATGGAGCGGTGTCTGAGCTAATTTCAAACCCTTGTTTTATGCATCACCCCACCTCACCTTTCCGGTTAAGCAGCCATAGTGTGTCTTCTAAAGGTGTGCCTCTGTTCTGTTTTGTAATTCAGTTCAAGTGTAGCGATTTTGACATTCCCTCTATAAGCGATATCTTAGGATAAGTGTCTTTTTCTGTGTGACTTATTTCACTTAGAATCATCGGACCTAAATCCACTCATCATGCTGCTAACTAGCCTTATGATATTGATTTCATGGCTGAGTGATATTCCATTGTGCCAATTACCACCATTTCTTTATCCATTTTTCTCTTTCCTGGGATATTGAAGGTGTACCGAAGCGGAGGTTCTTGGAAACAGAGCAGCCGTAAACTTTAGGGTGCCTGTGTCTTGTTGATTTTTAGTTTTCCCAATTTATACGCCCATGAGTGGAAGTGCCCTATGCTCTCTACGCTGTGTTTATTACTTGTTTCAGGACACACCGTACTCTTCTCCAGAGTGCCTGTTGGCAATTTACATCCCGCCCATCAGCGTAGCAAGGCTCCCATGTCTCCATGGCCTGTCCTGCTTTTCTGGTTTTTACAATTTGTTCAGCATGGCCCTTTTGACCTAGGGCAAGCGAGACTTCTTTGTAGTGCTGATTTGCCCTTCCGGCTTGCTTGGTTGGCCAAAAAGGGCGTATGCGTTTTTTCCTGAATATATTCAGGAAAAAACGCATACGCCCTTTTTGGCCAAGGGCATCATTGTCAACGTTTTGCCGCTTTTCATGTGCTTTAAAGGCGAGTCGAATCTACCTCCTGAAATCTGTTTCCTGCAAATCTGCCTTGCTTTCAAATCCTCTTCGTTGCCTTCCCTCAATATATTTGTGGATGAGAGTTCTCATTTATAACTCTGCACGTTTGTGAATTGCAGTGCCCCTGAGCTCCATTTGTCTCCTCGCTTTTTTGGGAGCTGGCCGCAAAAGCGCAGGATTGCTTCAGGCCCTATTTTGGTTCTGGGGGGCAGGCTGAGCCTGTGGTTCATTCTTCTTCCTGATGGGAAAATGGAGTGACCTGTGCCTGTCCCAACACCTAGGGCTAGTCTCTCGTTGGTTACCCGTCTTCCCGTTCATCCTCAGGACAAATAGCAACCTGGACGAAACAGGAGGTTAAAGGTGCTGATTCTCCAAGTAGGGAGATGGTTAGTCAAGCGGCTGGAATGGCGAACCCGAGCACAAAGAGAGGAGAAATGAGGTGCATTTTAGAAACCTTTCCCGATCTCATGGCATACCATCTTCTGGGTTTCCCATGCATGTTTTGATGTAGGAAGATGCCCTTGTAACTGGAGATTTGATACCCATGGGGTGTGTTCCCCGCAGTGTTACTTTAAAGTATCTGCGTTTGCTCACCCAACCTCACCAATCCTCTCAGGCCCAAGAGTGTCCAGCCTTATGTCTCATCCAGCTGTGGGTCTAGATATGGTCAATCCAGGTTGCATCATAGACCCTGAACGGATTTTGTAAGAATTTCTCTCTCTTTCACTGTCTTTGTTTTGTGGGTTTTTTAACGTAATTTATGTTTAGAATCGGGCTTGGCTGCTTTTCCCTGCTGTGTTGATGCCGCTTTACACCCTCTTGATTCACTTGCAGAGAGATATCGATACATAGGTTTTCAGATTCTTACTAGTCAGATATATTCTTGTGTGGTGACTAGGGTGTGTTGAGTCCAGTTCACTGAGCAGGGAGTAGGCCTTGTCTATTACATATTTGGCTTATGGAGCGGTCTCTGAGCTAATTTGAAACCCTTGTTTTATGCATCACCCCACCTCACCTTTCCCGTTAAGCAGCCATAGTGTGTCTTCTAAAGGTGTGACTCTGTTCTGTTTTGTAATTCAGTTCAAGTGTAGCGATTTTGACATTCCCTCTATAAGCGATATCTTAGGATAAGTGTCTTTTTCTGTGTGACTTATTTCACTTAGAATCATCGTACCTAAATCCACTCATCATGCTGCTAACTAGCCTTATGACATTGATTTCATGGCTGAGTGATATTCCATTGTGCCAAGTACCACCATTTCTTTATCCATTTTTCTCTTTCCTGGGATATTGAAGGTGTACCGAAGCGGAGGTTCTTGGAAACAGAGCAGCCGTAAACTTTAGGGTGCCTGTGTCTTGTTGATTTTTAGTTTTCCCAATTTATACACCCATGAGTGGAAGTGCCCTATGCTCTCTACGCTGTGTTTATTACTTGTTTCAGGACACACCGTACTCTTCTCCAGAGTGCCTGTTGGCAATTTACATCCCGCCCATCAGCGTAGTAAGGCTGCCATGTCTCCATGGCCTGTCCTGCTTTTCTGGTTTTTACACTTTGTTCAGCATGGCCCTTTTGACAGAGGGCAAGCGAGACTTCTTTGTAGCGTTGATTTGCACTTCCGGCTTGCATGGTTGGCCAAAAAGGGCGTATGCGTTTTTTCCTGAATATATTCAGGAAAAAACGCATACGCCCTTTTTGGCCAAGGGCATCATTGTCAACGTTTTGCCGCTTTTCATGTGCTTTAAAGGCGAGTCGAATCTACCTCCTGAAATCTGTTTCCTGCAAATCTGCCTTGCTTTCAAATCCTCTTCGTTGCCTTCCCTCAATATATTTGTGGACGAGAGTTCTCATTTATAACTCTGCACGTTTGTGAATTGCAGTGCCCCTGAGCTCCATTGGGCTCCTCGCTTTTTTGGGAGCTGGCCGCAAAAGCGCAGGATTGCTTCAGGCCCTATTTTGGTTCTGGGGGGCAGGCTGAGCCTGTGGTTCATTCTTCTTCCTGATGGGAAAATGGAGTGACCTGTGCCTGTCCCAACACCTAGGGCTAGTCTCTCGTTGGTTCCCCGTCTTCCCGTTCATCCTCAGGACAAATTGCAACCTGGACGATACAGGAGGTTAAAGGTGCTGATTCTCCAAGTAGGGAGATGGTTAGTCAAGCGGCTGGAATGGCGAACCCGAGCACAAGGAGAGGAGAAATAAGGTGCGTTTTAGAAACCTTTCCCGATCTCATGGCATACCATATTCTGGGTTTCCCATGCATGTTTTTATGTAGGAAGATTCCCTTGTACCTGGAGATTTGAGACCCATGGGGTGGGTACCCTACGGTATTACTTTAAAGTATCTGCATTTGCTCACCCAACCTCACCAATCCTCTCAGCCCCAAGAGTGTCCAGCCTTATGTCTCATCCAGCTGTGGGTCTAGATATGGTCAATCCAGGTTGCATCAGAGACCCTGAACGGATTTTGTAAGAATTTCTCTCTCTTTCACTGTCTTTGCTTTGTGGGTTTTTTAAAGTAATGTATGTTTAGAATGGGGTTTGGCTGCTTTTCCCTGCTGTGTTTATGCCGCTTTACACCTTCTTGATTCACTTGCAGAGAGATATCAATACATAGGTTTTCAGATTCATACTAGTCAGATATATTCTTGTGCGGTGACTAGGGGGTGTTGAGTCCAGTTCACTGAGCAGGGAGTAGGCCTTGTCTATTACATATTTGGCTTATGGAGCGGTGTCTGAGCTAATTTCAAACCCTTGTTTTATGCATCACCCCACCTCACCTTTCCGGTTAAGCAGCCATAGTGTGTCTTCTAAAGGTGTGCCTCCGTTCTGTTTTGTAATTCAGTTCAAGTGTAGCGATTTTGACATTCCCTCTATAAGCGATATCTTAGGATAAGTGCCTTTTTCTGTGTGACTTATTTCACTTAGAATCATCGGACCTAAATCAACTCATCATGCTGCTAACTAGCCTTATGACATTGATTTCATGGCTGAGTGATATTGCATTGTGCCAAGTACCACCATTTCTTTATCCATTTTTCTATTTCCTGGGATATTGAAGGTGTACCGAAGCGGAGGTTCTTGTAAACAGAGCAGCCGTAAAGTTTGGGGTGCCTGTGTCTTGTTGATTTTTAGTTTTCCCGATTTATACGCCCATGAGTGGAAGTGCCCTATGCTCTCAACGCTGTGTTTATTACTTGTTTCAGGACACACCGTACTCATCTCCAGAGTGCCTGTTGGCAATTTACATCCCGCCCATCAGCGTAGCAAGGCTCCCATGTCTCCATGGCCTGTCCTGCTTTTCTGGTTTTTACACTTTGTTCAGCATGGCCCTTTTGACCGAGGGCAAGCGAGACTTCTTTGTAGCGCTGATTTGCCCTTCCGGCTTGCTTGGTTGGCCAAAAAGGGCGTATGCGTTTTTTCCTGAATATATTCAGGAAAAAACGCATACGCCCTTTTTGGCCAATGGCATCATTGTCAACGTTTTGCCGCTTTTCATGTGCTTTAAAGGCGAGTCGAATCTACCTCCTAAAATCTGTTTCCTGCAAATCTGCCTTGCTTTCAAATCCTCTTCGTTGCCTTCCTTCAATATATTTGTGGACGAGAGTTCTCATTTATAACTCTGCACGTTTGTGAATTGCAGTGCCCCTGAGCTCCATTTGTCTCCTCGCTTTTTTGGGAGCTGGCCGCAAAAGCGCAGGATTGCTTCAGGCCCTATTTTGGTTCTGGGGGGCAGGCTGAACCTGTGGTTCATTCTTCTTCCTGATGGGAAAATGGAGTGACCTGTGCCTGTCCCAACACCTAGGGCTAGTCTGTTGTTGGTTCCCCGTCTTCCCGTTCATCCTCACGACAAATTGCAACCTGGACGAAACAGAAGGTTAAAGGTGCTGATTCTCCAAGTAGGGAGATGGTTAGTCAAGCGACTGGAATGGCGAACCCGAGCACAAGGAGAGGAGAAATGAGGTTCGTTTTAGAAACCTTTCCCGATCTCATGGCATACCATCTTCTGGGTTTCCCATGCATGTTTTGATGTAGGAAGATGCCCTTGTACCTGGAGATTTGAGACCCATGGGGTGTGTTCCCCGCAGTGTTACTTTAAAGTATCTGCGTTTGCTCACCCAACCTCACCAATCCTCTCAGCCCCAAGAGTGTCCAGCCTTATGTCTCATCCAGCTGTGGGTCTAGATATGGTCAATCCAGGTTGCATCAGAGACCCTGAACGGATTTTGTAAGAATTTCTCTCTCTTTCACTGTCTTTGTTTTGTGGGTTTTTTAAAGTAATGTATGTTTAGAATGGGGTTTGGCTGCTTTTCCCTGCTGTGTATATGCCGCTTTACACCCTCTTGATTCACTTGCAGAGAGATATCAATACATAGGTTTTCAGATTCATACTAGTCAGATATATTCTTGTGCGGTGACTAGGGGGTGTTGAGTCCAGTTCACTGAGCAGGGAGTAGGCCTTGTCTATTACATATTTGGCTTATGGAGCGGTGTCTGAGCTAATTTCAAACCCTTGTTTTATGCATCACACCACCTCACCTTTCCGGTTAAGCAGCCATAGTGTGTCTTCTAAAGGTGTGCCTCTGTTCTGTTTTGTAATTCAGTTCAAGTGTAGCGATTTTGACATTCCCTCTATAAGCGATATCTTAGGATAAGTGCCTTTTTCTGTGTGACTTATTTCACTTAGAATCATCGTACCTAAATCCACTCATCATGCTGCTAACTAGCCTTATGACATTGATTTCATGGCTGAGTGATATTGCATTGTGCCAAGTACCACCATTTCTTTATCCATTTTTCTCTTTCCTGGGATATTGAAGGTGTACCGAAGCGGAGGTTCTTGGAAACAGAGCAGCCGTAAAGTTTGGGGTGCCTGTGTCTTGTTGATTTTTAGTTTTCCCAATTTATACGCCCATGAGTGGAAGTGCCCTATGCTCTCAACGCTGTGTTTATTACTTGTTTCAGGACACACCGTACTCATCTCCAGAGTGCCTGTTGGCAATTTACATCCCGCCCATCAGCGTAGCAAGGCTCCCATGTCTCCATGGCCTGTCCTGCTTTTCTGGTTTTTACACTTTGTTCAGCATGGCCCTTTTGACCGAGGGCAAGCGAGACTTCTTTGTAGCGCTGATTTGCCCTTCCGGCTTGCTTGGTTGGCCAAAAAGGGCGTATGCGTTTTTTCCTGAATATATTCAGGAAAAAACGCATACGCCCTTTTTGGCCAAGGGCATCATTGTCAACGTTTTGCCGCTTTTCATGTGCTTTAAAGGTGAGTCGAATCTACCTCCTGAAATCTGTTTCCTGCAAATCTGCCTTGCTTTCAAATCCTCTTCGTTGCCTTCCTTCAATATATTTGTGGACGAGAGTTCTCATTTATTACTCTGCATGTTTGTGAATTGCAGTGCCCCTGAGCTCCATTTGTCTCCTCGCTTTTTTGGGAGCTGGCCGCAAAAGCGCAGGATTGCTTCACGCCCTATTTTGGTTCTGGGGGGCAGGCTGAGCCTGTGGTTCATTCTTCTTCCTGATGGGAAAATGGAGTGACCTATGCCTGTCCCAACACCTAGGGCTCGTCTCTCGTTGGTTCCCCGTCTTCCCGTTCATCCTCAGGACAAATTGCAACCTGTACATTCAGGAGGTTAAAGGTGCTGATTCTCCAAGTAGGGAGATGGTTAGTCAAGCAGCTGGAATGGTGAACCCGAGCACAAGGAGAGGAGAAATGAGGTGCATTTTAGAAACCTTTCCCGATCTCATGGCATACCATCTTCTGGGTTTCCCATGCATGTTTTGATGTAGGAAGATGCCCTTGTACCTGGAGATTTGAGACCCATGGGGTGTGTTCCCCGCAGTGTTACTTTAAAGTATCTGCGTTTGCTCACCCAACCTCACCAATCCTCTCAGCCCCAAGAGTGTCCAGCCTTCTGTCTCATCCAGCTGTGGGTCTAGATATGGTCAATCCAGGTTGCATCATAGACCCTGAACGGATTTTGTAAGAATTTCTCTCTCTTTCACTGTCTTTGTTTTGTGGGTTTTTTAAAGTAATGTATGTTTAGAATCGGGCTTGGCTGCTTTTCCCTGCTGTGTTGATGCCGCTTTACACCCTCTTGATTCACTTGCAGAGAGATATCGATACATAGGTTTTCAGATTCTTACTAGTCAGATATATTCTTGTGTGGTGACTAGGGTGTGTTGAGTCCAGTTCACTGAGCAGGGAGTAGGCCTTGTCTATTAAAAATTTGGCTTATGGAGCGGTCTCTGAGCTAATTTCAAACCCTTGTTTTATGCATCACCCCACCTCACCTTTCCCGTTAAGCAGCCATAGTGTGTCTTCTAAAGGTGTGCCTCTGTTCTGTTTTGTAATTCAGTTCAAGTGTAGCGATTTTGACATTCCCTCTATAAGCGATATCTTAGGATAAGTGTCTTTTTCTGTGTGACTTATTTCACTTAGAATCATCGGACCTAAATCCACTCATCATGCTGCTAACTAGCCTTATGACATTGATTTCATGGCTGAGTGATATTCCATTGTGCCAAGTACCACCATTTCTTTATCCATTTTTCTCTTTCCTGGGATATTGAAGGTGTACCGAAGCGGAGGTTCTTGGAAACAGAGCAGCCGTAAACTTTAGGGTGCCTGTGTCTTGTTGATTTTTAGTTTTCCCGATTTATACGCCCATGAGTGGAAGTGCCCTATGCTCTCAACGCTGTGTTTATTACTTGTTTCAGGACACACCGTACTCATCTCCAGAGTGCCTGTTGGCAATTTACATCCCGCCCATCAGCGTAGCAAGGCTCCCATGTCTCCATGGCCTGTCCTGCTTTTCTGGTTTTTACACTTTGTTCAGCATGGCCCTTTTGACCGAGGGCAAGCGAGACTTCTTTGTAGCGCTGATTTGCCCTTCCGGCTTGCTTGGTTGGCCAAAAAGGGCGTATGCGTTTTTTCCTGAATATATTCAGGAAAAAACGCATACGCCCTTTTTGGCCAATGGCATCATTGTCAACGTTTTGCCGCTTTTCATGTGCTTTAAAGGCGAGTCGAATCTACCTCCTAAAATCTGTTTCCTGCAAATCTGCCTTGCTTTCAAATCCTCTTCGTTGCCTTCCTTCAATATATTTGTGGACGAGAGTTCTCATTTATAACTCTGCACGTTTGTGAATTGCAGTGCCCCTGAGCTCCATTTGTCTCCTCGCTTTTTTGGGAGCTGGCCGCAAAAGCGCAGGATTGCTTCAGGCCCTATTTTGGTTCTGGGGGGCAGGCTGAACCTGTGGTTCATTCTTCTTCCTGATGGGAAAATGGAGTGACCTGTGCCTGTCCCAACACCTAGGGCTAGTCTGTTGTTGGTTCCCCGTCTTCCCGTTCATCCTCACGACAAATTGCAACCTGGACGAAACAGAAGGTTAAAGGTGCTGATTCTCCAAGTAGGGAGATGGTTAGTCAAGCGACTGGAATGGCGAACCCGAGCACAAGGAGAGGAGAAATGAGGTTCGTTTTAGAAACCTTTCCCGATCTCATGGCATACCATCTTCTGGGTTTCCCATGCATGTTTTGATGTAGGAAGATGCCCTTGTACCTGGAGATTTGAGACCCATGGGGTGTGTTCCCCGCAGTGTTACTTTAAAGTATCTGCGTTTGCTCACCCAACCTCACCAATCCTCTCAGCCCCAAGAGTGTCCAGCCTTATGTCTCATCCAGCTGTGGGTCTAGATATGGTCAATCCAGGTTGCATCAGAGACCCTGAACGGATTTTGTAAGAATTTCTCTCTCTTTCACTGTCTTTGTTTTGTGGGTTTTTTAAAGTAATGTATGTTTAGAATGGGGTTTGGCTGCTTTTCCCTGCTGTGTATATGCCGCTTTACACCCTCTTGATTCACTTGCAGAGAGATATCAATACATAGGTTTTCAGATTCATACTAGTCAGATATATTCTTGTGCGGTGACTAGGGGGTGTTGAGTCCAGTTCACTGAGCAGGGAGTAGGCCTTGTCTATTACATATTTGGCTTATGGAGCGGTGTCTGAGCTAATTTCAAACCCTTGTTTTATGCATCACACCACCTCACCTTTCCGGTTAAGCAGCCATAGTGTGTCTTCTAAAGGTGTGCCTCTGTTCTGTTTTGTAATTCAGTTCAAGTGTAGCGATTTTGACATTCCCTCTATAAGCGATATCTTAGGATAAGTGCCTTTTTCTGTGTGACTTATTTCACTTAGAATCATCGTACCTAAATCCACTCATCATGCTGCTAACTAGCCTTATGACATTGATTTCATGGCTGAGTGATATTGCATTGTGCCAAGTACCACCATTTCTTTATCCATTTTTCTCTTTCCTGGGATATTGAAGGTGTACCGAAGCGGAGGTTCTTGGAAACAGAGCAGCCGTAAAGTTTGGGGTGCCTGTGTCTTGTTGATTTTTAGTTTTCCCAATTTATACGCCCATGAGTGGAAGTGCCCTATGCTCTCAACGCTGTGTTTATTACTTGTTTCAGGACACACCGTACTCATCTCCAGAGTGCCTGTTGGCAATTTACATCCCGCCCATCAGCGTAGCAAGGCTCCCATGTCTCCATGGCCTGTCCTGCTTTTCTGGTTTTTACACTTTGTTCAGCATGGCCCTTTTGACCGAGGGCAAGCGAGACTTCTTTGTAGCGCTGATTTGCCCTTCCGGCTTGCTTGGTTGGCCAAAAAGGGCGTATGCGTTTTTTCCTGAATATATTCAGGAAAAAACGCATACGCCCTTTTTGGCCAAGGGCATCATTGTCAACGTTTTGCCGCTTTTCATGTGCTTTAAAGGTGAGTCGAATCTACCTCCTGAAATCTGTTTCCTGCAAATCTGCCTTGCTTTCAAATCCTCTTCGTTGCCTTCCTTCAATATATTTGTGGACGAGAGTTCTCATTTATTACTCTGCATGTTTGTGAATTGCAGTGCCCCTGAGCTCCATTTGTCTCCTCGCTTTTTTGGGAGCTGGCCGCAAAAGCGCAGGATTGCTTCACGCCCTATTTTGGTTCTGGGGGGCAGGCTGAGCCTGTGGTTCATTCTTCTTCCTGATGGGAAAATGGAGTGACCTATGCCTGTCCCAACACCTAGGGCTCGTCTCTCGTTGGTTCCCCGTCTTCCCGTTCATCCTCAGGACAAATTGCAACCTGTACATTCAGGAGGTTAAAGGTGCTGATTCTCCAAGTAGGGAGATGGTTAGTCAAGCAGCTGGAATGGTGAACCCGAGCACAAGGAGAGGAGAAATGAGGTGCATTTTAGAAACCTTTCCCGATCTCATGGCATACCATCTTCTGGGTTTCCCATGCATGTTTTGATGTAGGAAGATGCCCTTGTACCTGGAGATTTGAGACCCATGGGGTGTGTTCCCCGCAGTGTTACTTTAAAGTATCTGCGTTTGCTCACCCAACCTCACCAATCCTCTCAGCCCCAAGAGTGTCCAGCCTTCTGTCTCATCCAGCTGTGGGTCTAGATATGGTCAATCCAGGTTGCATCATAGACCCTGAACGGATTTTGTAAGAATTTCTCTCTCTTTCACTGTCTTTGTTTTGTGGGTTTTTTAAAGTAATGTATGTTTAGAATCGGGCTTGGCTGCTTTTCCCTGCTGTGTTGATGCCGCTTTACACCCTCTTGATTCACTTGCAGAGAGATATCGATACATAGGTTTTCAGATTCTTACTAGTCAGATATATTCTTGTGTGGTGACTAGGGTGTGTTGAGTCCAGTTCACTGAGCAGGGAGTAGGCCTTGTCTATTAAAAATTTGGCTTATGGAGCGGTCTCTGAGCTAATTTCAAACCCTTGTTTTATGCATCACCCCACCTCACCTTTCCCGTTAAGCAGCCACAGTGTGTCTTCTAAAGGTGTGCCTCTGTTCTGTTTTGTAATTCAGTTCAAGTGTAGCGATTTTGACATTCCCTCTATAAGCGATATCTTAGGATAAGTGTCTTTTTCTGTGTGACTTATTTCACTTAGAATCATCGGACCTAAATCCACTCATCATGCTGCTAACTAGCCTTATGACATTGATTTCATGGCTGAGTGATATTCCATTGTGCCAAGTACCACCATTTCTTTATCCATTTTTCTCTTTCCTGGGATATTGAAGGTGTACCGAAGCGGAGGTTCTTGGAAACAGAGCAGCCGTAAACTTTAGGGTGCCTGTGTCTTGTTGATTTTTAGTTTTCCCAATTTATACGCCCATGAGTGGAAGTGCCCTATGCTCTCTACACTGTGTTTATTACTTGTTTCAGGACACACCGTACTCTTCTCCAGAGTGCCTGTTGGCAATTTACATCCCGCCCATCAGCATAGTAAGGCTCCCATGTCTCCGTGGCCTGTCCTGCTTTTCTGGTTTTTACACTTTGTTCAGCATGGCCCTTTTGACCGAGGGCAAGCGAGACTTCTTTGTAGCGTTGATTTGCACTTCCGGCTTGCTTGGTTGGCCAAAAAGGGCGTATGCGTTTTTTCCTGAATATATTCAGGAAAAAACGCATACGCCCTTTTTGGCCAAGGGCATCATTGTCAACGTTTTGGCGCTTTTCATGTGCTTTAAAGGCGAGTTGAATCTACCTCCTGAAATCTGTTTCCTGCAAATCTGCCTTGCTTTCAAATCCTCTTCGTTGCCTTCCCTCAATATATTTGTGGACGAGAGTTCTCATTTATAACTCTGCACGTTTGTGAATTGCAGTGCCCCTGAGCTCCATTTGTCTCCTCGCTTTTTTGGGAGCTGGCCGCAAAAGCGCAGGATTGCTTCAGGCCCTATTTTGGTTCTGGGGTGCAGGCTGAACCTGTGGTTCATTCTTCTTCCTGATGGGAAAATGGAGTGACCTGTGCCTGTCCCAACACCTAGGGCTAGTCTCTTGTTGGTTCCCCGTCTTCCCGTTCATCCTCACGACAAATTGCAACCTGGACGAAACAGAAGGTTAAAGGTGCTGATTCTCCAAGTAGGGAGATGGTTAGTCAAGCGACTGGAATGGCGAACCCGAGCACAAGGAGAGGAGAAATGAGGTTCGTTTTAGAAACCTTTCCCGATCTCATGGCATACCATCTTCTGGGTTTCCCATGCATGTTTTGATGTAGGAAGATGCCCTTGTACCTGGAGATTTGAGACCCATGGGGTGTGTTCCCCGCAGTGTTACTTTAAAGTATCTGCGTTTGCTCACCCAACCTCACCAATCCTCTCAGCCCCAAGAGTGTCCAGCCTTATGTCTCATCCAGCTGTGGGTCTAGATATGGTCAATCCAGGTTGCATCAGAGACCCTGAACGGATTTTGTAAGAATTTCTCTCTCTTTCACTGTCTTTGTTTTGTGGGTTTTTTAAAGTAATGTATGTTTAGAATGGGGTTTGGCTGCTTTTCCCTGCTGTGTTTATGCCGCTTTACACCCTCTTGATTCACTTGCAGAGAGATATCAATACATAGGTTTTCAGATTCATACTAGTCAGATATATTCTTGTGCGGTGACTAGGGGGTGTTGAGTCCAGTTCACTGAGCAGGGAGTAGGCCTTGTCTATTACATATTTGGCTTATGGAGCGGTGTCTGAGCTAATTTCAAACCCTTGTTTTATGCATCACCCCACCTCACCTTTCCTGTTAAGCAGCCATAGTGTGTCTTCTAAAGGTGTGCCTCTGTTCTGTTTTGTAATTCAGTTCAAGTGTAGCGATTTTGACATTCCCTCTATAAGCGATATCTTAGGATAAGTGTCTTTTTCTGTGTGACTTATTTCACTTAGAATCATCGTACCTAAATCCACTCATCATGCTGCTAACGAGCCTTATGACATTGATTTCATGGCTGAGTGATATTCCATTGTGCCAAGTACCACCATTTGTTTATCCATTTTTCTCTTTCCTGGGATATTGAAGGTGTGCCGATGTGGAGGTTCTTGGAAACAGAGCAGCCGTAAAGTTTGGGGTGCCTGTGTCTTGTTGATTTTTAGTTTTCCCAATTTATACGCCCATGAGTGGAAGTGCCCTATGCTCTCAACGCTGTGTTTATTACTTGTTTCAGGACACACCGTACTCATCTCCAGAGTGCCTGTTGGCAATTTACATCCCGCCCATCAGCGTAGCAAGGCTCCCATGTCTCCATGGCCTGTCCTGCTTTTCTGGTTTTTACACTTTGTTCAGCATGGCCCTTTTGACCGAGGGCAAGCGAGACTTCTTTGTAGCGCTGATTTGCCCTTCCGGCTTGCTTGGTTGGCCAAAAAGGGCGTATGCGTTTTTTCCTGAATATATTCAGGAAAAAACGCATACGCCCTTTTTGGCCAAGGGCATCATTGTCAACGTTTTGCCGCTTTTCATGTGCTTTAAAGGCGAGTCGAATCTACCTCCTGAAATCTGTTTCCTGCAAATCTGCCTTGCTTTCAAATCCTCTTCGTTGCCTTCCCTCAATATATTTGTGGACGAGAGTTCTCATTTATAACTCTGCACGTTTGTGAATTGCAGTGCCCCTGAGCTCCATTTGTCTCCTCGCTTTTTTGGGAGCTGGCCGCAAAAGCGCAGGATTGCTTCAGGCCCTATTTTGGTTCTGGGGTGCAGGCTGAGCCTGTGGTTCATTCTTCTTCCTGATGAGAAAATGGAGTGACCTATGCCTGTCCCAACACCTAGGGCTCGTCTCTCGTTGGTTCCGCGTCTTCCCGTTCATCCTCAGGACAAATTGCAACCTGTACAATCAGGAGGTTAAAGGTGCTGATTCTCCAAGTAGGGAGATGGTTAGTCAAGCAGCTGGAATGGTGAACCCGAGCACAAGGAGAGGAGAAATGAGGTGCATTTTAGAAACCTTTCCCGATCTCATGGGATACCATCTTCTGGGTTTCCCATGCATGTTTTGATGTAGGAAGATGCCCTTGTACCTGGAGATTTGAGACCCATGGGGTGTGTTCCCCGCAGTGTTACTTTAAAGAATCTGCATTTGCTCACCCAACCTCACCAATCCTCTCAGCCCCAAGAGTGTCCAGCCTTATGTCTCATCCAGCTGTGGGTCTAGATATGGTCAATCCAGGTTGCATCATAGACCCTGAACGGATTTTGTAAGAATTTCTCTCTCTTTCACTGTCTTTGTTTTGTGGGTTTTTTAAAGTAATTTATGTTTAGAATCGGGCTTGGCTGCTTTTCCCTGCTGTGTTGATGCCGCTTTACACCCTCTTGATTCACTTGCAGAGACATATCGATACATAGGTTTTCAGATTCTTACTAGTCAGATATATTCTTGTGTGGTGACTAGGGTGTGTTGAGTCCAGTTCACTGAGCAGGGAGTAGGCCTTGTCTATTACATATTTGGCTTATGGAGCGGTCTCTGAGCTAATTTCAAACCCTTGTTTTATGCATCACCCCACCTCACCTTTCCCGTTAAGCAGCCATAGTGTGTCTTCTAAAGGTGTGACTCTGTTCTGTTTTGTAATTCAGTTCAAGTGTAGCGATTTTGACATTCCCTCTATAAGCGATATCTTAGGATAAGTGTCTTTTTCTGTGTGACTTATTTCACTTAGAATCATCGTACCTAAATCCACTCATCATGCTGCTAACTAGCCTTATGACATTGATTTCATGGCTGAGTGATATTCCATTGTGCCAAGTACCACCATTTCTTTATCCATTTTTCTCTTTCCTGGGATATTGAAGGTGTACCGAAGCGGAGGTTCTTGGAAACAGAGCAGCCGTAAACTTTAGGGTGCCTGTGTCTTGTTGATTTTTAGTTTTCCCAATTTATACGCCCTTGAGTGGAAGTGCCCTATGCTCTCTACGCTGTGTTTATTACTTGTTTCAGGACACACCGTACTCTTCTCCAGAGTGCCTGTTGGCAATTTACATCCCGCCCATCAGCGTAGCAAGGCTCCCATGTCTCCATGGCCTGTCCTGCTTTTCTGGTTTTTACAATTTGTTCAGCATGGCCCTTTTGACCGACGGCAAGCGAGACTTCTTTGTAGTGCTGATTTGCCCTTCCGTCTTGCTTGGTTGGCCAAAAAGGGCGTATGCGTTTTTTCCTGAATATATTCAGGAAAAAACGCATACGCCCTTTTTGGCCAAGGGCATCATTGTCAACGTTTTGCCGCTTTTCATGTGCTTTAAAGGCGAGTCGAATCTACCTCCTGAAATCTGTTTCCTGCAAATCTGCCTTGCTTTCAAATCCTCTTCGTTGCCTTCCCTCAATATATTTGTGGACGAGAGTTCTCATTTATAACTCTGCACGTTTGTGAATTGCAGTGCCCCTGAGCTCCATTTGTCTCCTCGCTTTTTTGGGAGCTGGCCGCAAAAGCGCAGGATTGCTTCAGGCCCTATTTTGGTTCTGGGGGGCAGGCTGAGCCTGTGGTTCATTCTTCTTCCTGATGGGAAAATGGAGTGACCTGTGCCTGTCCCAACACGTAGGGCTAGTCTCTCGTTGGTTCCCCGTCTTCCCGTTCATCCTCAGGACAAATTGCAACCTGGACGAAACAGGAGGTTAAAGGTGCTGATTCTCCAACTAGGGAGATGGTTAGTCAAGCGGCTGGAATGGCGAACCCGAGCACAAAGAGAGGAGAAATGAGGTGCGTTTTAGAAACCATTCCCGATATCATGGCATACCATTTTCTGGGTTTCCCATGCATGTTTTGATGTAGGAAGATTCCCTTGTACCTGGAGATTTGAGACCCATGGGGTGGGTACCCCGCTGTATTACTTTAAAGTATCTGCATTTGCTCACCCAACCTCACCAATCCTCTCAGCCCCAAGAGTGTCCAGCCGTATGTCTCATCCAGCTGTGGGTCTAGATATGGTCAATCCAGGTTACATCAGAGACCCTGAACGGATTTTGTAAGAATTTCTCTCTCTTTCACTGTCTTTGCTTTGTGGGTTTTTTAAAGTAATGTATGTTTAGAATGGGGTTTGGCTGCTTTTCCCTGCTGTGTTTATGCCGCTTTACACCCTCTTGATTCACTTGCAGAGAGATATCGATACATAGGTTTTCAGATTCTTACTAGTCAGATATATTCTTGTGCGGTGACTAGGGGGTGTTGAGTCCAGTTCACTGAGCAGGGAGTAGGCCTTGTCTATTACATATTTGGCTTATGGAGCGGTGTCTGAGCTAATTTCAAACCCTTGTTTTATGCATCACCCCACCTCACCTTTCCGGTTAAGCAGCCATAGTGTGTCTTCTAAAGGTGTGCCTCTGTTCTGTTTTGTAATTCAGTTCAAGTGTAGCGATTTTGACATTCCCTCTATAAGCGATATCTTAGGACAAGTGCCTTTTTCTGTGTGACTTATTTCACTTAGAATCATCGTACCTAAATCCACTCATCATGCAGCTAACTAGCCTTATGACATTGATTTCATGGCTGAGTGATATTGCATTGTGCCAAGTACCACCATTTCTTTATCCATTTTTCTATTTCCTGGGATATTGAAGGTGTACCGAAGCGGAGGTTCTTGTAAACAGAGCAGCCGTAAAGTTTGGGGTGCCTGTGTCTTGTTGATTTTTAGTTTTCCCAATTTATACGCCCATGAGTGGAAGTGCCCTATGCTCTCAACGCTGTGTTTATTACTTGTTTCAGGACACACCGTACTCATCTCCAGAGTGCCTCTTGGCAATTTACATCCCGCCCATTAGCGTAGCAAGGCTCCCATGTCTCCATGGCCTGTCCTGCTTTTCTGGTTTTTACACTTTGTTCAGCATGGCCCTTTTGACCGAGGGCAAGCGAGACTTCTTTGTAGCGCTGATTTGCCCTTCCGGCTTGCTTGGTTGGCCAAAAAGGGCGTATGCGTTTTTTCCTGAACATATTCAGGAAAAAACGCATACGCCCTTTTTGGCCACGGGCATCATTGTCAACGTTTTGCTGCTTTTCATGTGCTTTAAAGGCGAGTCGAATCTACCTCCTGAAATCTGTTTCCTGCAAATCTGCCTTGCTTTCAAATCCTCTTCGTTGCCTTCCCTCAATATATTTGTGGACGAGAGTTCTCATTTATAACTCTGCACGTTTGTGAATTGCAGTGCCCCTGAGCTCCATTTGTCTCCTCGCTTTTTTGGGAGCTGGCCGCAAAAGCGCAGGATTGCTTCAGGCCCTATTTTGGTTCTGGGGGGCAGGCTGAGCCTGTGGTTCATTTTTCTTCCTGATGGGAAAATGGAGTGACCTGTGCCTGTCCCAACACCTAGGGCTAGTCTCTCGTTGGTTCCCCGTCTTCCCGTTCATCCTCAGGACAAATTGCAACCTGGACGAAACAGGAGGTTAAAGGTGCTGATTCTCCAAGTAGGGAGATGGTTAGTCAAGCGGCTGGAATGGCGAACCCGAGCACAAGGAGAGGAGAAATGAGGTGCATTTTAGAAACCTTTCCCGATCTCATGGCATACCATCTTCTGGGTTTCTCATGCATGTTTTGATGTAGGAAGATGCCCTTGTACCTGGAGATTTGATACCCATGGGGTGTGTTCCCCGCAGTGTTACTTTAAAGTATCTGCGTTTGCTCACCCAACCTCACCAATCCTCTCAGCCCCAAGAGTGTCCAGCCTTCTGTCTCATCCAGCTGTGGGTCTAGATATGGTCAATCCAGGTTGCATCATAGACCCTGAACGGATTTTGTAAGAATTTCTCTCTCTTTCACTGTCTTTGTTTTGTGGGTTTTTTAAAGTAATTTATGTTTAGAATCGGGCTTGGCTGCTTTTCCCTGCTGTGTTGATGCCGCTTTACACCCTCTTGATTCACTTGCAGAGAGATATCGATACATAGGTTTTCAGATTCTTACTAGTCAGATATATTCTTGTGTGGTGACTAGGGTGTGTTGAGTCCAGTTCACTGAGCAGGGAGTAGGCCTTGTCTATTACATATTTGGCTTATGGAGCGGTCTCTGAGATAATTTGAAACCCTTGTTTTATGCATCACCCCACCTCACCTTTCCCGTTAAGCAGCCATAGTGTGTCTTCTAAAGGTGTGACTCTGTTCTGTTTTGTAATTCAGTTCAAGTGTAGCGATTTTGACATTCCCTCTATAAGCGATATCTTAGGATAAGTGTCTTTTTCTGTGTGACTTATTTCACTTAGAATCATCGTACCTAAATCCACTCATCATGCTGCTAACTAGCCTTATGACATTGATTTCATGGCTGAGTGATATTCCATTGTGCCAAGTACCACCATTTCTTTATCCATTTTTCTCTTTCCTGGGATATTGAAGGTGTACCGAAGCGGAGGTTCTTGGAAACAGAGCAGCCGTAAACTTTAGGGTGCCTGTGTCTTGTTGATTTTTAGTTTTCCCAATTTATACACCCATGAGTGGAAGTGCCCTATGCTCTCAACGCTGTGTTTATTACTTGTTTCAGGACACACCGTACTCTTCTCCAGAGTGCCTGTTGGCAATTTACATCCCGCCCATCAGCGTAGTAAGGCTGCCATGTCTCCATGGCCTGTCCTGCTTTTCTGGTTTTTACACTTTGTTCAGCATGGCCCTTTTGACTGAGGGCAAGCGAGACTTCTTTGTAACGTTGATTTGCACTTCCGGCTTGATTGGTTGGCCAAAAAGGGCGTATGCGTTTTTTCCTGAATATATTCAGGAAAAAACGCATACGCCCTTTTTGGCCAAGGGCATCATTGTCAACGTTTTGCCGCTTTTCATGTGCTTTAAAGGCGAGTCGAATCTACCTCCTGAAATCTGTTTCCTGCAAATCTGCCTTGCTTTCAAATCCTCTTCGTTGCCTTCCCTCAATATATTTGTGGACGAGAGTTCTCATTTATAACTCTGCACGTTTGTGAATTGCAGTGCCCCTGAGCTCCATTTGTCTCCTCGCTTTTTTGGGAGCTGGCCGCAAAAGCGCAGGATTGCTTCAGGCCCTATTTTGGTTCTGGGGGGCAGGCTGAGCCTGTGGTTCATTCTTCTTCCTGATGGGAAAATGGAGTGACCTGTGCCTGTCCCAACACGTAGGGCTAGTCTCTCGTTGGTTCCCCGTCTTCCCGTTCATCCTCAGGACAAATTGCAACCTGGACGAAACAGGAGGTTAAAGGTGCTGATTCTCCAAGTAGGGAGATGGTTAGTCAAGCGGCTGGAATGGCGAACCCGAGCACAAGGAGAGGAGAAATAAGGTGCGTTTTAGAAACCTTTCCCGATCTCATGGCATACCATCTTCTGGGTTTCCCATGCATGTTTTGATGTAGGAAGATTCCCTTGTACCTGGAGATTTGAGACCCATGGGGTGGGTACCCCGCGGTATTACTTTAAAGTATCTGCATTTGCTCACCCAACCTCACCAATCCTCTCAGCCCCAAGAGTGTCCAGCCTTATGTCTCATCCAGCTGTGGGTCTAGATATGGTCAATCCAGGTTGCATCAGAGACCCTGAACGGATTTTGTAAGAATTTCTCTCTCTTTCACTGTCTTTGCTTTGTGGGTTTTTTAAAGTAATGTATGTTTAGAATGGGGTTTGGCTGCTTTTCCCTGCTGTGTTTATGCCACTTTACAGCCTCTTGATTCACTTGCAGAGAGATATCAATACATAGGTTTTCAGATTCATACTAGTCAGATATATTCTTGTGCGGTGACTAGGGGGTGTTGAGTCCAGTTCACTGAGCAGGGAGTAGGCCTTGTCTATTACATATTTGGCTTATGGAGCGGTGTCTGAGCTAATTTCAAACCCTTGTTTTATGCATCACCCCACCTCACCTTTCCGGTTAAGCAGCCATAGTGTGTCTTCTAAAGGTGTGCCTCTGTTCTGTTTTGTAATTCAGTTCAAGTGTAGCGATTTTGACATTCCCTCTATAAGCGATATCTTAGGATAAGTGTCTTTTTCTGTGTGACTTATTTCACTTAGAATCATCGGACCTAAATCCACTCATCATGCTGCTAACAAGCCTTATGATATTGATTTCATGGCTGAGTGATATTCCATTGTGCCAATTACCACCATTTCTTTATCCATTTTTCTCTTTCCTGGGATATTGAAGGTGTACCGAAGCGGAGGTTCTTGGAAACAGAGCAGCCGTAAACTTTAGGGTGCCTGTGTCTTGTTGATTTTTAGTTTTCCCAATTTATACGCCCATGAGTGGAAGTGCCCTATGCTCTCAACGCTGTGTTTATTACTTGTTTCAGGACACACCGTACTCATCTCCAGAGTGCCTGTTGGCAATTTACATCCCGCCCATCAGCGTAGCAAGGCTCCCATGTCTCCATGGCCTGTCCTGCTTTTCTGGTTTTTACAATTTGTTCAGCATGGCCCTTTTGACCTAGGGCAAGCGAGACTTCTTTGTAGTGCTGATTTGCCCTTCCGGCTTGCTTGGTTGGCCAAAAAGGGCGTATGCGTTTTTTCCTGAATATATTCAGGAAAAAACGCATACGCCCTTTTTGGCCAAGGGCATCATTGTCAACGTTTTGCCGCTTTTCATGTGCTTTAAAGGCGAGTCGAATCTACCTCCTGAAATCTGTTTCCTGCAAATCTGCCTTGCTTTCAAATCCTCTTCGTTGCCTTCCCTCAATATATTTGTGGATGAGAGTTCTCATTTATAACTCTGCACGTTTGTGAATTGCAGTGCCCCTGAGCTCCATTTGTCTCCTCGCTTTTTTGGGAGCTGGCCGCAAAAGCGCAGGATTGCTTCAGGCCCTATTTTGGTTCTGGGGGGCAGGCTGAGCCTGTGGTTCATTCTTCTTCCTGATGGGAAAATGGAGTGACCTGTGCCTGTCCCAACACCTAGGGCTAGTCTCTCGTTGGTTACCCGTCTTCCCGTTCATCCTCAGGACAAATAGCAACCTGGACGAAACAGGAGGTTAAAGGTGCTGATTCTCCAAGTAGGGAGATGGTTAGTCAAGCGACTGGAATGGCGAACCCGAGCACAAGGAGAGGAGAAATGAGGTTCGTTTTAGAAACCTTTCCCGATCTCATGGCATACCATCTTCTGGGTTTCCCATGCATGTTTTGATGTAGGAAGATGCCCTTGTACCTGGAGATTTGAGACCCATGGGGTGTGTTCCCCGCAGTGTTACTTTAAAGTATCTGCGTTTGCTCACCCAACCTCACCAATCCTCTCAGCCCCAAGAGTGTCCAGCCTTCTGTCTCATCCAGCTGTGGGTCTAGATATGGTCAATCCAGGTTGCATCATAGACCCTGAACGGATTTTGTAAGAATTTCTCTCTCTTTCACTGTCTTTGTTTTGTGGGTTTTTTAAAGTAATTTATGTTTAGAATCGGGCTTGGCTGCTTTTCCCTGCTGTGTTGATGCCGCTTTACACCCTCTTGATTCACTTGCAGAGAGATATCGATACATAGGTTTTCAGATTCTTACTAGTCAGATATATTCTTGTGTGGTGACTTGGGTGTGTTGAGTCCAGTTCACTGAGCAGGGAGTAGGCCTTGTCTATTAAAAATTTGGCTTATGGAGCGGTCTCTGAGCTAATTTCAAACCCTTGTTTTATGCATCACCCCACCTCACCTTTCCCGTTAAGCAGCCATAGTGTGTCTTCTAAAGGTGTGCCTCTGTTCTGTTTTGTAATTCAGTTCAAGTGTAGCGATTTTGACATTCCCTCTATAAGCGATATCTTAGGATAAGTGTCTTTTTCTGTGTGACTTATTTCACTTAGAATCATCGGACCTAAATCCACTCATCATGCTGCTAACTAGCCTTATGACATTGATTTCATGGCTGAGTGATATTGCATTGTGCCAAGTACCACCATTTCTTTATCCATTTTTCTCTTTCCTGGGATATTGAAGGTGTACCGAAGCGGAGGTTCTTGGAAACAGAGCAGCCGTAAAGTTTGGGGTGCCTGTGTCTTGTTGATTTTTAGTTTTCCCGATTTATACGCCCATGAGTGGAAGTGCCCTATGCTCTCAACGCTGTGTTTATTACTTGTTTCAGGACACACCGTACTCATCTCCAGAGTGCCTGTTGGCAATTTACATCCCGCCCATCAGCGTAGCAAGGCTCCCATGTCTCCATGGCCTGTCCTGCTTTTCTGGTTTTTACACTTTGTTCAGCATGGCCCTTTTGACCGAGGGCAAGCGAGACTTCTTTGTAGCGCTGATTTGCCCTTCCGGCTTGCTTGGTTGGCCAAAAAGGGCGTATGCGTTTTTTCCTGAATATATTCAGGAAAAAACGCATACGCCCTTTTTGGCCAAGGGCATCATTGTCAACGTTTTGCCGCTTTTCATGTGCTTTAAAGGCGAGTCGAATCTACCTCCTGAAATCTGTTTCCTGCAAATCTGCCTTGCTTTCAAATCCTCTTCGTTGCCTTCCTTCAATATATTTGTGGACGAGAGTTCTCATTTATAACTCTGCATGTTTGTGAATTGCAGTGCCCCTGAGCTCCATTTGTCTCCTCGCTTTTTTGGGAGCTGGCCGCAAAAGCGCAGGATTGCTTCACGCCCTATTTTGGTTCTGGGGGGCAGGCTGAGCCTGTGGTTCATTCTTCTTCCTGATGGGAAAATGGAGTGACCTATGCCTGTCCCAACACCTAGGGCTCGTCTCTCGTTGGTTCCCCGTCTTCCCGTTCATCCTCAGGACAAATTGCAACCTGTACAATCAGGAGGTTAAAGGTGCTGATTCTCCAAGTAGGGAGATGGTTAGTCAAGCAGCTGGAATGGTGAACCCGAGCACAAGGAGAGGAGAAATGAGGTGCATTTTAGAAACCTTTCCCGATCTCATGGCATACCATCTTCTGGGTTTCCCATGCATGTTTTGATGTAGGAAGATGCCCTTTTACCTGGAGATTTGAGACCCATGGGGTGTGATCCCCGCAGTGTTACCTTAAAGTATCTGCGTTTGCTCACCCAACCTCACCAATCCTCTCAGCCCCAAGAGTGTCCAGCCTTATGTCTCATCCAGCTGTGGGTCTAGATATGGTCAATCCAGGTTGCATCATAGACCCTGAACGGATTTTGTAAGAAATTCTCTCTCTTTCACTGTCTTTGTTTTGTGGGTTTTTTAAAGTAATGTATGTTTAGAATCGGGCTTGGCTGCTTTTCCCTGCTGTGTTGATGCCGCTTTACACCCTCTTGATTCACTTGCAGAGAGATATCGATACATAGGTTTTCAGATTCTTACTAGTCAGATATATTCTTGTGTGGTGACTAGGGTGTGTTGAGTCCAGTTCACTGAGCAGGGAGTAGGCCTTGTCTATTACATATTTGGCTTATGGAGCGGTCTCTGAGCTAATTTGAAACCCTTGTTTTATGCATCACCCCACCTCACCTTTCCCGTTAAGCAGCCATAGTGTGTCTTCTAAAGGTGTGACTCTGTTCTGTTTTGTAATTCAGTTCAAGTGTAGCGATTTTGACATTCCCTCTATAAGCGATATCTTAGGATAAGTGTCTTTTTCTGTGTGACTTATTTCACTTAGAATCATCGTACCTAAATCCACTCATCATGCTGCTAACTAGCCTTATGACATTGATTTCATGGCTGAGTGATATTGCATTGTGCCAAGTACCACCATTTCTTTATCCATTTTTCTCTTTCCTGGGATATTGAAGGTGTACCGAAGCGGAGGTTCTTGGAAACAGAGCAGCCGTAAAGTTTGGGGTGCCTGTGTCTTGTTGATTTTTAGTTTTCCCAATTTATACGCCCATGAGTGGAAGTGCCCTATGCTCTCAACGCTGTGTTTATTACTTGTTTCAGGACACACCGTACTCATCTCCAGAGTGCCTGTTGGCAATTTACATCCCGCCCATCAGCGTAGCAAGGCTCCCATGTCTCCATGGCCTGTCCTGCTTTTCTGGTTTTTACACTTTGTTCAGCATGGCCCTTTTGACCGAGGGCAAGCGAGACTTCTTTGTAGCGCTGATTTGCCCTTCCGGCTTGCTTGGTTGGCCAAAAAGGGCGTATGCGTTTTTTCCTGAATATATTCAGGAAAAAACGCATACGCCCTTTTTGGCCAAGGGCATCATTGTCAACGTTTTGCCGCTTTTCATGTGCTTTAAAGGCGAGTCGAATCTACCTCCTGAAATCTGTTTCCTGCAAATCTGCCTTGCTTTCAAATCCTCTTCGTTGCCTTCCCTCAATATATTTGTGGACGAGAGTTCTCATTTATAACTCTGCACGTTTGTGAATTGCAGTGCCCCTGAGCTCCATTTGTCTCCTCGCTTTTTTGGGAGCTGGCCGCAAAAGCGCAGGATTGCTTCAGGCCCTATTTTGGTTCTGGGGGGCAGGCTGAGCCTGTGGTTCATTCTTCTTCCTGATGGGAAAATGGAGTGACCTATGCCTGTCCCAACACCTAGGGCTCGTCTCTCGTTGGTTCCCCGTCTTCCCGTTCATCCTTAGGACAAATTGCAACCTGTACATTCAGGAGGTTAAAGGTGCTGATTCTCCAAGTAGGGAGATGGTTAGTCAAGCAGCTGGAATGGTGAACCCGAGCACAAGGAGAGGAGAAATGAGGTGCATTTTAGAAACCTTTCCCGATCTCATGGCATACCATCTTCTGGGTTTCCCATGCATGTTTTGATGTAGGAAGATGCCCTTGTACCTGGAGATTTGAGACCCATGGGGTGTGTTCCCCGCAGTGTTACTTTAAAGTATCTGCGTTTGCTCACCCAACCTCACCAATCCTCTCAGCCCCAAGAGTGTGCAGCCTTCTGTCTCATCCAGCTGTGGGTCTAGATATGGTCAATCCAGGTTGCATCATAGACCCTGAACGGATTTTGTAAGAATTTCTCTCTCTTTCACTGTCTTTGTTTTGTGGGTTTTTTAAAGTAATTTATGTTTAGAATCGGGCTTGGCTGCTTTTCCCTGCTGTGTTGATGCCGCTTTACACCCTCTTGATTCACTTGCAGAGAGATATCGATACATAGGTTTTCAGATTCTTACTAGTCAGATATATTCTTGTGTGGTGACTAGGGTGTGTTGAGTCCAGTTCACTGAGCAGGGAGTAGGCCTTGTCTATTAAAAATTTGGCTTATGGAGCGGTCTCTGAGCTAATTTCAAACCCTTGTTTTATGCATCACCCCACCTCACCTTTCCCGTTAAGCAGCCATAGTGTGTCTTCTAAAGGTGTGCCTCTGTTCTGTTTTGTAATTCAGTTCAAGTGTAGCGATTTTGACATTCCCTCTATAAGCGATATCTTAGGATAAGTGTCTTTTTCTGTGTGACTTATTTCACTTAGAATCATCGGACCTAAATCCACTCATCATGCTGCTAACTAGCCTTATGACATTGATTTCATGGCTGAGTGATATTGCATTGTGCCAAGTACCACCATTTCTTTATCCATTTTTCTCTTTCCTGGGATATTGAAGGTGTACCGAAGCGGAGGTTCTTGGAAACAGAGCAGCCGTAAAGTTTGGGGTGCCTGTGTCTTGTTGATTTTTAGTTTTCCCAATTTATACGCCCATGAGTGGAAGTGCCCTATGCTCTCAACGCTGTGTTTATTACTTGTTTCAGGACACACCGTACTCATCTCCAGAGTGCCTGTTGGCAATTTACATCCCGCCCATCAGCGTAGCAAGGCTCCCATGTCTCCATGGCCTGTCCTGCTTTTCTGGTTTTTACACTTTGTTCAGCATGGCCCTTTTGACCGAGGGCAAGCGAGACTTCTTTGTAGCGCTGATATGCCCTTCCGGCTTGCTTGGTTGGCCAAAAAGGGCGTATGCGTTTTTTCCTGAATATATTCAGGAAAAAACGCATACGCCCTTTTTGGCCAAGGGCATCATTGTCAACGTTTTGCCGCTTTTCATGTGCTTTAAAGGCGAGTCGAATCTACCTCCTGAAATCTGTTTCCTGCAAATCTGCCTTGCTTTCAAATCCTCTTCTTTGCCTTCCTTCAATATATTTGTGGACGAGAGTTCTCATTTATAACTCTGCATGTTTGTGAATTGCAGTGCCCCTGAGCTCCATTTGTCTCCTCGCTTTTTTGGGAGCTGGCCGCAAAAGCGCAGGATTGCTTCACGCCCTATTTTGGTTCTGGGGGGCAGGCTGAGCCTGTGGTTCATTCTTCTTCCTGATGGGAAAATGGAGTGACCTATGCCTGTCCCAACACCTAGGGCTCGTCTCTCGTTGGTTCCCCGTCTTCCCGTTCATCCTCAGGACAAATTGCAACCTGTACAATCAGGAGGTTAAAGGTGCTGATTCTCCAAGTAGGGAGATGGTTAGTCAAGCAGCTGGAATGGTGAACCCGAGCACAAGGAGAGGAGAAATGAGGTGCATTTTAGAAACCTTTCCCGATCTCATGGCATACCATCTTCTGGGTTTCCCATGCATGTTTTGATGTAGGAAGATGCCCTTTTACCTGGAGATTTGAGACCCATGGGGTGTGATCCCCGCAGTGTTACCTTAAAGTATCTGCGTTTGCTCACCCAACCTCACCAATCCTCTCAGCCCCAAGAGTGTCCAGCCTTATGTCTCATTCAGCTGTGGGTGTAGATATGGTCAATCCAGGTTGCATCATAGACCCTGAACGGATTTTGTAAGAAATTCTCTCTCTTTCACTGTCTTTGTTTTGTGGGTTTTTTAAAGTAATGTATGTTTAGAATCGGGCTTGGCTGCTTTTCCCTGCTGTGTTGATGCCGCTTTACACCCTCTTGGTTCACTTGCAGAGAGATATCGATACATAGGTTTTCAGATTCTTACTAGTCAGATATATTCTTGTGTGGTGACTAGGGTGTGTTGAGTCCAGTTCACTGAGCAGGGAGTAGGCCTTGTCTATTACATATTTGGCTTATGGAGCGGTCTCTGAGCTAATTTGAAACCCTTGTTTTATGCATCACCCCACCTCACCTTTCCCGTTAAGCAGCCATAGTGTGTCTTCTAAAGGTGTGACTCTGTTCTGTTTTGTAATTCAGTTCAAGTGTAGCGATTTTGACATTCCCTCTATAAGCGATATCTTAGGATAAGTGTCTTTTTCTGTGTGACTTATTTCACTTAGAATCATCGTACCTAAATCCACTCATCATGCTGCTAACTAGCCTTATGACATTGATTTCATGGCTGAGTGATATTCCATTGTGCCAAGTACCACCATTTCTTTATCCATTTTTCTCTTTCCTGGGATATTGAAGGTGTACCGAAGCGGAGGTTCTTGGAAACAGAGCAGCCGTAAACTTTAGGGTGCCTGTGTCTTGTTGATTTTTAGTTTTCCCAATTTATACGCCCATGAGTGGAAGTGCCCTATGCTCTCTACACTGTGTTTATTACTTGTTTCAGGACACACCGTACTCTTCTCCAGAGTGCCTGTTGGCAATTTACATCCCGCCCATCAGCGTAGTAAGGCTCCCATGTCTCCGTGGCCTGTCCTGCTTTTCTGGTTTTTACACTTTGTTCAGCATGGCCCTTTTGACCGAGGGCAAGCGAGACTTCTTTGTAGCGTTGATTTGCACTTCCGGCTTGCTTGGTTGGCCAAAAAGGGCGTATGCGTTTTTTCCTGAATATATTCAGGAAAAAACGCATACGCCCTTTTTGGCCAAGGGCATCATTGTCAACGTTTTGGCGCTTTTCATGTGCTTTAAAGGCGAGTTGAATCTACCTCCTGAAATCTGTTTCCTGCAAATCTGCCTTGCTTTCAAATCCTCTTCGTTGCCTTCCCTCAATATATTTGTGGACGAGAGTTCTCATTTATAACTCTGCACGTTTGTGAATTGCAGTGCCCCTGAGCTCCATTTGTCTCCTCGCTTTTTTGGGAGCTGGCCGCAAAAGCGCAGGATTGCTTCAGGCCCTATTTTGGTTCTGGGGTGCAGGCTGAACCTGTGGTTCATTCTTCTTCCTGATGGGAAAATGGAGTGACCTGTGCCTGTCCCAACACCTAGGGCTAGTCTCTTGTTGGTTCCCCGTCTTCCCGTTCATCCTCACGACAAATTGCAACCTGGACGAAACAGAAGGTTAAAGGTGCTGATTCTCCAAGTAGGGAGATGGTTAGTCAGGCGACTGGAATGGCGAACCCGAGCACAAGGAGAGGAGAAATGAGGTTCGTTTTAGAAACCTTTCCCGATCTCATGGCATACCATCTTCTGGGTTTCCCATGCATGTTTTGATGTAGGAAGATGCCCTTTTACCTGGAGATTTGAGACCCATGGGGTGTGATCCCCGCAGTGTTACCTTAAAGTATCTGCGTTTGCTCACCCAACCTCACCAATCCTCTCAGCCCCAAGAGTGTCCAGCCTTATGTCTCATTCAGCTGTGGGTGTAGATATGGTCAATCCAGGTTGCATCATAGACCCTGAACGGATTTTGTAAGAAATTCTCTCTCTTTCACTGTCTTTGTTTTGTGGGTTTTTTAAAGTAATGTATGTTTAGAATCGGGCTTGGCTGCTTTTCCCTGCTGTGTTGATGCCGCTTTACACCCTCTTGGTTCACTTGCAGAGAGATATCGATACATAGGTTTTCAGATTCTTACTAGTCAGATATATTCTTGTGTGGTGACTAGGGTGTGTTGAGTCCAGTTCACTGAGCAGGGAGTAGGCCTTGTCTATTACATATTTGGCTTATGGAGCGGTCTCTGAGCTAATTTGAAACCCTTGTTTTATGCATCACCCCACCTCACCTTTCCGGTTAAGCAGCCATAGTGTGTCTTCTAAAGGTGTGCCTCTGTTCTGTTTTGTAATTCAGTTCAAGTGTAGCGATTTTGACATTCCCTCTATAAGCGATATCTTAGGATAAGTGTCTTTTTCTGTGTGACTTATTTCACTTAGAATCATCGTACCTAAATCCACTCATCATGCTGCTAACTAGCCTTATGACATTGATTTCATGGCTGAGTGATATTCCATTGTGCCAAGTACCACCATTTCTTTATCCATTTTTCTCTTTCCTGGGATATTGAAGGTGTACCGAAGCGGAGGTTCTTGGAAACAGAGCAGCCGTAAACTTTAGGGTGCCTGTGTCTTGTTGATTTTTAGTTTTCCCAATTTATACGCCCATGAGTGGAAGTGCCCTATGCTCTCTACACTGTGTTTATTACTTGTTTCAGGACACACCGTACTCTTCTCCAGAGTGCCTGTTGGCAATTTACATCCCGCCCATCAGCGTAGTAAGGCTCCCATGTCTCCGTGGCCTGTCCTGCTTTTCTGGTTTTTACACTTTGTTCAGCATGGCCCTTTTGACCGAGGGCAAGCGAGACTTCTTTGTAGCGTTGATTTGCACTTCCGGCTTGCTTGGTTGGCCAAAAAGGGCGTATGCGTTTTTTCCTGAATATATTCAGGAAAAAACGCATACGCCCTTTTTGGCCAAGGGCATCATTGTCAACGTTTTGGCGCTTTTCATGTGCTTTAAAGGCGAGTTGAATCTACCTCCTGAAATCTGTTTCCTGCAAATCTGCCTTGCTTTCAAATCCTCTTCGTTGCCTTCCCTCAATATATTTGTGGACGAGAGTTCTCATTTATAACTCTGCACGTTTGTGAATTGCAGTGCCCCTGAGCTCCATTTGTCTCCTCGCTTTTTTGGGAGCTGGCCGCAAAAGCGCAGGATTGCTTCAGGCCCTATTTTGGTTCTGGGGTGCAGGCTGAACCTGTGGTTCATTCTTCTTCCTGATGGGAAAATGGAGTGACCTGTGCCTGTCCCAACACCTAGGGCTAGTCTCTTGTTGGTTCCCCGTCTTCCCGTTCATCCTCACGACAAATTGCAACCTGGACGAAACAGAAGGTTAAAGGTGCTGATTCTCCAAGTAGGGAGATGGTTAGTCAAGCGACTGGAATTGCGAACCCGAGCACAAGGAGAGGAGAAATGAGGTTCGTTTTAGAAACCTTTCCCGATCTCATGGCATACCATCTTCTGGGTTACCCATGCATGTTTTGATGTAGGAAGATGCCCTTGTACCTGGAGATTTGAGACCCATGGGGTGTGTTCCCCGCAGTGTTACTTTAAAGTATCTGCGTTTGCTCACCCAACCTCACCAATCCTCTCAGCCCCAAGAGTGTCCAGCCTTATGTCTCATCCAGCTGTGGGTCTAGATATGGTCAATCCAGGTTGCATCAGAGACCCTGAACGGATTTTGTAAGAATTTCTCTCTCTTTCACTGTCTTTGTTTTGTGGGTTTTTTAAAGTAATGTATGTTTAGAATGGGGTTTCGCTGCTTTTCCCTGCTGTGTTTATGCCGCTTTACACCCTGTTGATTCACTTGCAGAGAGATATCAATACATAGGTTTTCAGATTCATACTAGTCAGATATATTCTTGTGCGGTGACTAGGGGGTGTTGAGTCCAGTTCACTGAGCAGGGAGTAGGCCTTGTCTATTACATATTTGGCTTATGGAGTGGTGTCTGAGCTAATTTCAAACCCTTGTTTTATGCATCACACCACCTCACCTTTCCGGTTAAGCAGCCATAGTGTGTCTTCTAAAGGTGTGCCTCTGTTCTGTTTTGTAATTCAGTTCAAGTGTAGCGATTTTGACATTCCCTCTATAAGCGATATCTTAGGATAAGTGCCTTTTTCTGTGTGACTTATTTCACTTAGAATCATCGTACCTAAATCCACTCATCATGCTGCTAACTAGCCTTATGACATTGATTTCATGGCTGAGTGATATTGCATTGTGCCAAGTACCACCATTTCTTTATCCATTTTTCTCTTTCCTGGGATATTGAAGGTGTACCGAAGCGGAGGTTCTTGGAAACAGAGCAGCCGTAAAGTTTGGGGTGCCTGTGTCTTGTTGATTTTCAGTTTTCCCAATTTATACGCCCATGAGTGGAAGTGCCCTATGCTCTCAACGCTGTGTTTATTACTTGTTTCAGGACACACCGTACTCATCTCCAGAGTGCCTGTTGGCAATTTACATCCCGCCCATCAGCGTAGCAAGGCTCCCATGTCTCCATGGCCTGTCCTGCTTTTCTGGTTTTTACACTTTGTTCAGCATGGCCCTTTTGACCGAGGGCAAGCGAGACTTCTTTGTAGCGCTGATTTGCCCTTCCGGCTTGCTTGGTTGGCCAAAAAGGGCGTATGCGTTTTTTCCTGAATATATTCAGGAAAAAACGCATACGCCCTTTTTGGCCAAGGGCATCATTGTCAACGTTTTGCCGCTTTTCATGTGCTTTAAAGGCGAGTCGAATCTACCTCCTGAAATCTGTTTCCTGCAAATCTGCCTTGCTTTCAAATCCTCTTCGTTGCCTTCCCTCAATATATTTGTGGACGAGAGTTCTCATTTATAACTCTGCACGTTTGTGAATTGCAGTGCCCCTGAGCTCCATTTGGCTCCTCGCTTTTTTGGGAGCTGGCCGCAAAAGCGCAGGATTGCTTCAGGCCCTATTTTGGTTCTGGGGGGCAGGCTGAGCCTGTGGTTCATTCTTCTTCCTGATGGGAAAATGGAGTGACCTATGCCTGTCCCAACACCTAGGGCTCGTCTCTCGTTGGTTCCCCGTCTTCACGTTCATGCTCAGGACAAATTGCAACCTGTACAATCAGGAGGTTAAGGGTGCTGATTCTCCAAGTAGGGAGATGGTTAGTCAAGCAGCTGGAATGGTGAACCCGAGCACAAGGAGAGGAGAAATGAGGTGCATTTTAGAAACCTTTCCCGATCTCATGGCATACCATCTTTTGGGTTTCCCATGCATGTTTTGATGTAGGAAGATGCCCTTGTACCTGGAGATTTGAGACCCATGGGGTGTGTTCCCCGCAGTGTTACTTTAAAGTATCTGCGTTTGCTCACCCAACCTCACCAATCCTCTCAGCCCCAAGAGTGTCCAGCCCTCTGTCTCATCCAGCTGTGGGTCTAGATATGGTCAATCCAGGTTGCATCATAGACCCTGAACGGATTTTGTAAGAATTTCTCTCTCTTTCACTGTCTTTGTTTTGTGGGTTTTTTAAAATAATTTATGTTTAGAATCGGGCTTGGCTGCTTTTCCCTGCTGTGTTGATGCCGCTTTACACCCTCTTGATTCACTTGCAGAGAGATATCGATACATAGGTTTTCAGATTCTTACTAGTCAGATATATTCTTGTGTGGTGACTAGGGTGTGTTGAGTCCAGTTCACTGAGCAGGGAGTAGGCCTTGTCTATTACATATTTGGCTTATGGAGCGGTCTCTGAGCTAATTTCAAACCCTTGTTTTATGCATCACCCCACCTCACCTTTCCGGTTAAGCAGCCATAGTGTGTCTTCTAAAGGTGTGCCTCTGTTCTGTTTTGTAATTCAGTTCAAGTGTAGCGATTTTGACATTCCCTCTATAAGCGATATCTTAGGATAAGTGCCTTTTTCTGTGTGACTTATTTCACTTAGAATCATCGTACCTAAATCCACTCATCATGCTGCTAAATAGCCTTATGACATTGATTTCATGGCTGAGTGATATTGCATTGTGCCAAGTACCACCATTTCTTTATCCATTTTTCTCTTTCCTGGGATATTGAAGATGTACCGAAGCGGAGGTTCTTGGCAACAGAGCAGCCGTAAAGTTTGGGGTGCCTGTGTCTTGTTGATTTTTAGTTTTCCCAATTTATACGCCCATGAGTGGAAGTGCCCTATGCTCTCAACGCTGTGTTTATTACTTGTTTCAGAACACACCGTACTCATCTCCAGAGTGCCTGTTGGCAATTTACATCCCGCCCATCAGCGTAGCAAGGCTCCCATGTCTCCATGGCCTGTACTGCTTTTCTGGTTTTTACACTTTGTTCAGCATGGCCCTTTTAACCGAGGGCAAGCGAGACTTCTTTGTAGCGCTGATTTGCCCTTCCGGCTTGCTTGGTTGGCCAAAAAGGGCGTATGCGTTTTTTCCTGAATATATTCAGGAAAAAACGCATACGCCCTTTTTGGCCAAGGGCATCATTGTCAACCTTTTGCCGCTTTTCATGTGCTTTAAAGGCGAGTCGAATCTACCTCCTGAAATCTGTTTCCTGCAAATCTGCCTTGCTTTCAAATCCTCTTCGTTGCCTTCCCTCAATATATTTGTGGACGAGAGTTCTCATTTATAACTCTGCACGTTTGTGAATTGCAGTGCCCCTGAGCTCCATTTGTCTCCTCGCTTTTTTGGGAGCTGGCCGCAAAAGCGCAGGATTGCTTCAGGCCCTATTTTGGTTCTGGGGGGCAGGCTGAGCCTGTGGTTCATTCTTCTTCCTGATGGGAAAATGGAGTGACCTGTGCCTGTCCCAACACCTAGGGCTAGTCTCTTGTTGGTTCCCCGTCTTCCCGTTCATCCTCACGACAAATTGCAACCTGGATGAAACAGAAGGTTAAAGGTGCTGATTCTCCAAGTAGGGAGATGGTTAGTCAAGCAGCTGGAATGGTGAACCTGAGCACAAGGAGAGGAGAAATGAGGTGCATTTTAGAAACCTTTCCCGATCTCATGGCATACCATCTTCTGGGTTTCCCATGCATGTTTTGATGTAGGAAGATGCCCTTTTACCTGGAGATTTGAGACCCATGGGGTGTGATCCCCGCAGTGTTACCTTAAAGTATCTGCGTTTGCTCACCCAACCTCACCAATCCTCTCAGCCCCAAGAGTGTCCAGCCTTATGTCTCATTCAGCTGTGGGTGTAGATATGGTCAATCCAGGTTGCATCATAGACCCTGAACGGATTTTGTAAGAAATTCTCTCTCTTTCACTGTCTTTGTTTTGTGGGTTTTTTAAAGTAATGTATGTTTAGAATCGGGCTTGGCTGCTTTTCCCTGCTGTGTTGATGCCGCTTTACACCCTCTTGGTTCACTTGCAGAGAGATATCGATACATAGGTTTTCAGATTCTTACTAGTCAGATATATTCTTGTGTGGTGACTAGGGTGTGTTGAGTCCAGTTCACTGAGCAGGGAGTAGGCCTTGTCTATTACATATTTGGCTTATGGAGCGGTCTCTGAGCTAATTTGAAACCCTTGTTTTATGCATCACCCCACCTCACCTTTCCGGTTAAGCAGCCATAGTGTGTCTTCTAAAGGTGTGCCTCTGTTCTGTTTTGTAATTCAGTTCAAGTGTAGCGATTTTGACATTCCCTCTATAAGCGATATCTTAGGATAAGTGTCTTTTTCTGTGTGACTTATTTCACTTAGAATCATCGTACCTAAATCCACTCATCATGCTGCTAACTAGCCTTATGACATTGATTTCATGGCTGAGTGATATTCCATTGTGCCAAGTACCACCATTTCTTTATCCATTTTTCTCTTTCCTGGGATATTGAAGGTGTACCGAAGCGGAGGTTCTTGGAAACAGAGCAGCCGTAAAGTTTGGGGTGCCTGTGTCTTGTTGATTTTTAGTTTTCCCGATTTATACGCCCATGAGTGGAAGTGCCCTATGCTCTCAACGCTGTGTTTATTACTTGTTTCAGGACACACCGTACTCATCTCCAGAGTGCCTGTTGGCAATTTACATCCCGCCCATCAGCGTAGCAAGGCTCCCATGTCTCCATGGCCTGTCCTGCTTTTCTGGTTTTTACACTTTGTTCAGCATGGCCCTTTTGACCGAGGGCAAGCGAGACTTCTTTGTAGCGCTGATTTGCCCTTCCGGCTTGCTTGGTTGGCCAAAAAGGGCGTATGCGTTTTTTCCTGAATATATTCAGGAAAAAACGCATACGCCCTTTTTGGCCAAGGGCATCATTGTCAACGTTTTGCCGCTTTTCATGTGCTTTAAAGGCGAGTCGAATCTACCTCCTGAAATCTGTTTCCTGCAAATCTGCCTTGCTTTCAAATCCTCTTCGTTGCCTTCCTTCAATATATTTGTGGACGAGAGTTCTCATTTATAACTCTGCATGTTTGTGAATTGCAGTGCCCCTGAGCTCCATTTGTCTCCTCGCTTTTTTGGGAGCTGGCCGCAAAAGCGCAGGATTGCTTCACGCCCTATTTTGGTTCTGGGGGGCAGGCTGAGCCTGTGGTTCATTCTTCTTCCTGATGGGAAAATGGAGTGACCTATGCCTGTCCCAACACCTAGGGCTCGTCTCTCGTTGGTTCCCCGTCTTCCCGTTCATCCTCAGGACAAATTGCAACCTGTACAATCAGGAGGTTAAAGGTGCTGATTCTCCAAGTAGGGAGATGGTTAGTCAAGCAGCTGGAATGGTGAACCCGAGCACAAGGAGAGGAGAAATGAGGTGCATTTTAGAAACCTTTCCCGATCTCATGGCATACCATCTTCTGGGTTTCCCATGCATGTTTTGATGTAGGAAGATGCCCTTTTACCTGGAGATTTGAGACCCATGGGGTGTGATCCCCGCAGTGTTACCTTAAAGTATCTGCGTTTGCTCACCCAACCTCACCAATCCTCTCAGCCCCAAGAGTGTCCAGCCTTATGTCTCATCCAGCTGTGGGTCTAGATATGGTCAATCCAGGTTGCATCATAGACCCTGAACGGATTTTGTAAGAAATTCTCTCTCTTTCACTGTCTTTGTTTTGTGGGTTTTTTAAAGTAATGTATGTTTAGAATCGGGCTTGGCTGCTTTTCCCTGCTGTGTTGATGCCGCTTTACACCCTCTTGATTCACTTGCAGAGAGATATCGATACATAGGTTTTCAGATTCTTACTAGTCAGATATATTCTTGTGTGGTGACTAGGGTGTGTTGAGTCCAGTTCACTGAGCAGGGAGTAGGCCTTGTCTATTACATATTTGGCTTATGGAGCGGTCTCTGAGCTAATTTGAAACCCTTGTTTTATGCATCACCCCACCTCACCTTTCCCGTTAAGCAGCCATAGTGTGTCTTCTAAAGGTGTGACTCTGTTCTGTTTTGTAATTCAGTTCAAGTGTAGCGATTTTGACATTCCCTCTATAAGCGATATCTTAGGATAAGTGTCTTTTTCTGTGTGACTTATTTCACTTAGAATCATCGTACCTAAATCCACTCATCATGCTGCTAACTAGCCTTATGACATTGATTTCATGGCTGAGTGATATTGCATTGTGCCAAGTACCACCATTTCTTTATCCATTTTTCTCTTTCCTGGGATATTGAAGGTGTACCGAAGCGGAGGTTCTTGGAAACAGAGCAGCCGTAAAGTTTGGGGTGCCTGTGTCTTGTTGATTTTTAGTTTTCCCAATTTATACGCCCATGAGTGGAAGTGCCCTATGCTCTCAACGCTGTGTTTATTACTTGTTTCAGGACACACCGTACTCATCTCCAGAGTGCCTGTTGGCAATTTACATCCCGCCCATCAGCGTAGCAAGGCTCCCATGTCTCCATGGCCTGTCCTGCTTTTCTGGTTTTTACACTTTGTTCAGCATGGCCCTTTTGACCGAGGGCAAGCGAGACTTCTTTGTAGCGCTGATTTGCCCTTCCGGCTTGCTTGGTTGGCCAAAAAGGGCGTATGCGTTTTTTCCTGAATATATTCAGGAAAAAACGCATACGCCCTTTTTGGCCAAGGGCATCATTGTCAACGTTTTGCCGCTTTTCATGTGCTTTAAAGGCGAGTCGAATCTACCTCCTGAAATCTGTTTCCTGCAAATCTGCCTTGCTTTCAAATCCTCTTCGTTGCCTTCCCTCAATATATTTGTGGACGAGAGTTCTCATTTATAACTCTGCACGTTTGTGAATTGCAGTGCCCCTGAGCTCCATTTGTCTCCTCGCTTTTTTGGGAGCTGGCCGCAAAAGCGCAGGATTGCTTCAGGCCCTATTTTGGTTCTGGGGGGCAGGCTGAGCCTGTGGTTCATTCTTCTTCCTGATGGGAAAATGGAGTGACCTATGCCTGTCCCAACACCTAGGGCTCGTCTCTCGTTGGTTCCCCGTCTTCCCGTTCATCCTCAGGACAAATTGCAACCTGTACATTCAGGAGGTTAAAGGTGCTGATTCTCCAAGTAGGGAGATGGTTAGTCAAGCAGCTGGAATGGTGAACCCGAGCACAAGGAGAGGAGAAATGAGGTGCATTTTAGAAACCTTTCCCGATCTCATGGCATACCATCTTCTGGGTTTCCCATGCATGTTTTGATGTAGGAAGATGCCCTTGTACCTGGAGATTTGAGACCCATGGGGTGTGTTCCCCGCAGTGTTACTTTAAAGTATCTGCGTTTGCTCACCCAACCTCACCAATCCTCTCAGCCCCAAGAGTGTGCAGCCTTCTGTCTCATCCAGCTGTGGGTCTAGATATGGTCAATCCAGGTTGCATCATAGACCCTGAACGGATTTTGTAAGAATTTCTCTCTCTTTCACTGTCTTTGTTTTGTGGGTTTTTTAAAGTAATTTATGTTTAGAATCGGGCTTGGCTGCTTTTCCCTGCTGTGCTGATGCCGCTTTACACCCTCTTGATTCACTTGCAGAGAGATATCGATACATAGGTTTTCAGATTCTTACTAGTCAGATATATTCTTGTGTGGTGACTAGGGTGTGTTGAGTCCAGTTCACTGAGCAGGGAGTAGGCCTTGTCTATTAAAAATTTGGCTTATGGAGCGGTCTCTGAGCTAATTTCAAACCCTTGTTTTATGCATCACCCCACCTCACCTTTCCCGTTAAGCAGCCATAGTGTGTCTTCTAAAGGTGTGCCTCTGTTCTGTTTTGTAATTCAGTTCAAGTGTAGCGATTTTGACATTCCCTCTATAAGCGATATCTTAGGATAAGTGTCTTTTTCTGTGTGACTTATTTCACTTAGAATCATCGGACCTAAATCCACTCATCATGCTGCTAACTAGCCTTATGACATTGATTTCATGGCTGAGTGATATTGCATTGTGCCAAGTACCACCATTTCTTTATCCATTTTTCTCTTTCCTGGGATATTGAAGGTGTACCGAAGCGGAGGTTCTTGGAAACAGAGCAGCCGTAAAGTTTGGGGTGCCTGTGTCTTGTTGATTTTTAGTTTTCCCAATTTATACGCCCATGAGTGGAAGTGCCCTATGCTCTCAACGCTGTGTTTATTACTTGTTTCAGGACACACCGTACTCATCTCCAGAGTGCCTGTTGGCAATTTACATCCCGCCCATCAGCGTAGCAAGGCTCCCATGTCTCCATGGCCTGTCCTGCTTTTCTGGTTTTTACACTTTGTTCAGCATGGCCCTTTTGACCGAGGGCAAGCGAGACTTCTTTGTAGCGCTGATATGCCCTTCCGGCTTGCTTGGTTGGCCAAAAAGGGCGTATGCGTTTTTTCCTGAATATATTCAGGAAAAAACGCATACGCCCTTTTTGGCCAAGGGCATCATTGTCAACGTTTTGCCGCTTTTCATGTGCTTTAAAGGCGAGTCGAATCTACCTCCTGAAATCTGTTTCCTGCAAATCTGCCTTGCTTTCAAATCCTCTTCTTTGCCTTCCTTCAATATATTTGTGGACGAGAGTTCTCATTTATAACTCTGCATGTTTGTGAATTGCAGTGCCCCTGAGCTCCATTTGTCTCCTCGCTTTTTTGGGAGCTGGCCGCAAAAGCGCAGGATTGCTTCACGCCCTATTTTGGTTCTGGGGGGCAGGCTGAGCCTGTGGTTCATTCTTCTTCCTGATGGGAAAATGGAGTGACCTATGCCTGTCCCAACACCTAGGGCTCGTCTCTCGTTGGTTCCCCGTCTTCCCGTTCATCCTCAGGACAAATTGCAACCTGTACAATCAGGAGGTTAAAGGTGCTGATTCTCCAAGTAGGGAGATGGTTAGTCAAGCAGCTGGAATGGTGAACCCGAGCACAAGGAGAGGAGAAATGAGGTGCATTTTAGAAACCTTTCCCGATCTCATGGCATACCATCTTCTGGGTTTCCCATGCATGTTTTGATGTAGGAAGATGCCCTTTTACCTGGAGATTTGAGACCCATGGGGTGTGATCCCCGCAGTGTTACCTTAAAGTATCTGCGTTTGCTCACCCAACCTCACCAATCCTCTCAGCCCCAAGAGTGTCCAGCCTTATGTCTCATTCAGCTGTGGGTGTAGATATGGTCAATCCAGGTTGCATCATAGACCCTGAACGGATTTTGTAAGAAATTCTCTCTCTTTCACTGTCTTTGTTTTGTGGGTTTTTTAAAGTAATGTATGTTTAGAATCGGGCTTGGCTGCTTTTCCCTGCTGTGTTGATGCCGCTTTACACCCTCTTGGTTCACTTGCAGAGAGATATCGATACATAGGTTTTCAGATTCTTACTAGTCAGATATATTCTTGTGTGGTGACTAGGGTGTGTTGAGTCCAGTTCACTGAGCAGGGAGTAGGCCTTGTCTATTACATATTTGGCTTATGGAGCGGTCTCTGAGCTAATTTGAAACCCTTGTTTTATGCATCACCCCACCTCACCTTTCCCGTTAAGCAGCCATAGTGTGTCTTCTAAAGGTGTGACTCTGTTCTGTTTTGTAATTCAGTTCAAGTGTAGCGATTTTGACATTCCCTCTATAAGCGATATCTTAGGATAAGTGTCTTTTTCTGTGTGACTTATTTCACTTAGAATCATCGTACCTAAATCCACTCATCATGCTGCTAACTAGCCTTATGACATTGATTTCATGGCTGAGTGATATTCCATTGTGCCAAGTACCACCATTTCTTTATCCATTTTTCTCTTTCCTGGGATATTGAAGGTGTACCGAAGCGGAGGTTCTTGGAAACAGAGCAGCCGTAAACTTTAGGGTGCCTGTGTCTTGTTGATTTTTAGTTTTCCCAATTTATACGCCCATGAGTGGAAGTGCCCTATGCTCTCTACACTGTGTTTATTACTTGTTTCAGGACACACCGTACTCTTCTCCAGAGTGCCTGTTGGCAATTTACATCCCGCCCATCAGCGTAGTAAGGCTCCCATGTCTCCGTGGCCTGTCCTGCTTTTCTGGTTTTTACACTTTGTTCAGCATGGCCCTTTTGACCGAGGGCAAGCGAGACTTCTTTGTAGCGTTGATTTGCACTTCCGGCTTGCTTGGTTGGCCAAAAAGGGCGTATGCGTTTTTTCCTGAATATATTCAGGAAAAAACGCATACGCCCTTTTTGGCCAAGGGCATCATTGTCAACGTTTTGGCGCTTTTCATGTGCTTTAAAGGCGAGTTGAATCTACCTCCTGAAATCTGTTTCCTGCAAATCTGCCTTGCTTTCAAATCCTCTTCGTTGCCTTCCCTCAATATATTTGTGGACGAGAGTTCTCATTTATAACTCTGCACGTTTGTGAATTGCAGTGCCCCTGAGCTCCATTTGTCTCCTCGCTTTTTTGGGAGCTGGCCGCAAAAGCGCAGGATTGCTTCAGGCCCTATTTTGGTTCTGGGGTGCAGGCTGAACCTGTGGTTCATTCTTCTTCCTGATGGGAAAATGGAGTGACCTGTGCCTGTCCCAACACCTAGGGCTAGTCTCTTGTTGGTTCCCCGTCTTCCCGTTCATCCTCACGACAAATTGCAACCTGGACGAAACAGAAGGTTAAAGGTGCTGATTCTCCAAGTAGGGAGATGGTTAGTCAGGCGACTGGAATGGCGAACCCGAGCACAAGGAGAGGAGAAATGAGGTTCGTTTTAGAAACCTTTCCCGATCTCATGGCATACCATCTTCTGGGTTTCCCATGCATGTTTTGATGTAGGAAGATGCCCTTTTACCTGGAGATTTGAGACCCATGGGGTGTGATCCCCGCAGTGTTACCTTAAAGTATCTGCGTTTGCTCACCCAACCTCACCAATCCTCTCAGCCCCAAGAGTGTCCAGCCTTATGTCTCATTCAGCTGTGGGTGTAGATATGGTCAATCCAGGTTGCATCATAGACCCTGAACGGATTTTGTAAGAAATTCTCTCTCTTTCACTGTCTTTGTTTTGTGGGTTTTTTAAAGTAATGTATGTTTAGAATCGGGCTTGGCTGCTTTTCCCTGCTGTGTTGATGCCGCTTTACACCCTCTTGGTTCACTTGCAGAGAGATATCGATACATAGGTTTTCAGATTCTTACTAGTCAGATATATTCTTGTGTGGTGACTAGGGTGTGTTGAGTCCAGTTCACTGAGCAGGGAGTAGGCCTTGTCTATTACATATTTGGCTTATGGAGCGGTCTCTGAGCTAATTTGAAACCCTTGTTTTATGCATCACCCCACCTCACCTTTCCGGTTAAGCAGCCATAGTGTGTCTTCTAAAGGTGTGCCTCTGTTCTGTTTTGTAATTCAGTTCAAGTGTAGCGATTTTGACATTCCCTCTATAAGCGATATCTTAGGATAAGTGTCTTTTTCTGTGTGACTTATTTCACTTAGAATCATCGTACCTAAATCCACTCATCATGCTGCTAACTAGCCTTATGACATTGATTTCATGGCTGAGTGATATTCCATTGTGCCAAGTACCACCATTTCTTTATCCATTTTTCTCTTTCCTGGGATATTGAAGGTGTACCGAAGCGGAGGTTCTTGGAAACAGAGCAGCCGTAAACTTTAGGGTGCCTGTGTCTTGTTGATTTTTAGTTTTCCCAATTTATACGCCCATGAGTGGAAGTGCCCTATGCTCTCTACACTGTGTTTATTACTTGTTTCAGGACACACCGTACTCTTCTCCAGAGTGCCTGTTGGCAATTTACATCCCGCCCATCAGCGTAGTAAGGCTCCCATGTCTCCGTGGCCTGTCCTGCTTTTCTGGTTTTTACACTTTGTTCAGCATGGCCCTTTTGACCGAGGGCAAGCGAGACTTCTTTGTAGCGTTGATTTGCACTTCCGGCTTGCTTGGTTGGCCAAAAAGGGCGTATGCGTTTTTTCCTGAATATATTCAGGAAAAAACGCATACGCCCTTTTTGGCCAAGGGCATCATTGTCAACGTTTTGGCGCTTTTCATGTGCTTTAAAGGCGAGTTGAATCTACCTCCTGAAATCTGTTTCCTGCAAATCTGCCTTGCTTTCAAATCCTCTTCGTTGCCTTCCCTCAATATATTTGTGGACGAGAGTTCTCATTTATAACTCTGCACGTTTGTGAATTGCAGTGCCCCTGAGCTCCATTTGTCTCCTCGCTTTTTTGGGAGCTGGCCGCAAAAGCGCAGGATTGCTTCAGGCCCTATTTTGGTTCTGGGGTGCAGGCTGAACCTGTGGTTCATTCTTCTTCCTGATGGGAAAATGGAGTGACCTGTGCCTGTCCCAACACCTAGGGCTAGTCTCTTGTTGGTTCCCCGTCTTCCCGTTCATCCTCACGACAAATTGCAACCTGGACGAAACAGAAGGTTAAAGGTGCTGATTCTCCAAGTAGGGAGATGGTTAGTCAAGCGACTGGAATTGCGAACCCGAGCACAAGGAGAGGAGAAATGAGGTTCGTTTTAGAAACCTTTCCCGATCTCATGGCATACCATCTTCTGGGTTACCCATGCATGTTTTGATGTAGGAAGATGCCCTTGTACCTGGAGATTTGAGACCCATGGGGTGTGTTCCCCGCAGTGTTACTTTAAAGTATCTGCGTTTGCTCACCCAACCTCACCAATCCTCTCAGCCCCAAGAGTGTCCAGCCTTATGTCTCATCCAGCTGTGGGTCTAGATATGGTCAATCCAGGTTGCATCAGAGACCCTGAACGGATTTTGTAAGAATTTCTCTCTCTTTCACTGTCTTTGTTTTGTGGGTTTTTTAAAGTAATGTATGTTTAGAATGGGGTTTCGCTGCTTTTCCCTGCTGTGTTTATGCCGCTTTACACCCTGTTGATTCACTTGCAGAGAGATATCAATACATAGGTTTTCAGATTCATACTAGTCAGATATATTCTTGTGCGGTGACTAGGGGGTGTTGAGTCCAGTTCACTGAGCAGGGAGTAGGCCTTGTCTATTACATATTTGGCTTATGGAGTGGTGTCTGAGCTAATTTCAAACCCTTGTTTTATGCATCACACCACCTCACCTTTCCGGTTAAGCAGCCATAGTGTGTCTTCTAAAGGTGTGCCTCTGTTCTGTTTTGTAATTCAGTTCAAGTGTAGCGATTTTGACATTCCCTCTATAAGCGATATCTTAGGATAAGTGCCTTTTTCTGTGTGACTTATTTCACTTAGAATCATCGTACCTAAATCCACTCATCATGCTGCTAACTAGCCTTATGACATTGATTTCATGGCTGAGTGATATTGCATTGTGCCAAGTACCACCATTTCTTTATCCATTTTTCTCTTTCCTGGGATATTGAAGGTGTACCGAAGCGGAGGTTCTTGGAAACAGAGCAGCCGTAAAGTTTGGGGTGCCTGTGTCTTGTTGATTTTCAGTTTTCCCAATTTATACGCCCATGAGTGGAAGTGCCCTATGCTCTCAACGCTGTGTTTATTACTTGTTTCAGGACACACCGTACTCATCTCCAGAGTGCCTGTTGGCAATTTACATCCCGCCCATCAGCGTAGCAAGGCTCCCATGTCTCCATGGCCTGTCCTGCTTTTCTGGTTTTTACACTTTGTTCAGCATGGCCCTTTTGACCGAGGGCAAGCGAGACTTCTTTGTAGCGCTGATTTGCCCTTCCGGCTTGCTTGGTTGGCCAAAAAGGGCGTATGCGTTTTTTCCTGAATATATTCAGGAAAAAACGCATACGCCCTTTTTGGCCAAGGGCATCATTGTCAACGTTTTGCCGCTTTTCATGTGCTTTAAAGGCGAGTCGAATCTACCTCCTGAAATCTGTTTCCTGCAAATCTGCCTTGCTTTCAAATCCTCTTCGTTGCCTTCCCTCAATATATTTGTGGACGAGAGTTCTCATTTATAACTCTGCACGTTTGTGAATTGCAGTGCCCCTGAGCTCCATTTGGCTCCTCGCTTTTTTGGGAGCTGGCCGCAAAAGCGCAGGATTGCTTCAGGCCCTATTTTGGTTCTGGGGGGCAGGCTGAGCCTGTGGTTCATTCTTCTTCCTGATGGGAAAATGGAGTGACCTATGCCTGTCCCAACACCTAGGGCTCGTCTCTCGTTGGTTCCCCGTCTTCACGTTCATGCTCAGGACAAATTGCAACCTGTACAATCAGGAGGTTAAGGGTGCTGATTCTCCAAGTAGGGAGATGGTTAGTCAAGCAGCTGGAATGGTGAACCCGAGCACAAGGAGAGGAGAAATGAGGTGCATTTTAGAAACCTTTCCCGATCTCATGGCATACCATCTTTTGGGTTTCCCATGCATGTTTTGATGTAGGAAGATGCCCTTGTACCTGGAGATTTGAGACCCATGGGGTGTGTTCCCCGCAGTGTTACTTTAAAGTATCTGCGTTTGCTCACCCAACCTCACCAATCCTCTCAGCCCCAAGAGTGTCCAGCCCTCTGTCTCATCCAGCTGTGGGTCTAGATATGGTCAATCCAGGTTGCATCATAGACCCTGAACGGATTTTGTAAGAATTTCTCTCTCTTTCACTGTCTTTGTTTTGTGGGTTTTTTAAAATAATTTATGTTTAGAATCGGGCTTGGCTGCTTTTCCCTGCTGTGTTGATGCCGCTTTACACCCTCTTGATTCACTTGCAGAGAGATATCGATACATAGGTTTTCAGATTCTTACTAGTCAGATATATTCTTGTGTGGTGACTAGGGTGTGTTGAGTCCAGTTCACTGAGCAGGGAGTAGGCCTTGTCTATTACATATTTGGCTTATGGAGCGGTCTCTGAGCTAATTTCAAACCCTTGTTTTATGCATCACCCCACCTCACCTTTCCGGTTAAGCAGCCATAGTGTGTCTTCTAAAGGTGTGCCTCTGTTCTGTTTTGTAATTCAGTTCAAGTGTAGCGATTTTGACATTCCCTCTATAAGCGATATCTTAGGATAAGTGCCTTTTTCTGTGTGACTTATTTCACTTAGAATCATCGTACCTAAATCCACTCATCATGCTGCTAAATAGCCTTATGACATTGATTTCATGGCTGAGTGATATTGCATTGTGCCAAGTACCACCATTTCTTTATCCATTTTTCTCTTTCCTGGGATATTGAAGATGTACCGAAGCGGAGGTTCTTGGCAACAGAGCAGCCGTAAAGTTTGGGGTGCCTGTGTCTTGTTGATTTTTAGTTTTCCCAATTTATACGCCCATGAGTGGAAGTGCCCTATGCTCTCAACGCTGTGTTTATTACTTGTTTCAGAACACACCGTACTCATCTCCAGAGTGCCTGTTGGCAATTTACATCCCGCCCATCAGCGTAGCAAGGCTCCCATGTCTCCATGGCCTGTACTGCTTTTCTGGTTTTTACACTTTGTTCAGCATGGCCCTTTTAACCGAGGGCAAGCGAGACTTCTTTGTAGCGCTGATTTGCCCTTCCGGCTTGCTTGGTTGGCCAAAAAGGGCGTATGCGTTTTTTCCTGAATATATTCAGGAAAAAACGCATACGCCCTTTTTGGCCAAGGGCATCATTGTCAACCTTTTGCCGCTTTTCATGTGCTTTAAAGGCGAGTCGAATCTACCTCCTGAAATCTGTTTCCTGCAAATCTGCCTTGCTTTCAAATCCTCTTCGTTGCCTTCCCTCAATATATTTGTGGACGAGAGTTCTCATTTATAACTCTGCACGTTTCTGAATTGCAGTGCCCCTGAGCTCCATTTGTCTCCTCGCTTTTTTGGGAGCTGGCCGCAAAAGCGCAGGATTGCTTCAGGCCCTATTTTGGTTCTGGGGGGCAGGCTGAGCCTGTGGTTCATTCTTCTTCCTGATGGGAAAATGGAGTGACCTGTGCCTGTCCCAACACCTAGGGCTAGTCTCTCGTTGGTTCCCCGTCTTCCCGTTCATCCTCAGGACAAATTGCAACCTGGACGAAACAGGAGGTTAAAGGTGCTGATTCTCCAAGTAGGGAGATGGTTAGTCAAGCAGCTGGAATGGTGAACCCGAGCACAAGGAGAGGAGAAATGAGGTGCATTTTAGAAACCTTTCCCGATCTCATGGCATACCATCTTCTGGGTTTCCCATGCATGTTTTGATGTAGGAAGATGCCCTTGTACCTGGAGATTTGAGACCCATGGGGTGTGTTCCCCGCAGTGTTACTTTAAAGTATCTGCGTTTGCTCACCCAACCTCACCAATCCTCTCAGCCCCAAGAGTGTCCAGCCTTCTGTCTCATCCAGCTGTGGGTCTAGATATGGTCAATCCAGGTTGCATCATAGACCCTGAACGGATTTTGTAAGAATTTCTCTCTCTTTCACTGTCTTTGTTTTGTGGGTTTTTTAAAGTAATTTATGTTTAGAATCGGGCTTGGCTGCTTTTCCCTGCTGTGTTGATGCCGCTTTACACCCTCTTGATTCACTTGCAGAGAGATATCGATACATAGGTTTTCAGATTCTTACTAGTCAGATATATTCTTGTGTGGTGACTAGGGTGTGTTGAGTCCAGTTCACTGAGCAGGGAGTAGGCCTTGTCTATTACATATTTGGCTTATGGAGCGGTCTCTGAGCTAATTTCAAACCCTTGTTTTATGCATCACCCCACCTCACCTTTCCCGTTAAGCAGCCATAGTGTGTCTTCTAAAGGTGTGCCTCTGTTCTGTTTTGTAATTCAGTTCAAGTGTAGCGATTTTGACATTCCCTCTATAAGCGATATCTTAGGATAAGTGTCTTTTTCTGTGTGACTTATTTCACTTAGAATCATCGGACCTAAATCCACTCATCATGCTGCTAACTAGCCTTATGACATTGATTTCATGGCTGAGTGATATTCCATTGTGCCAAGTACCACCATTTCTTTATCCATTTTTCTCTTTCCTGGGATATTGAAGGTGTACCGAAGCGGAGGTTCTTGGAAACAGAGCAGCCGTAAACTTTAGGGTGCCTGTGTCTTGTTGATTTTTAGTTTTCCCAATTTATACGCCCATGAGTGGAAGTGCCCTATGCTCTCTACACTGTGTTTATTACTTGTTTCAGGACACACCGTACTCTTCTCCAGAGTGCCTGTTGGCAATTTACATCCCGCCCATCAGCGTAGTAAGGCTCCCATGTCTCCGTGGCCTGTCCTGCTTTTCTGGTTTTTACACTTTGTTCAGCATGGCCCTTTTGACCGAGGGCAAGCGAGACTTCTTTGTAGCGTTGATTTGCACTTCCGGCTTGCTTGGTTGGCCAAAAAGGGCGTATGCGTTTTTTCCTGAATATATTCAGGAAAAAACGCATACGCCCTTTTTGGCCAAGGGCATCATTGTCAACGTTTTGGCGCTTTTCATGTGCTTTAAAGGCGAGTTGAATCTACCTCCTGAAATCTGTTTCCTGCAAATCTGCCTTGCTTTCAAATCCTCTTCGTTGCCTTCCCTCAATATATTTGTGGACGAGAGTTCTCATTTATAACTCTGCACGTTTGTGAATTGCAGTGCCCCTGAGCTCCATTTGTCTCCTCGCTTTTTTGGGAGCTGGCCGCAAAAGCGCAGGATTGCTTCAGGCCCTATTTTGGTTCTGGGGTGCAGGCTGAACCTGTGGTTCATTCTTCTTCCTGATGGGAAAATGGAGTGACCTGTGCCTGTCCCAACACCTAGGGCTAGTCTCTTGTTGGTTCCCCGTCTTCCCGTTCATCCTCACGACAAATTGCAACCTGGATGAAACAGAAGGTTAAAGGTGCTGATTCTCCAAGTAGGGAGATGGTTAGTCAAGCAGCTGGAATGGTGAACCTGAGCACAAGGAGAGGAGAAATGAGGTGCATTTTAGAAACCTTTCCCGATCTCATGGCATACCATCTTCTGGGTTTCCCATGCATGTTTTGATGTAGGAAGATGCCCTTTTACCTGGAGATTTGAGACCCATGGGGTGTGATCCCCGCAGTGTTACCTTAAAGTATCTGCGTTTGCTCACCCAACCTCACCAATCCTCTCAGCCCCAAGAGTGTCCAGCCTTATGTCTCATTCAGCTGTGGGTGTAGATATGGTCAATCCAGGTTGCATCATAGACCCTGAACGGATTTTGTAAGAAATTCTCTCTCTTTCACTGTCTTTGTTTTGTGGGTTTTTTAAAGTAATGTATGTTTAGAATCGGGCTTGGCTGCTTTTCCCTGCTGTGTTGATGCCGCTTTACACCCTCTTGGTTCACTTGCAGAGAGATATCGATACATAGGTTTTCAGATTCTTACTAGTCAGATATATTCTTGTGTGGTGACTAGGGTGTGTTGAGTCCAGTTCACTGAGCAGGGAGTAGGCCTTGTCTATTACATATTTGGCTTATGGAGCGGTCTCTGAGCTAATTTGAAACCCTTGTTTTATGCATCACCCCACCTCACCTTTCCGGTTAAGCAGCCATAGTGTGTCTTCTAAAGGTGTGCCTCTGTTCTGTTTTGTAATTCAGTTCAAGTGTAGCGATTTTGACATTCCCTCTATAAGCGATATCTTAGGATAAGTGTCTTTTTCTGTGTGACTTATTTCACTTAGAATCATCGTACCTAAATCCACTCATCATGCTGCTAACTAGCCTTATGACATTGATTTCATGGCTGAGTGATATTCCATTGTGCCAAGTACCACCATTTCTTTATCCATTTTTCTCTTTCCTGGGATATTGAAGGTGTACCGAAGCGGAGGTTCTTGGAAACAGAGCAGCCGTAAACTTTAGGGTGCCTGTGTCTTGTTGATTTTTAGTTTTCCCAATTTATACGCCCATGAGTGGAAGTGCCCTATGCTCTCTACACTGTGTTTATTACTTGTTTCAGGACACACCGTACTCTTCTCCAGAGTGCCTGTTGGCAATTTACATCCCGCCCATCAGCGTAGTAAGGCTCCCATGTCTCCGTGGCCTGTCCTGCTTTTCTGGTTTTTACACTTTGTTCAGCATGGCCCTTTTGACCGAGGGCAAGCGAGACTTCTTTGTAGCGTTGATTTGCACTTCCGGCTTGCTTGGTTGGCCAAAAAGGGCGTATGCGTTTTTTCCTGAATATATTCAGGAAAAAACGCATACGCCCTTTTTGGCCAAGGGCATCATTGTCAACGTTTTGGCGCTTTTCATGTGCTTTAAAGGCGAGTTGAATCTACCTCCTGAAATCTGTTTCCTGCAAATCTGCCTTGCTTTCAAATCCTCTTCGTTGCCTTCCCTCAATATATTTGTGGACGAGAGTTCTCATTTATAACTCTGCACGTTTGTGAATTGCAGTGCCCCTGAGCTCCATTTGTCTCCTCGCTTTTTTGGGAGCTGGCCGCAAAAGCGCAGGATTGCTTCAGGCCCTATTTTGGTTCTGGGGTGCAGGCTGAACCTGTGGTTCATTCTTCTTCCTGATGGGAAAATGGAGTGACCTGTGCCTGTCCCAACACCTAGGGCTAGTCTCTTGTTGGTTCCCCGTCTTCCCGTTCATCCTCACGACAAATTGCAACCTGGACGAAACAGAAGGTTAAAGGTGCTGATTCTCCAAGTAGGGAGATGGTTAGTCAAGCGACTGGAATTGCGAACCCGAGCACAAGGAGAGGAGAAATGAGGTTCGTTTTAGAAACCTTTCCCGATCTCATGGCATACCATCTTCTGGGTTACCCATGCATGTTTTGATGTAGGAAGATGCCCTTGTACCTGGAGATTTGAGACCCATGGGGTGTGTTCCCCGCAGTGTTACTTTAAAGTATCTGCGTTTGCTCACCCAACCTCACCAATCCTCTCAGCCCCAAGAGTGTCCAGCCTTATGTCTCATCCAGCTGTGGGTCTAGATATGGTCAATCCAGGTTGCATCAGAGACCCTGAACGGATTTTGTAAGAATTTCTCTCTCTTTCACTGTCTTTGTTTTGTGGGTTTTTTAAAGTAATGTATGTTTAGAATGGGGTTTCGCTGCTTTTCCCTGCTGTGTTTATGCCGCTTTACACCCTGTTGATTCACTTGCAGAGAGATATCAATACATAGGTTTTCAGATTCATACTAGTCAGATATATTCTTGTGCGGTGACTAGGGGGTGTTGAGTCCAGTTCACTGAGCAGGGAGTAGGCCTTGTCTATTACATATTTGGCTTATGGAGTGGTGTCTGAGCTAATTTCAAACCCTTGTTTTATGCATCACACCACCTCACCTTTCCGGTTAAGCAGCCATAGTGTGTCTTCTAAAGGTGTGCCTCTGTTCTGTTTTGTAATTCAGTTCAAGTGTAGCGATTTTGACATTCCCTCTATAAGCGATATCTTAGGATAAGTGCCTTTTTCTGTGTGACTTATTTCACTTAGAATCATCGTACCTAAATCCACTCATCATGCTGCTAACTAGCCTTATGACATTGATTTCATGGCTGAGTGATATTGCATTGTGCCAAGTACCACCATTTCTTTATCCATTTTTCTCTTTCCTGGGATATTGAAGGTGTACCGAAGCGGAGGTTCTTGGAAACAGAGCAGCCGTAAAGTTTGGGGTGCCTGTGTCTTGTTGATTTTCAGTTTTCCCAATTTATACGCCCATGAGTGGAAGTGCCCTATGCTCTCAACGCTGTGTTTATTACTTGTTTCAGGACACACCGTACTCATCTCCAGAGTGCCTGTTGGCAATTTACATCCCGCCCATCAGCGTAGCAAGGCTCCCATGTCTCCATGGCCTGTCCTGCTTTTCTGGTTTTTACACTTTGTTCAGCATGGCCCTTTTGACCGAGGGCAAGCGAGACTTCTTTGTAGCGCTGATTTGCCCTTCCGGCTTGCTTGGTTGGCCAAAAAGGGCGTATGCGTTTTTTCCTGAATATATTCAGGAAAAAACGCATACGCCCTTTTTGGCCAAGGGCATCATTGTCAACGTTTTGCCGCTTTTCATGTGCTTTAAAGGCGAGTCGAATCTACCTCCTGAAATCTGTTTCCTGCAAATCTGCCTTGCTTTCAAATCCTCTTCGTTGCCTTCCCTCAATATATTTGTGGACGAGAGTTCTCATTTATAACTCTGCACGTTTGTGAATTGCAGTGCCCCTGAGCTCCATTTGGCTCCTCGCTTTTTTGGGAGCTGGCCGCAAAAGCGCAGGATTGCTTCAGGCCCTATTTTGGTTCTGGGGGGCAGGCTGAGCCTGTGGTTCATTCTTCTTCCTGATGGGAAAATGGAGTGACCTATGCCTGTCCCAGCACCTAGGGCTCGTCTCTCGTTGGTTCCCCGTCTTCACGTTCATGCTCAGGACAAATTGCAACCTGTACAATCAGGAGGTTAAGGGTGCTGATTCTCCAAGTAGGGAGATGGTTAGTCAAGCAGCTGGAATGGTGAACCCGAGCACAAGGAGAGGAGAAATGAGGTGCATTTTAGAAACCTTTCCCGATCTCATGGCATACCATCTTCTGGGTTTCCCATGCATGTTTTGATGTAGGAAGATGCCCTTGTACCTGGAGATTTGAGACCCATGGGGTGTGTTCCCCGCAGTGTTACTTTAAAGTATCTGCGTTTGCTCACCCAACCTCACCAATCCTCTCAGCCCCAAGAGTGTCCAGCCCTCTGTCTCATCCAGCTGTGGGTCTAGATATGGTCAATCCAGGTTGCATCATAGACCCTGAACGGATTTTGTAAGAATTTCTCTCTCTTTCACTGTCTTTGTTTTGTGGGTTTTTTAAAATAATTTATGTTTAGAATCGGGCTTGGCTGCTTTTCCCTGCTGTGTTGATGCCGCTTTACACCCTCTTGATTCACTTGCAGAGAGATATCGATACATAGGTTTTCAGATTCTTACTAGTCAGATATATTCTTGTGTGGTGACTAGGGTGTGTTGAGTCCAGTTCACTGAGCAGGGAGTAGGCCTTGTCTATTACATATTTGGCTTATGGAGCGGTCTCTGAGCTAATTTCAAACCCTTGTTTTATGCATCACCCCACCTCACCTTTCCGGTTAAGCAGCCATAGTGTGTCTTCTAAAGGTGTGCCTCTGTTCTGTTTTGTAATTCAGTTCAAGTGTAGCGATTTTGACATTCCCTCAATAAGCGATATCTTAGGATAAGTGCCTTTTTCTGTGTGACTTATTTCACTTAGAATCATCGTACCTAAATCCACTCATCATGCTGCTAAATAGCCTTATGACATTGATTTCATGGCTGAGTGATATTGCATTGTGCCAAGTACCACCATTTCTTTATCCATTTTTCTCTTTCCTGGGATATTGAAGATGTACCGAAGCGGAGGTTCTTGGCAACAGAGCAGCCGTAAAGTTTGGGGTGCCTGTGTCTTGTTGATTTTTAGTTTTCCCAATTTATACGCCCATGAGTGGAAGTGCCCTATGCTCTCAACGCTGTGTTTATTACTTGTTTCAGAACACACCGTACTCATCTCCAGAGTGCCTGTTGGCAATTTACATCCCGCCCATCAGCGTAGCAAGGCTCCCATGTCTCCATGGCCTGTACTGCTTTTCTGGTTTTTACACTTTGTTCAGCATGGCCCTTTTAACCGAGGGAAAGCGAGACTTCTTTGTAGCGCTGATTTGCCCTTCCGGCTTGCTTGGTTGGCCAAAAAGGGCGTATGCGTTTTTTCCTGAATATATTCAGGAAAAAACGCATACGCCCTTTTTGGCCAAGGGCATCATTGTCAACCTTTTGCCGCTTTTCATGTGCTTTAAAGGCGAGTCGAATCTACCTCCTGAAATCTGTTTCCTGCAAATCTGCCTTGCTTTCAAATCCTCTTCGTTGCCTTCCCTCAATATATTTGTGGACGAGAGTTCTCATTTATAACTCTGCACGTTTCTGAATTGCAGTGCCCCTGAGCTCCATTTGTCTCCTCGCTTTTTTGGGAGCTGGCCGCAAAAGCGCAGGATTGCTTCAGGCCCTATTTTGGTTCTGGGGGGCAGGCTGAGCCTGTGGTTCATTCTTCTTCCTGATGGGAAAATGGAGTGACCTGTGCCTGTCCCAACACCTAGGGCTAGTCTCTCGTTGGTTCCCCGTCTTCCCGTTCATCCTCAGGACAAATTGCAACCTGGACGAAACAGGAGGTTAAAGGTGCTGATTCTCCAAGTAGGGAGATGGTTAGTCAAGCGGCTGGAATGGTGAACCCGAGCACAAGGAGAGGAGAAATGAGGTGCGTTTTAGAAACCTTTCCCGATCTCATGGCATACCATCTTCTGGGTTTCCCATGCATGTTTTGATGTAGGAAGATTCCCTTGTACCTGGAGATTTGAGACCCATGGGGTGGGTACCCCGCGTTATTACTTTAAAGTATCTGCATTTGCTCACCCAACCTCACCAATCCTCTCAGACCCAAGAGTGTCCAGCCTTATGTCTCATCCAGCTGTGGGTCTAGATATGGTCAATCCAGGTTGCATCAGAGACCCTGAACGGATTTTGTAAGAATTTCTCTCTCTTTCACTCTCTTTGCTTTGTGGGTTTTTTAAAGTAATGTATGTTTAGAATGGGGTTTGGCTGCTTTTCCCTGCTGTGTTTATGCGGCTTTACACCCTCTTGATTCACTTGCAGAGAGATACCAATACATAGGTTTTCAGATTCATACTAGTCAGATATATTCTTCTGCGGTGACTAGGGGGTGTTGAGTCCAGTTCACTGAGCAGGGAGTAGGCCTTGTCTATTACATATTTGGCTTATGGAGCGGTGTCTGAGCTAATTTCAAACCCTTGTTTTATGCATCACCCCACCTCACCTTTCCCGTTAAGCAGCCATAGTGTGTCTTCTAAAGGTGTGCCTCTGTTCTGTTTTGTAATTCAGTTCAAGTGTAGCGATTTTGACATTCCCTCTATAAGCGATATCTTAGGATAAGTGCCTTTTTCTGTGTGACTTATTTCACTTAGAATCATCGTACCTAAATCCACTCATCATGCTGCTAACTAGCCTTATGACATTGATTTCATGGCTGAGTGATATTGCATTGTGCCAAGTACCACCATTTCTTTATCCATTTTTCTCTTTCCTGGGATATTGAAGGTGTACCGAAGCGGAGGTTCTTGGAAACAGAGCAGCCGTAAAGTTTGGGGTGCCTGTGTCTTGTTGATTTTCAGTTTTCCCAATTTATACGCCCATGAGTGGAAGTGCCCTATGCTCTCAACGCTGTGTTTATTACTTGTTTCAGGACACACCGTACTCATCTCCAGAGTGCCTGTTGGCAATTTACATCCCGCCCATCAGCGTAGCAAGGCTCCCATGTCTCCATGGCCTGTCCTGCTTTTCTGGTTTTTACACTTTGTTCAGCATGGCCCTTTTGACCGAGGGCAAGCGAGACTTCTTTGTAGCGCTGATTTGCCCTTCCGGCTTGCTTGGTTGGCCAAAAAGGGCGTATGCGTTTTTTCCTGAATATATTCAGGAAAAAACGCATACGCCCTTTTTGGCCAAGGGCATCATTGTCAACGTTTTGCCGCTTTTCATGTGCTTTAAAGGCGAGTCGAATCTACCTCCTGAAATCTGTTTCCTGCAAATCTGCCTTGCTTTCAAATCCTCTTCGTTGCCTTCCCTCGATATATTTGTGGACGAGAGTTCTCATTTATAACTCTGCACGTTTGTGAATTGCAGTGCCCCTGAGCTCCATTTGGCTCCTCGCTTTTTTGGGAGCTGGCCGCAAAAGCGCAGGATTGCTTCAGGCCCTATTTTGGTTCTGGGGGGCAGGCTGAGCCTGTGGTTCATTCTTCTTCCTGATGGGAAAATGGAGTGACCTATGCCTGTCCCAACACCTAGGGCTCGTCTCTCGTTGGTTCCCCGTCTTCACGTTCATCCTCAGGACAAATTGCAACCTGTACAATCAGGAGGTTAAAGGTGCTGATTCTCCAAGTAGGGAGATGGTTAGTCAAGCAGCTGGAATGGTGAACCCGAGCACAAGGAGAGGAGAAATGAGGTGCATTTTAGAAACCTTTCCCGATCTCATGGCATACCATCTTCTGGGTTTCCCATGCATGTTTTGATGTAGGAAGATGCCCTTGTACCTGGAGATTTGAGACCCATGGGGTGTGTTCCCCGCAGTGTTACTTTAAAGTATCTGCGTTTGCTCACCCAACCTCACCAATCCTCTCAGCCCCAAGAGTGTCCAGCCTTATGTCTCATCCAGCTGTGGGTCTAGATATGGTCAATCCAGGTTGCATCATAGACCCTGAACGGATTTTGTAAGAATTTCTCTCTCTTTCACTGTCTTTGTTTTGTGGGTTTTTTAAAGTAATTTATGTTTAGAATCGGGCTTGGCTGCTTTTCCCTGCTGTGTTGATGCCGCTTTACACCCTCTTGATTCACTTGCAGAGAGATATGGATACATAGGTTTTCAGATTCTTACTAGTCAGATATATTCTTGTGTGGTGACTAGGGTGTGTTGAGTCCAGTTCACTGAGCAGGGAGTAGGCCTTGTCTATTTCATATTTGGCTTATGAAGCGGTCTCTGAGCTAATTTCAAACCCTTGTTTTATTCATCACCCCACCTCACCTTTCCGGTTAAGCAGCCATAGTGTGTCTTCTAAAGGTGTGCCTCTGTTCTGTTTTGTAATTCAGTTCAAGTGTAGCGATTTTGATATTCCCTCTATAAGCGATATCTTAGGATAAGTGTCTTTTTCTGTGTGACTTATTTCACTTAGAATCATCGTACCTAAATCTACTCATCATTCTGCTAACTAGCCTTATGACATTGATTTCATGGCTGAGTGATATTCCATTGTGCCAAGTACCACCATTTCTTTATCCATTTTTCTCTTTCCTGGGATATTGAAGGTGTACCGAAGCGGAGGTTCTTGGAAACAGAGCAGCCGTAAACTTTAGGGTGCCTGTGTCTTGTTGATTTTTAGTTTTCCCAATTTATACGCCCATGAGTGGAAGTGCCCTATGCTCTCTACGCTGTGTTTATTACTTGTTTCAGGACACACCGTACTCTTCTCCAGAGTGCCTGTTGGCAATTTACATCCCGCCCATCAGCGTAGCAAGGCTCCCATGTCTCCATGGCCTGTCCTGCTTTTCTGGTTTTTACAATTTGTTCAGCATGGCCCTTTTGACCGAGGGCAAGCGAGACTTCTTTGTAGTGCTGATTTGCCCTTCCGTCTTGCTTGGTTGGCCAAAAAGGGCGTATGCGTTTTTTCCTGAATATATTCAGGAAAAAACGCATACGCCCTTTTTGGCCAAGGGCATCATTGTCAACGTTTTGCCGCTTTTCATATGCTTTAAAGGCGAGTCGAATCTACCTCCTGAAATCTGTTTCCTGCAAATCTGCCTTGCTTTCAAATCCTCTTCGTTGCCTTCCCTCAATATATTTGTGGACGAGAGTTCTCATTTATAACTCTGCACGTTTGTGAATTGCAGTGCCCCTGAGCTCCATTTGTCTCCTCGCTTTTTTGGGAGCTGGCCGCAAAAGCGCAGGATTGCTTCAGGCCCTATTTTGGTTCTGGGGGGCAGGCTGAGCCTGTGGTTCATTCTTCTTCCTGATGGGAAAATGGAGTGACCTATGCCTGTCCCAACACCTAGGGCTCGTCTCTCGTTGGTTCCGCGTCTTCCCGTTCATCCTCAGGACAAATTGCAACCTGTACAATCAGGAGGTTAAAGGTGCTGATTCTCCAAATAGGGAGATGGTTAGTCAAGCAGCTGGAATGGTGAACCCGAGCACAATGAGAGGAGAAATGAGGTGCGTTTTAGAAACCTTTCCCGATCTCATGGCATACCATCTTCTGGGTTTCCCATGCATGTTTTGATGTAGGAAGATGCCCTTGTACCTGGAGATTTGAGACCCATGGGGTGGGTACCCCGCGGTATTACTTTAAAGTATCTGCGTTTGCTCACCCAACCTCACCAATCCTCTCAGCCCCAAGAGTGTCCAGCCTTCTGTCTCATCCAGCTGTGGGTCTAGATATGGTCAATCCAGGTTGCATCATAGACCCTGAACGTATTTTGTAAGAATTTCTCTCTCTTTCACTGTCTTTGTTTTGTGGGTTTTTTAAAGTAATTTATGTTTAGAATCAGGCTTGGCTGCTTTTCCCTGCTGTGTTGATGCCGCTTTACACCCTCTTGATTCACTTGCAGAGAGATATCGATACATAGGTTTTCAGATTCTTACTAGTCAGATATATTCTTGTGTGGTGACTAGGGTGTGTTGAGTCCAGTTCACTGAGCAGGGAGTAGGCCTTGTCTATTACATATTTGGCTTATGGAGCGGTCTCTGAGCTAATTTCAAACCCTTGTTTTATGCATCACCCCACCTCACCTTTCCCGTTAAGCAGCCATAGTGTGTCTTCTAAAGGTGTGACTCTGTTCTGTTTTGTAATTCAGTTCAAGTGTAGCGATTTTGACATTCCCTCTATAAGTGATATCTTAGGATAAGTGTCTTTTTCTGTGTGACTTATTTCACTTAGAATCATCGTATCTAAATCCACTCATCATGCTGCTAACTAGCCTTATGACATTGATTTCATGGCTGAGTGATATTCCATTGTGCCAAGTACTACCATTTCTTTATCCATTTTTCTCTTTCCTGGGACATTGAAGGTGTACCGAAGCGGAGGTTCTTGGAAACAGAGCAGCCGTAAACTTTAGGTTGCCTGTGTCTTGTTGATTTTTAGTTTTCCCAATTTATACGCCCATGAGTGGAAGTGCCCTATGCTCTCTACGCTGTGTTTATTACTTGTTTCAGGACACACCGTACTCTTCTAACAGAGTGCCTGTTGGCAATTTACATCCCGCCCATCAGCGTAGCAAGGCTCCCATGTCTCCATGGCCTGTCTTGCTTTTCTGGTTTTTACACTTTGTTCAGCATGGCCCTTTTGACCGAGGGCAAGCGAGACTTCTTTGTAGCGCTGATTTTCCCTTCCGTCTTGCTTGGTTGGCCAAAAAGGGCTTATGCGTTTTTTCCTGAATATATTCAGGAAAAAACGCATAAGCCCTTTTTTGCCAAGGGCATCATTGTCAACGTTTTGCCACTTTTCATGTGCTTTAACGGCGAGTCGAATCTACCTCCTGAAATCTGTTTCCTGCAAATCTGCCTTGCTTTCAAATCCTCTTCGTTGCCTTCCCTCAATATATTTGTGGACGAGAGTTCTCATTTATAACTCTGCACGTTTGTGAATTGCAGTGCCCCTGAGCTCCATTTGTCTCCTCGCTTTTTTGGGAGCTGGCCGCAAAAGCGCAGGATTGCTTCAGGCCCTATTTTGGTTCTGGGGGGCAGGCTGAGCCTGTGGTTCATTCTTCTTCCTGATGGGAAAATGGAGTGACCTATGCCTGTCCCAACACCTAGGGCTCGTCTCTCGTTGGTTCCCCGTCTTCACGTTCATCCTCAGGACAAATTGCAACCTGTACAATCAGGAGGTTAAAGGTGCTGATTCTCCAAGTAGGGAGATGGTTAGTCAAGCAGCTGGAATGGTGAACCCGAGCACAAGGAGAGGAGAAATGAGGTGCATTTTAGAAACCTTTCCCGATCTCATGGCATACCATCTTCTGGGTTTCCCATGCATGTTTTGATGTAGGAAGATGCCCTTGTACCTGGAGATTTGAGACCCATGGGGTGTGTTCCCCGCAGTGTTACTTTAAAGTATCTGCGTTTGCTCACCCAACCTCACCAATCCTCTCAGCCCCAAGAGTGTCCAGCCTTATGTCTCATACAGCTGTGGGTCTAGATATGGTCAATCCAGGTTGCATCATAGACCCTGAACGGATTTTGTAAGAATTTCTCTCTCTTTCACTGTCTTTTTTTTGTGGGTTTTTTAAAGTAATTTATGTTTAGAATCGGGCTTGGCTGCTTTTCCCTGCTGTGTTGATGCCGCTTTACACCCTCTTGATTCACTTGCAGAGAGATATCGATACATAGGTTTTCAGATTCTTACTAGTCAGATATATTCTTGTGTGGTGACTAGGGTGTGTTGAGTCCACTTCACTGAGCAGGGAGTAGGCCTTGTCTATTTCATATTTGGCTTATGGAGCGGTCTCTGAGCTAATTTCATACCCTTGTTTTATGCATCACCCCACCTCACCTTTCCGGTTAAGCAGCCATAGTGTGTCTTCTAAAGGTGTGCCTCTGTTCTGTTTTGTAATTCAGTTCAAGTGTAGCGATTTTGACATTCCCTCTATAAGCGATATCTTAGGATAAGTGCCTTTTTCTGTGTGACTTATTTCACTTAGAATCATCGGACCTAAATCCACTCATCATGCTGCTAACTAGCCTTATGACCTTGATTTCATGGCTGAGTGATATTGCATTGTGCCAAGTACCACCATTTCTTTATCCATTTTTCTCTTTCCTGGGATATTGAAGGTGTACCGAAGCGGAGGTTCTTGGCAACAGAGCAGCCGTAAAGTTTGGGGTGCCTGTGTCTTGTGATTTTTAGTTTTCCCAATTTATACGCCCATGAGTGGAAGTGCCCTATGCTCTCAACGCTGTGTTTATTACTTGTTTCAGGACACACCGTACTCATCTCCAGAGTGCCTGTTGGCAATTTACATCCCGCCCATCAGCGTAGCAAGGCTCCCATGTCTCCATGGCCTGTCCTGCTTTTCTGGTTTTTACACTTTGTTCAGCATGGCCCTTTTGACCGAGGGCAAGCGAGACTTCTTTGTAGCGCTGATTTGCCCTTCCGGCTTGCTTGGTTGGCCAAAAAGGGCGTATGCGTTTTTTCCTGAATATATTCAGGAAAAAACGCATACGCCCTTTTTGGCCAAGGGCATCATTGTCAACCTTTTGCCGCTTTTCATGTGCTTTAAAGGCGAGTCGAATCTACCTCCTGAAATCTGTTTCCTGCAAATCTGCCTTGCTTTCAAATCCTCTTCGTTGCCTTCCCTCAATATATTTGTGGACGAGAGTTCTCATTTATAACTCTGCACGTTTCTGAATTGCAGTGCCCCTGAGCTCCATTTGTCTCCTCGCTTTTTTGGGAGCTGGCCGCAAAAGCGCAGGATTGCTTCAGGCCCTATTTTGGTTCTGGGGGGCAGGCTGAGCCTGTGGTTCATTCTTCTTCCTGATGGGAAAATGGAGTGACCTATGCCTGTCCCAACACCTAGGGCTCGTCTCTCGTTGGTTCCGCGTCTTCCCGTTCATCCTCAGGACAAATTGCAACCTGTACAATCAGGAGGTTAAAGGTGCTGATTCTCCAAATAGGGAGATGGTTAGTCAAGCAGCTGGAACGGTGAACCCGAGCACAATGAGAGGAGAAATGAGGTGCGTTTTAGAAACCTTTCCCGATCTCATGGCATACCATCTTCTGGGTTTCCCATGCATGTTTTGATGTAGGAAGATGCCCTTGTACCTGGAGATTTGATACCCATGGGGTGTGTTCCCCACAGTGTTACTTTAAAGTATCTGCGTTTGCTCACCCAACCTCACCAATACTCTCAGCCCCAAGAGTGTCCAGCCTTCTGTCTCATCCAGCTGTGGGTCTAGATATGGTCAATCCAGGTTGCATCATAGACCCTGAACGGATTTTGTAAGAATTTCTCTCTCTTTCACTGTCTTTGTTTTGTGGGTTTTTTAAAGTAATTTATGTTTAGAATCGGGCTTGGCTGCTTTTCCCTGCTGTGTTGATGCCGCTTTACACCCTCTTGATTCACTTGCAGAGAGATATCGATACATAGGTTTTCAGATTCTTACTAGTCAGATATATTCTTGTGCGGTGACTAGGGGGTGTTGAGTCCAGTTCACTGAGCAGGGAGTAGGCCTTGTCTATTACATATTTGGCTTATGGAGCGGTGTCTGAGCTAATTTCAAACCCTTGTTTTATGCATCACCCCACCTCACCTTTCCGGTTAAGCAGCCATAGTGTGTCTTCTAAAGGTGTGCCTCCGTTCTGTTTTGTAATTCAGTTCAAGTGTAGCGATTTTGACATTCCCTCTATAAGCGATATCTTAGGATAAGTGCCTTTTTCTGTGTGACTTATTTCACTTAGAATCATCGGACCTAAATCAACTCATCATGCTGCTAACTAGCCTTATGACATTGATTTCATGGCTGAGTGATATTGCATTGTGCCAAGTACCACCATTTCTTTATCCATTTTTCTATTTCCTGGGATATTGAAGGTGTACCGAAGCGGAGGTTCTTGGAAACAGAGCAGCCGTAAACTTTAGGGTGCCTGTGTCTTGTTGATTTTTAGTTTTCCCGATTTATATGCCCATGAGTGGAAGTGCCCTATGCTCTCAACGCTGTGTTTATTACTTGTTTCAGGACACACCGTACTCATCTCCAGAGTGCCTGTTGGCAATTTACATCCCGCCCATCAGCGTAGCAAGGCTCCCATGTCTCCATGGCCTGTCCTGCTTTTCTGGTTTTTACACTTTGTTCAGCATGGCCCTTTTGACCGAGGGCAAGCGAGACTTCTTTGTAGCGCTGATTTGCCCTTCCGGCTTGCTTGGTTGGCCAAAAAGGGCGTATGCGTTTTTTCCTGAATATATTCAGGAAAAAACGCATACGCCCTTTTTGGCCAAGGGTATCATTGTCAACGTTTTGCCGCTTTTCATGTGCTTTAAAGGCGAGTCGAATCTACCTCCTGAAATCTGTTTCCTGCAAATCTGCCTTGCTTTCAAATCCTCTTCGTTGCCTTCCCTCAATATATTTGTGGACGAGAGTTCTCATTTATAACTCTGCACGTTTGTGAATTGCAGTGCCCCTGAGCTCCATTTGTCTCCTCGCTTTTTTGGGAGCTGGCCGCAAAAGCGCAGGATTGCTTCAGGCCCTATTTTGGTTCTGGGGGGCAGGCTGAGCCTGTGGTTCATTCTTCTTCCTGATGGGAAAATGGAGTGACCTGTGCCTGTCCCAACACCTAGGGCTAGTCTTTCGTTGGTTCCCCATCTTCCCGTTCATCCTCAGGACAAAATGCAACCTGGACGAAACAGGAGGTTAAAGGTGCTGATTCTCCAAGTAGGGAGATGGTTAGTCAATCGGCTGGAAAGGCGAACCCGAGTACAAGGAGAGGAGAAATGAGGTGCGTTTTAGAAACCTTTCCAGATCTCACGGCATACCATCTTCTGGGTTTCCCATGCATGTTTTGATGTAGGAAGATTCCCTTGTACCTGGAGATTTGAGACCCATGGGGTGGGTACCCCACGGTATTACTTTAAAGTATCTGCATTTGCTCACCCAACCTCACCAATCCTCTCAGCCCCAAGAGTGTCCAGCCTTATGTCCCATCCAGCTGTGGGTCTAGATATGGTCAATCCAGGTTGCATCATAGACCCTGAACGGATTTTGTAAGAATTTCTCTCTCTTTCACTGTCTTTGCTTTGTGGGTTTTTTAAAGTAATGTATGTTTAGAATGGGGTTTGGCTGCTTTTCCCTGCTGTGTTTATGCCGCTTTACACCCTCTTGATTCACTTGCAGAGAGATATGGATACATAGGTTTTCAGATTCTTACTAGTCAGATATATTCTTGTGCGGTGACTAGGGGGTGTTGAGTCCAGTTCACTGAGCAGGGAGTAGGCATTGTCTATTACATATTTGGCTTATGGAGCGGTGTCTGAGCTAATTTCAAACCCTTGTTTTATGCATCACCCCACCTCACCTTTCCGGTTAAGCAGCCATAGTGTGTCTTCTAAAGGTGTACCTCTGTTCTGTTTTGTAATTCAGTTCAAGTGTATCGATTTTGACCTTCCCTCTATAAGCGATATCTTAGGATAAGTGCCTTTTTCTGTGTGACTTATTTCACTTAGAATCATCGTACCTAAATCCACTCATCATGCTGCTAACTAGCCTTATGACATTGATTTCATGGCTGAGTGATATTCCATTGTGCCAAGTACCACCATTTCTTTATCCATTTTTCTCTTTCCTGGGATATTGAAGGTGTACCGAAGTGGAGGTTCTTGGAAACAGAGCAGCCGTAAAGTTTGGGGTGCCTGTGTCTTATTGATATTTATTTTTCCCAATTTATATGCCCATGAGTGGAAGTGCCCTATGCTCTCAACGCTGTGTTTATTACTTGTTTCAGGACACACCGTACTCTTCTCCAGAGTGCCTGTTGGCAATTTACATCCCGCTCATCAGCGTAGCAAGGCTCCCATGTCTCCATCGCCTGTCCTGCTTTTCTGGTTTTTACACTTTGTTCAGCATGGCCCTTTTGACCGAGGGCAAGCGAGACTTATTTGTAGCGTTGATTTGCCCTTCCGGCTTGCTTGGTTGGCCAAAAAGGGCGTATGCGTTTTTTCCTGAATATATTCAGGAAAAACGCATACGCCCTTTTTGGCCAAGGGCATCATTGTCAACGTTTTGCCGCTTTTCATATGCTTTAAAGGCGAGTCGAATCTACCTCCTGAAATCTGTTTCCTGCAAATCTGCCTTGCTTTCAAATCCTCTTCGTTGCCTTCCCTCAATATATTTGTGGACGAGAGTTCTCATTTATAACTCTGCACGTTTGTGAATTGCAGTGCCCCTGAGCTCCATTTGTCTCCTCGCTTTTTTGGGAGCTGGCCGCAAAAGCGCAGGATTGCTTCAGGCCCTATTTTGGTTCTGGGGGGCAGGCTGAGCCTGTGGTTCATTCTTCTTCCTGATGGGAAAATGGAGTGACCTGTGCCTGTCCCAACACCTAGGGCTAGTCTCTCGTTGGTTCCCCGTCTTCCCGTTCATCCTCAGGACAAATTGCAACCTGGACGAAACAGGAGGTTAAAGGTGCTGATTCTACAAGTAGGGAGATGTTTAGTCAAGCGCCTAGAATGGCGAACCCGAGCACAAGGAGAGGAGAAATGAGGTGCGTTTTAGAAGCCTTTCCCGATCTCACGGCATACAATTCTCTGGGTTTCCCATGCATGTTTGGATGTAGGAAGATGCCCTTGTACCTGGAGATTTAAGACCCATGGGGTTGGTACCCCACGGTATTACTTTAATGTATCTGCGTTTGCTCACCCAACCTCACCAAACTTCTCAGCCCCAAGAGTGTCCAGCCTTATGTCTCATCCAGCTGTGGGTCTAGATATGGTCAATCCAGGTGGCATAAGAGCCCCTGAACTGATTTTGTAAGAATTTCTATCTCTTTCACTGTCTTTGTTTTGTGGGTTTTTTTAAGTAATTTATGTTTAGAATGGGGTTTGGCTGCTTTTCCCTGCTGTGTTTATGCCGCTTTACACCCTCTTGATTCACCTGCAGAGAGATATCGATACATAGGTTTTCAGATTCTTACTAGTCAGATATATTCTTGTGCGGTGAATAGCGGGTGTTGAGTGCAGGTCACTGAGCAGGGAGTAGGCCTTTTCTATTACATATTTGGCTTATGGAACGGTGTCTGAGCTAATTTCAAACCCTTGTTTTATGCATCACCCCACCTCACCTTTCCCGTTAAGCAGCCATAGTGTGTCTTCTAAATGTGTGACTCTGTTCTGTTTTGTAATTCAGTTCAAGTGTAGCGATTTTGACATTCCCTTTATAAGCGATATCTTAGGATAATTGTCTTTCGCTGTGTGACTCATTTCACTTAGAATCATCGTACCTAAACCCACTTATCATGCTGCTAACTAACCTTATGACATTGATTTCATGGCTGAGTGATATGCCATTGTGCCATGTACCACCATTTCTTTATCCATTTTTCTCTTTCTGGGATATTGAAGGTGTACCGAAGTGGAGGTTCTTGGAAACAGAGCAGCCGTAAAGGTTGCGGTGCTTGTGTCTTGTTGATTTTTAGTTTTCCAATGTATACGCCCATGAGTGGAAGTGCTCTATGCTCTCTAAGCTGTGTTTATTACTTTTTTCAGGACACACCGTACACTTCTCCAGAGTGCCTGTTGGCAATTTACATCCCGCCCATCAGCGTAGCAAGGCTCCCATGTCTCCATGGCCTGTCCTGCTTTTATGGTTTTTACACTTTGTTCAGCATGGCCCTTTTGACCGAGGGCAAGCGAGACTTCTTTGTAGCGCTGATTTGCCCTTCCGGCTTGCTTGGTTGGCCAAAAAGGGCGTATGCGTTTTTTCCTGAATATATTCAGGAAAAAACGCATACGCCCTTTTTTGCCAAGGGCATCATTATCAACGTTTTGCTGCTTTTCATGTGCTTTAAAGGCGAGTCGAATCTACCTCCTGAAATCGGTTTCTTGCAAATCTTCCTTGCTTTCAAATCCTCTTCGTTGCCTTCCCTCAATATATTTGTGGACGAGAGTTCTCATTTATAACTCTGCACGTTTGTGAATTGCAGTGCCCCTGAGCTCCATTTGTCTACTCGCTTTTTTGGGAGCTGCCCGCAAAAGAGCAGGATTGCTTCAGGCCCTATTTTGGTTCTGGGGGGCAGGCTGAGCCTGTGGTTCATTCTTCTTCCTGATGGGAAAATGGAGTGACCTGTGCCTGTCCCAAAACCTAGGGCTAGTCTCTCGTTGGTTGCCCGTCTTCCCGTTCATCCTCAGGACAAATTGCAACCTGTACGAAACAGGAGGTTAAAGGTGCTGATTCTCCAAGTAGGGAGATGGTTAGTCAAGCGGCTGGAATGACGAACCCGAGCACAAAGAGAGGAGAAATGAGGTGCCTTTTAGAAACCTTTCCCGATCTCACGGCTCACCATCTTCTGGGTTTCCCATGCATGTTTTGATGTAGGAAGATGCCCTTGTACCTGGAGATTTGAGACCCATGGGGGGGGGTACCCCGCGGTATTATTTTAAAGTATCTGCGTTTGCTCACCCAACCTCACCAATCCTCTCAGCCCCAAGAGTGTCCAGCCTTATGTCTCATCCAGCTGTGGGTCTAGATATGGTCAATCCAGGTTGCATCAGAGACCCTGAACGGATTTTGTAAGAATTTCTCTCTCTTTCACTGTCTTTGTTTTGTGGGTTTTCAAAAAGTTATTTATGTTTAGAATGGGGTTTGGCTCCTTTTCCCTGCTGTGTTTATGCCATTTTACAGCCTCTTGATTCACTCGCAGAGAGATATCGATACATAGATTTTCAGATTCTTACTAGTCAGATATATTCTTGTGCGGTGACTAGGGGGTGTTGAGTCCAGTTCACTGAGCAGGGAGTAGGCCTTGTCTATTACATATTTGGCTTATGGAACGGTCTCTGAACTAATTTCAGACCCTTGTTTTATGCATCACCCCACCTCACCTTTCCCATTAAGAAGCCATAGTGTGTCTTCTAAAGGTGTGACTCTGTTCTGTTTTGTAATTCAGTTCAAGTGTAGCGATTTTGACATTCCCTCTATAAGCGATATCTTAGGATAAGTGTCTTTTCTGTGTGACTTATTTCACTTAGAATCATCGTACGTAAATTCACTCATCATGCTGCTAACTAGCCTTATGACATTGATTTCATGGCTGACTGATATTCCATTGTGCCAAGTACCACCATTTGTTTATCCATTTTTCTCTTTCCTGGGATATTGAAGGTGTACCGAAGTGGAGGTTCTTGGAAACAGAGCAGCCGTAAAGTTTGGGGTGCCTGTGTGTTGTTGGTTTTTAGTTTTCCCAATTTATACGCCCATGAGTGGAAGTGCCCTATGCTCTCTAAGCTGTGTTTATTACTTGTTTCAGGACACACCGTACACTTCTCCAGAGTGCCTGTTGGCAATTTACATCCCACCCATCAGTGTAGCAAGGCTCCCATGTCTCCATGGCCTGTCCTGTTTTTCTGGTTTTTACAGTTTGTTCAGCATGGCCCTTTTTACCGAGGGCATGGAGACTTCTTTGTAACGCTGATTTGCCCTTCCGGCTTGCTTGGTTGGCCAAAAAGGGCGTATGCGTTTTTTCCTGAATATATTCAGGAAAGAACGCATACGCCCTTTTTGGCCAAGGGCATCATTGTCACCCTTTTGCGGCTTTTCATGTGCTTTAAAGGCGAGTCGAATCTACCTCCTGAAATCTGTTTCCTGCAAATCTGCCTTGCTTTCAAATCCTCTTCGTTGCCTTCCCTCAATATATTTGTGGACGAGAGTTCTCATTTATAACTCTGCACTTTTGTGAATTGCAGTGCCCCTGAGCTCCATTTGTCTACTCGCTTTTTTGGGAGCTGGCCGCAAAAACGCAGGATTGCTTCAGGCCCTATTTTGGTTCTGGGGGGCAGGCTGAGCCTGTGGTTCATTCTTCTTCCTGATGGGAAAATGGAGTGACCTGTGCCTGTCCCAACACCTAGGGCTATTCTCTCGTTGGTTCCCCGTCTTCCCGTGCATCCTCAGGACAAATTGCAACCTGGACGAAACAGGAGGTTAAAGGTGCTGATTCTCCAAGTAGGGAGATGGTTAGTCAAGCGGCTGGAATGGCGAACCCGAGCACAAGGAAAGAAGTAATGAGGTGCGTTTTAGAAACCTTTCCCGATCCCACGGCATACCATCTTCTGGGTTTCCCATGCATGTTTTGATGTAGGAAGATGCCCTTGTACCTGGAGATTTGAGACCCATGGGGTGGGTACCCTGCGGTATTACTTTAAATTATCTTCGTTTGCTCACCCAACCTCACCAATCCTCTCAGCCCCAAGAGTGTCCAGCCTTATGTCTCATCCAGCTGTGGGTCTAGATATGGTCAATCCAGGTGGCATAAGAGCCCCTGAACTGATTTTGTAAGATTTTCTCTCTCTTTCTCTGTCTTTGTTTTGTGGGTTTTTTTATAGTAATTTATGTTTAGAATGGGGCTTGGCTGCTTTTCCCTGCTGTGTTTATGCCGCTTTACACCCTCTTGATTCACTTGCAGAGAGATATCAATACATAGGTTTTCAGATTCTTACTAGTCAGATATATTCTTGTGCGGTGACTAGGGGGTGTTGAGTCCAGTTCACTGAGCAGGGAGTAGGCCTTGTCTATTACATATTTGGCTTATGGAGCGGTCTCTGAGCTAATTTCAAACCCTTGTTTTATGCATCACCCCACCTCACCTTTCCCGTTAAGCAGCCATAGTGTGTCTTCTAAGGGTGTGACTCTGTTCTGTTTTGTAATTCAGTTCAAGTGTAGCGATTTTGACATTCCCTCTATAAGCGATATCTTAGGATAAGTGTCTTTTTCTGTGTGACTTATTTCACGTAGAATCATCGTCGCTAAATCCACTCATCATGCTGCTAACTAGCCTTATGACACTGATTTCAGGGCTGAGTGATATTCCATTGTACATAAGTACCACAACTTGGTTATCCATTTTTCTCTTTCTGAGGATATTTATGGTGTCCCTGAGTCGTGGTTATTTTAAGAGAGCAGCCCTAAACTTTGGGGTCCCTGTCTTGTCTATTTTTTTTCCCGAATATATACCTCCATGAGTGGAAGTACCGTATGCTCTGTAGCTCTGTTTTATAGATGTTTTAGGAAACACCGTACACTTGTCCAGTGTGGCTGTTACCAATATAAATCCCGTACATCAGCGTAAAATGGCTCCCTTTTCTCCTTGACCTCTCCTACATTTTTGGTTTTCATAGTTTTCCAGGATGGCCCTTTTGACGGATGGGAAGTGAGACTTCTTTGTAGTGCTGACTTGCATTGCCCGCTTCTTTGGTTGGCCAAAAAGGGCGTATGCTTTTTTTCCTGAATATATTCAGGAAAAAACGCATACGCCCTTTTTGGCCAAGTGCACCATTGTCGATGTTTTGCCACTTTCCATGTGATTTAAAGGCGAAGCCAATCTACCTCTTGAAAACTGTTTCCTGAAATTCTGCCTTGCTTTCAAATCCTTTGTTGCCTTCCTTCAATATATTTTTGGACGATAGTTATCATTTATAACTCTGCAGGTTTGTGAATTGCAGTGCCCCTGAGCTCCATTTGTCAACTCGCTTTTTTGGGAGCTGGCCGCAAAAGCGCAAGATTGCTTCAGGCCCTATTCTGGTTCCGTGGGACAGGCTGAGCCTGTGGTTAATTCTTCTTCCTGATGGGAAATTAGAGTGACCTTTGCCTGTCCCTAACACCTAGAGGTACTCTCTCATTGGTTCCCCCTCTTCCCGTTCTTCCTGAGGACAAATGGCAAAGTGTACGAAACAGGAGGTTAAAGGTGCTGAGTCTCCAATGGGGAGATTGGTAGTAAAGCAGCTGGAATGGCGAACCCGAGCACAATGAGAGGAGAAATGAGGTGCGTTTTAGTAACCTTTCCCGTTCACTCGGGTACCATCCTCAGGGTTTCCCATGCATGTTTTCGCTGTAGGAAGATGCCCTTGACCCTGGAGATTTGGGACCCATAGAATGGGTACCACACAGTATTACTTTAAAGGTTCTACATTTGCTCACCCAACCTCACCAATCCTCTCAGCCCCAGGAGTGTCCAGCCTTTTCTCTCATCCAGCTGTGGGTCTAAATGTGGTCAATGTAGGTTGCATCATGTCCCCTGAACGAATTTTGTAACATTTTCTTTCTGTGTCTTTTTTTTTTTTAATTTATTTTTATCATTTGGTAAAGGTGATTTTCAATGCTGTCTTTCTTGCTGCTGCACATCCACTTGTTTCACTTACAGAGAGACATCCGTAAATTCTTTTAAGATTCTTACCCGTCGTATATATTCTTTTCTGGTGACTAGAGTGTGCTGAGTCCACTTCTTGAGCTATAGAGTAGATTTTGTCGATTACCTATTTCATCTTTGGAATGGTATCTGTGTTAATTTCAACCCTCTGGGTTATGTCTCACCCCACCCCACCTTTCCACTTTATCAGCCATAAGTGTGTTTTGTAAATATGTGACCCTGTTTCTGTTTTGTAATTTAGTTCATGTGTATCTATTTTATATTCCACCTATAAATAGTATCTTGTGCTAAGTGTCTTTTTGTGTCTGACTTTTGTCACTTAGAATGATCTTATCTAAATCCACTCGAGTTGCTGCAACTGGCCTTATTTCATTGATTTCCTAGCTGAGTACTATTCCATTGTACATAAGTACCATATCGTCTTTATCCATTTTTTCCTTCCAAGGACATTTATATTGTTTCCAAGTCGAGGATCCTGCAAAAGTGCTGCATTAATAGTTGAAGTTCCTGTGTCCTGTTGATTTATGGTTATCCCAAAATATATCCCCAGGAGTGGTAGTGCCGTATGCTCTGTAACTCTATTGTTTTTTAATTAATTAAGTAATTAATTTTGCCTGTGTTGGGTCTTCCTTATTTCGTGTGGGGTTTCTCTAGTTGCAGGAAGTTGGGGCTACTTTTCGTTGAAGTGTGTGGGCTTCTCATTGCCGTGACTTCTCTTCTTGTGGTGCACTGGCTTTAGGCGTCAGGATTCAGTAGTTGTGGCTCACGGGCTCTAGAGCACAGGCTCAGTAGTTGTGGTGCATTGGTTTAGTTGCTCCGTGGCATGTGTTATCTTTCTGGACTTGGGCTCGATCCCGTGTCCTCTGCCTTGGCAGTTGGAGTCTTAATGTCTGAACCACCAGGAAGTCCCTGTAGCTCTATTTTTTAGAATCTTTAGGAAACATCATACCCTTCTCCAGCGTGGCTGTTAGCAATTGACATTCCCACCAACAGCGTAGCAGGGTTCCATTTTCTCCACATCCTCTCCTCCATTTGTTGTTTTTACACTTTGTGAGGTTGGCCATTCTGACTGGGGCAAAGTGCTACATCTTTGTCGTGTTGATTTGTGTTTCCCGCATGTTTGCTTGGCCACAAAGGTCGTATGGGTTTCAACCTGTACACCCTTTTTGGCCAACTGAATCATAAGCAATATTGAGCAGCTTTCATGTGCTTTAACGGCAAGTCCAATCTACCTCTTGCAATCCGGTTCCTGCAATTCTGCCTTGTTTTCAAGTTCTTTTCAGTTACTTACCCCAAGACATTTTTCTACAATAGTTGTCACTTACAACTTTGCAGGCGTTGTGGATTGCAGTGCCCCTGAGCAAGTGTCTTCAACTTGTTTCTGAAACCGTCCACAAAGTGGCAGGATTGCTTCAAGCCCCATTCTGGATACAGGGGCAGCCTGAGCCTTTAGGAAATTCCTCTTCCTGATTGGAAATTAGAGTGTCATGTGCTGTCCAAATACATAGAGCTTATTTCTCATTCCTTCCCCCCTTTTCCCTTTCATCCTCCCGACGAATTCCAAGCCTTGCATGACCAGCTGTTGGGTGTGCTGACTTCCCCAGGTGGGGAGACTCTAAGGAAAGAGGCTGGAGCAGGGAACCCTCCCCCAGGACATGTGGAGATAAGGTGACTTTTCCAAACTCTTCCCGCCCATATGGCCCCCCATCCTTTGGGGTTCTGTCCGGACACCCCATGGTTTTCAGCGGTGTGGGGCTCTGGCGCCGCCCTGCAGGGAGCAGCCCTGCTACCCGTGCCTGCAGCGCAGCCTGCTGGTCTCTCCATCCTGCCATTGGGCACAGTCTTCCACCTTCCCTGCTGCCTCGAATGATCTGTCTCCACACTGTCCGGCGATCAGCCCCTCCTCCCCACCGCCATCACCCCCCGCTCCACACCCCTCCTCCAGCCTCAGGGATGACCCAGGACTGGGCTGCCCGCCTGCCCACCCTTGGTCTGTGTCCTCAATCCACCTGTGCAGACAGGTGAGGGTTCCCTCCAGAGGCTCCCAAACACTTCAGCCCTACATCCTCCCCGGGGTCGGCCCACATTCTGTCGTGATGTTCCACCCTCACCAAGCCCCTGACTACATGGCAAGGGCAGGCATCGGGCTTGCTGCGTGCACTGCTGTGCGTCCTGCTGTATACACAGGCATGACCCTGCCCCAGGGTGCAGGAAAGGCAGCTCTACCTCGGGATGTGGGGAGATGGACTGACCACAGGGCGAACGTCAGCTCTCAGCTCACCAGGCAAGGGCAGCCGGGTTCTCACTCCTTGGACCCTTTCTCACCCAGCCTGACCATGACCCGGCTTTGTTCCCACACACGTTGTCCCTCCATTGGCCTCGTTCTTGGAAGCAGAGCAGGACAGTGTGGTCAGCGGTCACAGGCTGAGACACACAGACACTGGCTGACCCGCGTGCACCCATGCTGACCACACGGAACGGGCACTGCACCAGGGCCTGTGTGGTGTGGGTTCACCAGCCCACAGAGAGGCCGGGCCTCTGCTCCTGGCTCTAGGAGGTCACCTTGAGTCTTTTGGGAGTGTCCATGCTCCATGGGCCTCGCTCCAGGCTGGTCTGTGCTGACGGCGTGATACACGGTGGGGCTTCCTGAGTTGCCCCCAGAGGCTGGAGGCCAAGGTCAGGCACATGGTGGTCCCCACATTGACGTGACAGACCCCAATAAACCCTGCACTTCAGGACTCAGGTGGGCTTCCCTGGGCTGCCACAGCCGAGGAAGGTGGACCTTGCTCATCCCCCCATCCTTGCTGATTTTAACTTGCATCCTTCAGCATAATGAACCCTGAGTATAACATCTTCAGGGAATTCTGGGAGCCTCCAAGAAAAAAGAAGCCGGGGAGGGGGTCTCTGGGTCCCCGACTCTGCAGGTGGGGTCAGAAGTCGGTGGGGAGGATCTTGGGGCCCTGGAATCTGAAGGGCCCCTCTACCAGGGGAGGGTAGGAGACCCCGGATGGAAGTTAAACTGAGTCCAAGGCCCTCCTGGGTAGGAGGCATCCTAGCCCCGGGGATCCTGAAGAGGCTGGCTCCCTCCTCCCCTCCGCCTCCAGGCCTGGTCCTTGCTCTTGAGAAATTCCCTAGGGTGGAGTCCTGGTGCTGGAGGTGCCCCGATGCTGTGGCCTCCTGAGCCTCCAGTGAGGATAATGGGATTGGGGGAAGACTTGTTCACAGAAAGGGAGCTTCTGCCAGAACAAAGCCTGGGTCTCCTGTCCCCGACCCCAGGTGCACTGGGGAAGGAATGTGAGAGTGAGACTCCCTCCCCTCCCGAGACACACAGGACACATGGGCCCTGGTCACTGGACTCCCACACAATATTAAAATCTCCCACGTAGGCCTGATGGATGAGAGACACTATTTAAAGTCTATTAATGGGGTCAGGGGGGGCCCAGGGAGTGAGGCTGATGTGGGGAGAGTTGGAAAATCACCCAAGGACATGCTCTTCCTGCAGCGACCCCCCAGGTGAGCCCAGGTGGAGGTGGACCCATCAAGTCAGAGCCCACATCCTGGGTCTTTGGGGGACAAATAGCCAAGCACCCCCAGTTCTTGCCTTCACCTGTTGCAGTTAGGGCCTGCCCTGTCTTCTTCATGGTCGAATTCTCACCCCTCCCAGAAGCCCTCTTGGGGGTTAATGCGATGGGGGTGTCCATGGCAGGACTGGAGGGTCTGTGGTGGGCTGGAGGCCACGTGGCAGGCAGGAGGGCTCCCACCCATCCTGCCGGTCCCCACCTCCTGGTCATAGGCCCGCACAGAGTCCACCAGGCTGTGGATGTGCTAGAAGGTGCAGAGGTCCAGGGACCGGTCCAGCCCATGCAGGTGTCTGATCACTGAGCGGTCAGTGTGGAGTGTTCACAGGGAGCCCTGGCCGTGCTCGCACTCTCCCGTGAAGGACACATCAGCGTGGTCCCTGGAATGACCGGGAGGTCAGCCAGAAGCGCTCCCCACCCAACCTCACTGTTACCACCAGAAACAAGAGGCAACTCCGTGCAGAAAGACAGAACATCACCAGCCTGATGCTGTCCTGAGGAAGATCGGCTGGCATCTGGGAACTGGGTGTTATAGTGGGTTGAATGGGGGTCCCCCAGAAGTTATGTCCACGTCATGCCCCCCAGAATCTGAGAATGGAACCTTATTTGGAAGTAGGGTCTTTTCAGGTATAATTAGTTACGGATCTGAAGATGAGGTCATCCTGGATCAGGGTGGCCCTAAATCAGTGCCAGTGTCCTTCTAAGAGACAAGCGGAGAGACACAGACACACAGGAGACACCATGTGAAGACGGAGGTAGAGACGGGAGGAATGCGGCCACAAGCCCAGGGATGCCTGGAGCCTCCAGAAGCTGGAAGAGGCAGGCAGGACCCTCCCCTGGAGCCTCTGGAGGGAGAGCGGCCCTGGGACACCTTGACCTCAGACGTCTGGTCTCCAGGACTGAGAGAGGACAGGTTTCTGTTGCTCTGAGCCTCCGTTTGTGGTCGTTTATTACAGCTGCCCCAGGAAGCTAATGCAGCTGGTGAGCAGCTCCCTTCACTGATCTAAACCCTCCCTCCTCCCTTTAGGGGCAGCTCCCTGCGCCTGTGCTGTTTGCACAAACCATGTGGTTCATGCTGAGCCCCGGCTCCCCTTCTGGGCACTGGCATTTTGGAGGGTGAGGGCAGACAACACCACGTGACCAGCCCCCAGCCGGGTGCCAAGTCTCTAATGAGCCTCCCTGGGGGGACGGGGGTGGGGGTAACTGTCATGGTTCTGCCCTTCGTCGCTGGGGGAAGAGACATCCTAGAGACCCTCAAGGGAAGGAGTGGGCATGAAGGGTCATGAGGTGACCGGAGCAGGGGCCCTCCCTCCCGTGCATCCCTACTGCGTGCTGTGCCCCATCTCAGCTGTGAGCACACAAGCCACAAGCATGTGCTGGGTCCTGTGAGCCTCCCAACCAGTCCCTGAAGGTGAGGGCGGCCCTGCAAACCCCAGCTCTTTCCTCCACGTCTAGTAGGTGGAAGACCCACTTCTCCTTGCCATTCCAGAAGCGGTTCTGGGGCTGTCCTGGGAGGGCTTCTGGGGTTATGCGGGCTGAGCCCCTATTGCTAAGTCCCCACTTCCCCACAAGAACGTCCAGAGCAACCTGTTTGCCCTGTTGCCTGAATGCCCCCCCACCAGTTTTCTCAGGAAAGAATCAGGGGGTTCCGTAGCAGCGTCTGCAGGCAGCTCTGCATCTGGGCCTACGTTCACATCTTCTGTGTAAACACCGAGAACCTTCCCTGACACGTGCCCCAGCTGACCACCTCCGCATGCCGACCACAGGCCCCAGTGCGGGCGTCAGACTGACCGCCCGTCTCAGCCTCCTCCTCTTGTTGTCAGAGCTGCTCCAGGTCCTGCTCAGAACCCGTGGACCCACCTTTCACAGGGCTGTCCTCCACCCCCCAACTTCGGCAGGAGTTCACCTAAGTATTTAAGTTAAGGGGTCCAGAGATAAGAAAGGAAGCTACAAACAAACAGATGAAACCAGCTGGGACCAAGATGGCAACGAATGTGACCTCCAACAGACCCTGAGTCTCATCACATGTTGAATTTACTATATCAGCATATTAAGTGACACACCTATCAGTGGCCATGACTGGACTTGAAGGACCAAAGACGGGTGAAAGGAGGTGGTACCCCACTCGCTTGGGAAAATCCCTGCCCCTTCCCCGGAAGGCCTCTTCATCCCCATCATTAGCCTCATTCCTCCTCCCTTTGTCTTTACCCTTTAAAATTAAACCACTCTCTCCAGGAGGGCGAGAAGTTGGTCTGTGAACTTCGTTCCCATTTCTCCATTCTTTGGCCACTGAACAGAGCCTGTGCTGTGGTGGTCTCAGCTTTGGTTTTGTTATTTGCCTACTTGAACCCACATGGAAAAAGGAAACCTTCCCTGCTGAGGCAGAGCGCCTCGCCAGGCGAGGGCCCGAGCAGGGTCCATGTGACTTCACTTGGTAACAGTCTGTAAGGGTACGGTGGTCTCTGCCTGTGGGGTGGGGGCATGGCACACGTACAGCCACAGCACCGGCTCCGTGGACGGCACGGCCCCTCGTGGGCCTGGACCGTGTGCTCTCGTCCCCCCACGCCTGACACCCCCTGACATTCATGACGCGGTGACACTGGCTGCTGGGCATCCAGTCAGGAGGGACCAGGGGCAGCATCTGGTACCAGATCAGACACGCCTTTTCACAGGCAGGGGACATAGGAGATATTAGGACTTTGTGTCTGGAAAACAAACCAAGCGGCTAGAAGGTGATCTGAGCTGTGGACGTGAAACCCACGTGCGAGGTGAGAGCTCCCACTGGACACTGGCTCGGGAGCTTCCACACAGGGGATGACCACACCAGTGCTTCCTGCCCGACCCCTCCATGCCTCCCTGGTGGGCACGGCTGGACCTGCGCTCCTCAGGATCCCCAACCCCGAGCCTGAAGGTCCGATGCTGGCAGGGCCTGGGGACGCGTGTGGTCACCCCACCAACGCTGCTTGGCTCCTCCTCCCCAGTGACCAGGGGAAGGCAGCCCCGTGGAGTATGAGGCCCTGCACAGGCAAAGCTCGCACACCCCCTCCTCAGGACTCCCGGCCCCGCCCTGCTTCCTCAGGCCCACCGTCTGCCCCTCCCAGTGCCCATATCCCACCGCCCCACATTCCTGGTGTGGACGTCCACATACACAAGCTGCTCCGTGTCCTCTTCCCACATGGGACACCCCCATCCCTGCTTCTTCCTAATGACGGCCTGGACCTCACCTGTTCTGGGCAGGAAGAGGGCTGAGGAGGAGGCCGGCCTGTCCTGTCTGCCTCCCAGGGGCCCAGACACAGGGTTCGGGGGCTGCTGGGCCTTGAGGTCTGGATGCTTCCAGGTGTGGGATGAACCTGCCACTGTCCACTGGAGCTGCCCCTTCCGAGATTCAGGAAACTGGGGGACCCACCAAACGGAGCCCATCCCCAGGCTCTGCTGCAAGTCTGCTCGGATTTGCTCTCCTGATCTTGAAGACAGACCTGCGGGAAACAGGGCCTGCGATTCCCATACTGACGGTGTTCTGTGGAATGTCCATTTTCCATTTCCCTTTCTACCCTGTTCTGAGGAAATTACTAGTCAATCCATGCTACCATCACCCGATAGTGACTGGGAAGCTGAGGCTCTGAGAAGCCAAGTAATCCAGCCAGAAGCACAGGTGTGGGACCACGGAGTGGGGTCTGCACCCGCCACCTGCCCAGGGGGACTGCCCACTCCCCGCAGCTTCCACACCTGTTCCCTTCACCCACACCCCCAGGACCAGCTCACAGAGCCTCCTCTTGGGGGGATTCACTTACCTTCTTCTAACAGGATCCGTCTCACTATCGTGTTCTGGGATCATCCGGAAGGCTTGTCACTCTGACGCAGGTTCAGCCGCACATCACCAGGGCAGCTTTCTTGGATCACACTCACCACCTGCACGTCCACTCCCAGCTCAGACCCAGAAGAACCCCCTCGGCCCCGAGCCCCATGGCTCTGCCTGGGCTCCCACCTCCCCCTGCCTGGTCCGTCCCTCTCATGTCCCCTGCAGTGTCACCAGGAGCTCCCACCTGCCCCAAGCAGGCTGTCTGCTCTGTCCTGGGGAGACCTCCCTGGTGTCAGGAGGAAGACACAAGAGGTACCCGTGGGGCCTCCCTCACGCAGCACAGTGGCCAGCACCCACCTACTGACCTCATCACTCTGGATGGACAGGGGTTCATAGGGCCCGCAGCATCTCCTGGTTCTCATTTCATCCCAGCACCGCCCACAGGGAAGTTGCTAAGCAACTCTGTGCCGGCTGCACAGAGAGGACGCTCATACACACGCCCCCCTTCCAGCACCCGGGGCTCTCGTGGTCAGGCCCCTCCCAGGATATGGAGCTCACCTGAGCAGGTACCCAGCAGCCCATGGGGCTCTCATGGTCAGGCCCCTCCCAGGATATGGAGCTCACCTGAGCAGGTACCCAGCAGCCCACAGGGTTCTCGTGGGCAGGCCCCTCCCTGGATATGGAGCTCCCCTGGGCAGGTACCCCGGCAGGGCTGGGCACACAGGAACCGTGCACATAGCCCTCATTGCAGAGCACCCCCAGCTCACCTGTTGCTCAGAGCTGACACAGAGCACCTCAGAGCAGGGCTTGAACTAACAAACAGCAGCTCCGACAGGTCTGTGACCCTGGGCTTCACTCTGTGTGGCCTCTCTCCGCCTGGTCTTCCAGGGGTTTCCACTGCAGCCGGGGCACCAGGCTTCTGTCTCCACCCACCACCCCTCCTCTCCCTGACTCCTGAGTTCCTCTCATTAGGAGAGGGTCTTCTTGAAGTTGTCTCCCACTCATGGACCAGATAAAATGATTAGAAAACAAGCCAGGGCTGCCGCCTCTTGTCTATCCTGACTCTCAGGACCCTACACCTGTTCCTTGGACCTGGCCGGTGCAGCAAGGCCCATTTTCTGCAACTCTGAGCCCCTGAGGGGCGAGGATTGGCTGACCTGGGCAGCCTGACTCGGCCGGCCAGCCCTCCACAGGTGTGCCTGGGTTGAGGTCAATATAAATACCCCTCCAGGCAGCAAAAGCCCCTGCAGCTGTGCCTGACGCCATATTCTCTGCCCCGTCAGCAGTCTCGGGGCTGGGCTGGTGGGAGGGAGTAGGGCCCACGGCTCTATGGGTGGCCCGGTGTGAGTGGGGCTCTGCTGGACTTTCTGCAGGAGTTGCCGGGCTGCCACCTGCTAAAGAAGAGGATGTGTCACCCATACCTGCTGCTGGAATTTCTACCCGGGCAGAGGTGAGGAAGGAAAAAAGCAGTGGGGGCTGGGACAGGAGGGGTACCTCAGGCAGGGAAATGGAAAGCTTCCAGAAGAGTGCCCGGGGCCAGGACCATCCTGGCTGGCCTGCAGGCACCAAGTCGGCCTGCGTGTTGTCGCTGGTGTGACTCCAAGCCCCTTCCTCTAGGCTTTGAAGTCCTTGCATACATTCAGGTGTTTTACCTGGGAAGGGTGGGAAAAGTTCAGCAGCAGTTGGCCTGGGGCTCAGCTCACGTTTACTCAGAGACGCCTCCTCACGGTCCCCCAGCTTTGCAATGAGGACGCTCCTTGTGTGGGGGCTGCTGGCTGCATGGGAGACGATTCCCCACCTGTGACCAACTTCAGAATTGTTTACCACTGGACCAAGTGTCCTGATAGGGTTTTCATCTGTGTAACTAGTGGGTTCTTAATTAGCAACGTGAACGGTGATAACAGAGGTCCTGAATCAGGATGGAAATACTTATTTTATGCATGTACAGGCGTAAAAACCTGGGGAGACCGTGTGCAGCCGGCACCCTTAGGGTTGGGCTTCTGACTGACTCCTCAACGTTCTGGTGTCCAGCCATTGCTTTAGGATTTCTGGGGCCCAATGCTGACTCTAAGGGCTCTACAATCCAGCCTCTGTTGGCCTTTAATGAGACCCACACTTCCAGGATCCTACAGAGCAGGGTCTGTGTGACCGTTCTGTGGCTTCTGTAACAAATGACCACAAGATGGGTGGTTTAAAACAACAGGAATTCATCCTCCCCCAGTCCTGGAGACCAGACATCTGAGATCAAGGTGTTGGAGGACGGAAGTCTCTCCAAAGGCTCCAGGATAGGGTTCTTCCTGCCTTTTCCAGCTTCTGGGGGCTCCAGGCGTCCCCAGGCCTGTGGCTGCATCCCTCCCGTCTCTGCCTCTGTCTTCACGTGGCTTCTCTAAGTCTGTGTTTCTCTTCTTTTGTTTCTCATAAGGACTCTCTCAGTTGGATTGAGGGCCACCCTAACCCAAGATGACCTCACCCTGAGATCCTTAACTACATATACAAAGACCCTTTTCCCAGATATGGTCCTGTTCACGTGTTCTGGGGGGGCACATCTTTTGGGGTCAGCATTCAACCCATTGCCTGTGTATAAAATAACCCTCATTTTAGGAGATTGCCAAGGTCCCGTATAGACTGGCACAGACAGCAGCCATGTGGGTGGGGGTCTGGGGAGAATGAGGACCCTGGAATCACCTGGAAGGGATGAAGTCCTGGCAGCATTAGGTGAGCTCTTCCACCACGGGCCCCGTGGAAACAGCCACTCCACTCTGTCCGTGGAAAGGGACCCAGTGCCGAGTCCAGAAGTGGTTACCTTGCAAAGCTGGCTCTTCTGGGATTTCATCATCAATAGCATCATGTAACCAGGAACTACGGGCTTGGAGGAGTCACTCTCTGGCACATGATGACAGCACTGTCACTTTAGGCTCATCAAGCCTAGAATAGGGATGTTTGAAGGAGAAGAGTTTGGGAGATTGTGAAGCTTGGTTGTCAAGGAAACTGAGCAGGTTTGTCAAGGTTGTCAAGGAAACTTCTCCCTTAAACTGACGGCAGGGCTGGGAGAGCTGAACTCCAGGGATCTTTTAAAGGGGCTGCTCTGAAGCACCATCACCTGAGAGGTGGTCTCACCATGAGCTGGGGTTTGAGAAAAGTGTGATGAGATTAAGCCTGACTTTCTGTGACAGCTGGGGAGGGGTTTGTAAAGCACCTTGGCTTTTAAGGCAGAAGTTTGTTGCTGGAACAAAGTGTCTCCCAAAACTGGGCTGAAGCTCAAGCTGTCTCTTTCCCCTTCTTGTGAGAGTCCAGGGCAGGTGGGTGTCAGGTCCCAGGCTCTGTCCCCCTTGTTTCTCCTCCCTGCTTCCAGGTGAGGGCTCCAACCAGCAGGGTGGGGTGACCAGGTGGGCATCATGCCCTCCGTCCAAGGATGCAGGCTGGCCAAGGCCCTCACCACCTCCACCCCTTCCCCTTGGTAACACGAGACACTACGCCTTAGCTGTAAGGGGTGGGAAAGCTGGGAGGTGCAGGGTAGCTGTGAACAGGAAAAAGGGAAATGGGTTCTGATGGGCAGCTGCGCGGCCCTGCTGTGAGGGTCGCCCAGACGCTAGCGCACAGACTCTGGATCCTGTGAAGCTTCGATGCTTTGTGGTTCTGGAAATCCTATAGGAGACGGTCCACAGCAGGTGAAGCTAATGCTCTCAGTGGAGGTGGTGAAGCTAAAGATCTGCAGTTCAGACCGAAGGTGCCGATGTACATACAGGACAAAACCATCTCGTGTGAATGGACTTCAGGCACGTTTAACATGAATGCAGTCATGTTAATGCCTAGCATCTTCTATCTTGTGTCTCTCCTCAGGGTCCCCCTCCTCAGATCCTGAGGATCCTGTAACTCACGTACAGGGGGATGGAGAGTGGGCTCTGTCCAGTCTGAGCCCTGAGTTACCCTGCATGTGAGTCTGCTCAGGACCTCCATAACAAATACCACAGACTGGGCAGCTTGAATAACAGGCCTATCTCCCAGTCCTGGATGCTGTCTGAGATCAAGGTGTGTGCAGACTGGCTTCTCCTGAGGCCTCTCTACTTGGTGCTTAGACAACCATCTTCTCCCCAGGTCGTCATGATCTCCCCCTGTGCCTCTCTGTGTCCTAATCTCTCCTTGTAGGACACCAATCCTATTGGATTAGGATCCACCCTAGTGACCTCATTTTTACCTTGATCACCTCTTTAAAAATCCCATCTCCAAATACAGCCACATCCTGAGGTCCTGGGTGTTAGGGATTCAGCATGTGAATTTGTGGGGACATGGCTGAGCCTATCCCATCCTCCTTAGGAGCCAAGTGTGCCTCGGTCCTTCCTTCCCTCAAGTCACACGAGGTGATGTAGTGGCTCAGGGAGAGGCCACTCGTGCAGAGTCTGTGTCCCAGCTGGGGAGCCCTTCTCTGCTCTCTCTGATCAGGCAGTGGCCGTGCCAGTCCCCTCCTGAGGTGAGCAGTTCTGGGGTTTCCTGCCATGTCGCCTGGCCAGCTGAGGTGCTCACTGTCAGGGAACCCAGGAGCCAGCAGCCTCGTGGGGATGCCAGGGACTCTCAGGGCCTTGGCAGATGTCTCTCCCAGCAGATACCCTAGTGGAAGTGGGGAAACATTTGGGGGATTACAGGTGGGAGAGAGTCACAGTCTCGTTTATGCTTCAGAAAGACCACGTTGGGGTGGGATGTGAGGTGCACCGTGTGGGCAGGGAGTTTTACCAGGGCCTGATGGAGGAACCAGGCACAAGATCGGGCTTGGGCCAGGGCTGTGGGTGTAGAGGTGAATTAGTGTGGGAACTGGCCACAGACTGTTGTCGAAATCTCGGCTTCCCTGTGCACCGAGGCCAAACAGAAATACGGAGACAGGGATTTTGGAGGAAGAGAGAGATGGCTTTATTCTTCTGCCAGACAACAGGGAAGACACAGCCAGCTAGCGCCTCAAGAACTGGGCACCCCTCCTTGAGAATCAGGGAAGATTTTATACGTGGCGCTCTCGCAGTCTGGGGTATAGGATGAGGATCAAAGTAGTGAAGGTCTTGCATTCCTCCTTTCCTTTGCATTATTTCAAAACAGTCATAGCTGGCATCAGGCTGCCCGGTAATTGGGGTCCGGCAGTCTGGTAATTGCGTCCGTTTGCCTCTGGTTTATCGACCAGTGACCTTGTTTCTGAAATGCAAAAACTATAGGGGGTGACTTGTTATGAAGGGCGTATAGAATGTAAGTGCTGGACATAATAAGGTTAGGGAGTGAGAGGCAGGGGATGTTACTCACACAGAGTTAGGGGTGATGGGTGCCGAATGTAAATGACATAGCGTCAGGGAGTGAGGTTAGCTTTGTAAAGTACACATCTAGTTACTACAAATTAGTGACAAAGTAAAACAAGGAGTGATTAATTCTTTCAGGCCAGATTATGTTTCTTCTCTAGCCTATTCGCTGTTCCCTTTGTTTTCCTTGTTCTCAGGGGAGGGAAAACTTCATTTCTATTTTTGCTGCAACAAGACTCTGGAGGAGCAGATGACAGTCAGTGGGGCACAAGGAGAGTGGGAGCCTGGGAGACCCCAGTGTTACCAAACGAAACTTGGGTCCGCTTGCCCGAGTGCAGTAAAGCCAGTCTACTGACACCGGGTGTGGTGAAGGGAAGTGCAGCTTTAATTGTAAAAGTGCCAATACAAGGAGGCCAGGCGGCCTGTGCTCTAAAACCCCAAACTCCCTGAAGGATTTCAGCAAAGGAATTTTAAAGGCCAAGTGATGGAGGGGGGTCGCAGGGTATGTGATCAGCTGGTGCACAATTCTCTGGTTGATGGTGAGGTAACAGGCAGTTAACACTCTAAATTCTTAGGCACCAGAAGTTCCGGGGCTACCTGTTCATGATCATCAGGTAGTTAATTTCTTCCGTTTGGTGGTGGTTTCAGCATCTGTAAAACAACTCAGGAAGCGTGCATCAGATGCTGTTATCCAGGTACTTCAGAGAGGAGCTCCAGCAGAGGATGTGGGGGAGGGGTCTGTCCTGGGAAGGCCCCGTAGGGTCCTGCTCGGTTACACCCGGTGCCTGGGCTCAGCAACCTGGGAAGGTGGGGCTGCTCCTGGGTGTGGAGACCTGCAGGATCCTGGTCCCCTGAGTGCCCTGTTAGCCCCCAAGGTGAGATGGGGGTGCAGTGACTGGACAGAGGTGTCTGGCCTGGGAGAGGGGTCCAGGCTGGAAATGTCACGGGACTCATCGCAGGGAGGGAGAGGAAAGGCCAATGGGGGCAGGTAGGTCACAGCAGACTATGTGCAGGTGATTGCGGTCCTGTTGGAAGCAACTCAGAGCCAGAAAGGAGTGGCCGTCAGGGGCTCAGCTCCATTCTCTTGTTCCTTTGTAAAACCGCTGTGTCAGAGTTTGAGACACCGCCAGGAGACGTCTGGGCCCAGTGTTGCCATGGCTTCATCAAAGGGGCCCAGGGGGAACACAGAACCACTGCAGGCCCTGCCCATGTCCGCACTGGGAATGAATCCCATCGGGGCTCCTGGGCTCACAGACTTGAGGGAACCTCTGTCCTCGGAACTGGTCTTCCTCCTTCCTCTCACCTGCTGGTCAGGAGCCCAGGCACCCCCATCCTGGCTCCACCCCCAGGGCCTGGATTCTGGGACAGCTTAGGGGTAAGCAAGACCCTCATGTTCCTTTATCTGCCTGGGGGTGAGAATGTCTTAAACGCTGCAATTGACTGATGATGGAGGGCTGAGTGTTTCCAGCAGGTATGGGTGGAAAGATGGGGTGTGAAGTTCCTGTGTCTGCAGGGTCTTCCCAGCGTGAAGATCTGTGTGTTTCCCCCGGCCAGTCAGCGTCCTCCCAGGAAGCCCAGATCCAGGTTTATGAGGGCAGAGGCTCTCCCCTTGCTTATCTGTAACTTCCTGTTCCCACAATGAGGAGCCTGGCTCCCACCATCTGCCATTTATGTATGCATTGCTCCTTTCCAGGTTACATGTGCAGAGGTTTCAGAGTTGTTAGCTACTACACCCTGGAAAGAACTTCGTAAAATAAAGCCCACTCTTTATATACGGTCCATTTTGCCTTTAGTCTACAGATTCCATTCATTTCCAAAGGTAACTTAGGTCAGCACCTTTTATCCCATCCCCTACAGTGAGTTGTTTCCATATATTTCTAACACAGTTAGACTCTGTCACATTATGTATTCCATCCTGACACATGCCTACATTCTAAATAACTAAATTTGAATAGATTATGATTGGCCCCTTGGGCTATACACATCTGTGGGCTTAGACAAATGCATAGTGACAGGTATCCATCCTAGAATGTCACATGGAATACTTCAAACCCCCCACCCCATGATCTGCTTATCATCTATGTAGCTTTGCCTTTCCCAGAATGTCACCAATGGGGTCATACTGTGTGCAGCCTCCTCAGCCTGGATGCTTTCACTTAGCAGTATATACTGAGGATTTATCCATGTCTTTCCATAGGCTGATGGTGCATTCCTTTCTGCTGAGTAGTATTCCACTGCATGTGTATGGGCGGAAAAACAATTTTCCCTCTACTTTTTCAGGTTCTTGGTTGAGGCCACCCTGCCCCTGTAATAAAAGACAGATTACCAGGAGAAAAGCAGAAGTTTAATTACATGTCTACCTTCTGAATACAGGGGGGATAGCAAGGAAAACTGAGTCACTCCCTGAAATGACCAAAACCATCCCCTTAAATAGCTCTTCAGCTAAAAACAGAAGAAATATGCTGGGGAAGGGAGGAAGACCACTTATGGCAGGTTATCATGCAAAGCACAGTAAACAAGGGTATGATTGTTTGCACATTTAAGTCAGGACTTCTCCATTGAAAAGAGTTACTTAAGATTTAATTATCCTTCTATTTTTGGTGCAAAGAGGGACATACCCTTATAAATGGCGACTTCTGTATTGTAAATGTCTTTCATAAAACAGCAATCTCAGTTTTCTGAGATTTTTTATTGAATATATTATTTTATTTTTGGCTGCATTGGGTCTTCATTGCTGCGTGCAGGCTTTTCTCTGGTTGTGGCGAGCAGGGGCTACTTTTCTTTGCAGTGCGTGGGTTTCTCATTGTGGCTTTTGTTGTCGCGGAGCACAGGCTCTAGGTGTGCAGGCTTCAGTAGTTGTGGCACACGGGGTCAGTAGTTGTGGCTCGTGGGCTCTAGAGCGCAGGCTCAGTAGTTGTGGAGCATGGGCTTTGTTGCTCTGCGGCGTGTGGGATCTTCCCGGACCAGGGCTCGAACCCGTGTCCCCTGCATTGGCAGGCAGACTCTTAACCACTGAGCCACCAGGGAAGCCCCCCTTTTTTTTAAAGCAGACCAATAATCCTTATGCCAGAGAGACATATTTTGGGATGGCATATTCTACTCACCTTGACATGGATCTACCCCAATTTGCTTATACATTCATCTTTTGAAGGATATCCTGATTTCTTCAAGTTTTTAGCCATTATGAAAGTGCTGCTGTGCATAATTGCATCCTTGTTTGCATTTGGACATAGATTTTCAAAGCAGTTGCCTGAATACTGGAAGCATGATTGTTGGATCCCAACGTGAGACTTGTTTAGCTTTGGAAAAAACTGCCAAATTGTTTTACAAAGTGGCTGCACATGCATCCCCCCAGCTATGAGGGAGAGCTCCTTTTGTTCCTCACCCTCTAGCAATTGGTATTTTCATATTTTTGGAGTTTAGCAGTGCTAATAGGTGTGCTGTGATATCTCATGATTTTAATTTGTAATTCCCTAATGGTATATGATGTTGAGCTTGTTTCTGTATGATGTTTACCATCTGTATATCTTTTTTTGGCGGGATGTCTGTTCAGATCATGCTGTTCACGTTCATGCTGAGAGGAGCCCTGTCTCCTCAGGACCCACTGGGGCTTTGGCTTCTGGGACACGCGGGTTGCGTCCACGCTGACGGCCAGGTTTCAGGACAAGCTGGGGTCGAGTCCACACTAACAGAGGCCGAGTCTCCTCAGGATCCCCTGAGGCTTCAGCTTGGGGACACTGTGGGGTCCAGTTCATGCTGAGAGGAGCCTGGTCTCCTCAGGACCTGCTGGGAGGTGACGCCACTGAGGGAAAAGGTGAGGAAATGTGGGGAGAAGGTTCCTGTGCATGGCTGACCGCTGAGGGTGTCTGTCTTCAGAGGACCCAGGAGAGGAAGGGCTTGATGTGGAAAACTGGGTTTTTGGCCGCTTTTGTGTGTGGTGTAGACAGAGTGCAGTGTTGTTCTTTGGCGTGTGGAGCCTGGTTTTCCCAGCACCATTTCTTGAGGGGACTGTCCTTTCCCTGGTGTATGTTCTTGGCTCCTTTCTTGTGAATTAACTGATCACATACCTGTAGGTTGATTCCTGGGCTCTCTGCTCTGTTCCTCTGGTCTGTGCGCCTGTTTTTGTGCCAATTCCACACTTTTTTGGGACTGTAGCTTCGTAATGAAGTGTGAAGTCAGGGAGCGAGATGCCTCCAGCCCGTTCTCCTTCCTCAGGGTGGCTTTGGCTCTTCTGGGTCCTTTGTGGTTCCACACACATCTTAAGATTGTTTGCTCTGTTTCTATGGAAAATGTCGTTGGACTTTTGGTAGGGATTGTGTTGAATGTGTACATTAATTTGGCTAGAATGCATATTTTTTAAAATTAAGAAAAAAATTTTGGGCCACACCATGTGGCATGCATGATGCAGGATCTTAGTTCCCCAACCAGGGATCGAACCTGCGCCCCCTGCAGTGGGAGCACAGAGTCCCAACCCCTGGACGGCCAGGAAAGTCCCACCTTAGAATGCATATTTTCAAAATATTCTTTTTACCCATGAGCACGGGGTATCTTTCCATTTATTTTTGTCTGTTCAGTTTCCTTTATCAGTGTCTTCCAGTTTTCAGTGTGCAGGTCCTTCACGTCCTTGGTTAAATTTACTCCTAGTTATCTTTTTGGATGCAATTGTAAGTGGGATTTTTTAAAAAAATTCCTTTTCTGATGGTTCATTATCAGTGTATAGAATCACAAATGATTTTTGTGCATTGATTTTTCTTTTTTTTTGTATCCTGCAGCTTTACTGAATTCATCTTTTAGTTGTAACAGTTTTTTGGTGGTTGAATATGGAAAACTAGAATTCAGAAATCCCACTGTTTCAACTACATCTAGGTCATCCACAGCACCCAAGACATAGTGGCTCCCAATGTAATCTTCCAATGGTGCCTCTTGTAGTATGTGGACTCCTACAAGGGTGATTGGCATCACCACTGTGGGTGAGCTGGATCTGGGTAGAGCTTGGCCTCTATAACAAAGTTTGATGTCTGTATTTCTGGCGTGGTATGGCATGGTTGTTTTGATAAGTACTTTATTTTCTAGTAAATTTCAAGTGTATAAAAAACTTCAAATAGCAGTATCAAGTTTTCCACATTCACAAAATACTCCAGTTTGTTTTACCCTGTGAGAGTGGGAGGGCCACTCTCCCAGGGAACCAGCACATAACCCCAAAATGAGGAATAATTATGGTTTCCACATTATAATCCTATCCCCAGACCTGCTTCAACTTTCACCAGCTGCCCCAGCTTTGTGGAAATATATTTTCCATTCGAATCCAGTTTTCTTTTCTTGGAACCATCACTGGGGCTTTTCCTCACTTTAAAAACCTTGCTGGACTTAGAGTGTACAAGATGAGCATGATCTGGGTGGTTTTTCTGTGTGGCTTCTTTCACTTAGGATGTTTGCAGTGTTTATCCACATTGTAACATTGATGATTATTTCATTCATTTTTTCCATCGTGATTAAAAATACATAACATTTACCATTTAAACCGCTTTTTTAAAGCTTTTTTAAAAATTTTATTTTATTTTTTATTTTTTGGCTGTGTCGTGTCTTTGTTGCTGTGTGCAGGCTTTCTCTAGTTGCGGCGAGCGGGGGCTACTCTTCATTGCTGTGTGCAGGCTTCTCGTTGCGGTGGCTTCTCTTGTTGTGGAGCACGGGCTCTAGGCACACGGGCTTCAGTAGTTGTGGCTCGCAGGCTCTAGAACGCAGGCTCAGTAGTTGTGGCACACGGGCTTAGCTGCTCCACGGCATGCGGGATCTTCCAGGACCAGCGCTTGAACCCATGTCCCCTGCATTGGCAGGCAGATTCTTAACCACTGTGCCGTGAGGGAAGCCCCATTTAAACCATTTTTAAGTATACAGTTCTATGGCATTAACTACATTCACATTGTTGTAAAAATATCCTCACCATCCATCTCCAGATATTTTCCCCATATGAAACCGTAGGCATTAAACACTAACTCACCTCAACCCCTGGCAACCTTATTCTACTTTGTCTTTGAATTTGACTTATCTGGATACCTCATACTCGTGGAATCATAGAACGTTTGTCCTTTTTGTGTCTGGCTTGTTTCACTTAGCATAATGACTTCAAGGTTCATCCACATTGTAGCATGTGTGAGAATTACCTTAGTTTTAAAGGTTGAATCATATTCCATTGTGTATATACTACACTGTACTTATCCATTCATCTGTTGAAGGATGTGTTGTGTTGCTTCCACCTTTTGGCTGGAAATTGTGAATAATGTTGCTATGAATATGGGGTACAGATATCTGTTCCAGTCCTTGCTTTCTAATATTTTGGGTGTACACCCTGGAGCAGAATCAAGGGATCATACATTTTCCATGTTTTTGAGGAGCCACCATACAGTATTCCACAGTGGCTGTATAATTTTACTTTATTCTTTTATATGACAGAATAATGCAGCTTATGGATCTACCTTATTTTGCTTATCTGTTTACCTGCTGATGGACATTTAAATCTTTTCTACCTTGGGCTATTGTGAACAGTGCTGCTATGAATAATTGGTGAACAAGTTTTTGTTTGAACACCTGTTTTCCATATTTTGGGTATATATCTAGGAGTGGAGTTGTTGAACCACATGGTAATTATATTTTTGAGTAAATGCTAAAGTTTTGTACACATAGACTACACCATTGTACATCTCCACAAGTAACTTTTAAGGGTTCTAATTTCTCTACATTGTTGCCAACATTTGTTATTTTTATTTATATATTTAAAAATTTATTTAAAAATTTATTTAAAAATTTATTTTTATTCTAGTGTGTGTGAAGGGGCATCACACTGTGGCTTTAATTTGCATTTTCATCATGACTACTGATGTTTGACATCTTTTCATGTCCTTGTTGACCATTTGTATGTCTTGCCTGGAGAGCAGTCCATGCAAGTCATTTGTCTGTTTCAAAAATTTTATTGTTTGTCTTTTTGTTGATGAGTTGTAAAAGTCCTGGGTATATTCTCGGTAAAGAGTCTTATCAGATATATAATGTGCCAATATTATCTTCCATTCTGTGGGCTGTCTTTTTACTTTCTGGAGAGCCTCTTTTGTTGCACAAAGGTTTGTAATCTTGAGGAAATCCAAGTTATCTATTTTTTTCTTTCATTTCTTATGCTTTACTGTCAAATCTAAGAAACCATTGCTAAATTCATGGTCAGGAAGATTTAGTTCCTTGGTTTCTTTGAGAGTTCATACAGTCATCCCTTGGTACCCACTAGGCCGGGCTTTAGGCCTGGGATTGAGTCAGTGTGAGGGTTCAGGGGTCACGGTTTAGGGTTATGGGTCATTGTTGGAGAGTCATGGTAGAGGGTTGTGGTTAAAGGGTCAGGGCCGGGGATTAGAGTTTAGGGGTCAGGGGCGAGGGTCTAGGGGTCTGGGGCTAGGGTTGTTAGGGGGTTAAGGTTAGAGGTTAGGGTTCTTAGGGTAAAGGTTAGAGTTAGGTTTAAGCACAATTGGCCCTCATTGCCCTCCCCTCTCTTTCTCTCTCAAGCCTCCAGAATGGATAGGACTTGCCCAGGGTCAAACAAGAGTCAGGGAGCTGAGGTCAATAACTGTTTTTCTGGCGTCCCTTCCCTCAGTCCTGGGCTCTGAAAGAAGAATGAAATGTCTGTTCTTGTCTCGGACTGTTTCTTATCCAACTCAAACTCTGTCAAGGATTGGAGAGGGTGTCAGAAGTCATGCATGGTTTCCTTCTGCCCTCCTACCTGGGAAGGGTGATGCTGGCCCTACCCTGCCTGGGCAGCCTCAGATTCCAGCACAGCCCAGACAGGAGGGCACTCAGTGGACATGTGTGGATTTATACAGGACTGGGTGCAGTGACCTGCCAGCCCCCAGCTGCTGCCTTCTTAAGGGCTGGTGGGGCCCTCTTGGCACTGGAGGCATCCTTTGTCCCATCTGAGTGGGCATGAGTAGATGATCAAGCCTCAGGCAGGACAGCCCTTGACCTCTGACTATCCAGGCAGGCATCTGTGGTCCTCTAGCTCAGTCCAGCCTGGGCATTGTCAGGCCCTCATGTATAGTTACGGGCAATTCAACAGCTACCTGGGCAGTGTAGACATTCCTTTGAGAAGTTTCAACTACCAACATCCATGTGGTTGAGAAAAAGTCCTCCCCCTCACAGCCTCATAGGCTGCCAAGAGAAGTAATAATCCTCTAAACATTGGAGTGTGTCCCTGACACAACAACCATACAGGAGACCATGGCCCTGCAATCCTTTGTCTTTTCAGTCGTTAGAAACTTTTGACATTCATATTCATTAAGAATCAAAGATATGGGAGCACCTGGACCTCCCAATGGGAGGTTCACACTGAGGCTGCATTGTCTTGGAGAGCCATATGCATCCATGTGGCCTCTGGAAAGCCTGCCAATTATGGGTTCCATGGCATGGAATAATTCTTGAGCCTCCCATTACTTCATTGCACAAGAGTTTCCTTACCACCCTAGCATTTGGTTTCTTCACTTAGTAAATGAGAGAGAAGATACTAGAAAATGAGCAGTATTGTTTTTCAGGGATGGGCAATTAATATGGCCAGGGAGATGGCATAACTCAAGGGCTCCCACCTCTCAGGGGCAGGAATGAGGTCTGTGTGTCTTCTGAGGGCACATGGGCTGTTTTGGGCCAGCCTCTGAGATGTGAGGACCTGATGCCCAAGGAAAGAGACTTGAGTTTACCACCACCAACGATCCTGACTTGTCAGTAAGTGAAAGAACTTCTTGCAGTCTTGGGAGGACAGTAAGTAAATACTAATTTATTTTACTTCAGTAAGTGTGTCCAGTCGCTGGGAAAAGAAAAATTTGTAGTTGATATATCTGAATCAATAATCCCTGATCCTTCCTCAGGTGTCCTCACTGGGTAGGCATGGCTGGGGGAGATGAAGATTCTGGGTGGGACCAGATATTAGTGGAGCTGCCAAACAGCTCTGTCCCTGTTCCTTCCCTGTCCCGGGAGAGGGAAACCCTGGAACAGTGATAGGATAACCAGTATGGGGAAGAGATTCCTCAGTAATTAATTGGTCTTTTTGTATTTTCCTTAATTTAGTGTTCATTTTGGTAATGAGTTTTTACAAAGAAATCACCTGTTTCTTCTGGATTTCCAGTTTGTTACAGTAGGTTTCTCTTATTTGACGTTTAATTTTTCCTGTCTAATTTTCTACAGAATCATGACAAATAATGAACAAATATTGATACTCTATTATTAACCGAAGTCCCTATTCATGTTCCCTTTGTTATACCTTTCCTTGTTCCAGGATCTCAAAGGCCATGGGGTCATCATGTCTGTTTAGTCTCTTCTGGGCTTTGACAGTTGCTCAGACTCTCCTTGTTTCCATGACCTTGACAGTGTGGAGGAGGACTGGTCAGGTATTTTATAGACTGCCAGGCACTGGGATTTGCTTGGTGTTTTTGTCGTGGTTAGACTTGGCTTTGAAAAAGCAGATCACAGAGGTGAAGTGCTTCCTCTTCACTGTATATCAAGAGGACAGGCTCTCAAGGGAACTTCTCACTTATATTCTCAACTTTGGTCACCTAGCTGAGGTAGTGTTTGTCAAGTGTTCCCACAGTGAAGTTAATATTTTCCCATGTCCATCCTGTGTGTCTTATTTAGGAGGAAGTCATAATGCAGAACCCACACTTGAGGAGAGAGGAGTTAGCTTCACACCCTTGATGGACAGCTGAGTGGCTATATAAATTGTTTAGAAGCTTCCTGCATAGGAGATTTCTATTTAACACCATTCATCAAAAACTATGTAATTTATTTTTACCAGTTTGGACACGTGAATAATTATTATAAACTTTTGGTTATAATCCAGCACTACATTATTAGACTGCTTAGTTAATTCTTGCTTTGGCTGTTGAGAGATTTTTGCATTTGCTCCTGTTTTCATTTTACATAATTTTTCTTTTGTGGGTTTTTAAAATTTTTGGTACTTCTTTACTTTCTGATATTTTAAGATTATCCTGCTTCATATATTTACTGTCTCAGTCCTAGCATCAGCCCTTTCTTCAAAGAGCCCTTGTTCCGTTTATTAGAGAATGGTATTAAAAACTTACATGTGGGAGCTAAATATGCTCAGCTGACAGTGCGTGGAAATATATGCATGTATCCCAGCCTATGCATATACACATAATTATAAAGATTTCCATGTGGAACTATGTGTAGGCTAAAGATAGTTTATACTGCTATCTCCAACCGGATCTGTTATGACATGGATATTGTAACCTTCTCCCTTTGTTTGACTGTAACATCCCACTCCAGTGGTAGGAAACCTGGCTTCCACCATTTGTCATTTATTAAATTCAGTGCTTGTTCCATTCAATTACTGATATAGTAGTTTCAGTATTATTAGCTACTACCCCTCATGGAAAGAACATAGAGTCCACTGTGTATGTATGGTACATTTTGTCTTTGGCCTACAGGTTCTGTATATTTCCAAAGTTAACTTAGGTCAGCCCATTTGTCCCACTACCAACAGTGAGTTTTTTCATACATTTCTGAATCAGTTAGATTCTTTGTTACATTCTGTATTCCAGTCTTTGACACTCCCATATCCTAAGTAGCTAAGTTTGAATAGATTGTAATTTACTTGTTGGGTTGTAAAAATCTGTGGGTGTAGACAAATGCATAGTGACAGGTATTCACCACTAAAGTATCATGTGGACTATTTCAACCACATATTCCATACGCTGTTTACCATGTCAGTTTTGCCTTTTCTAGAATGTCATATAAATGAGGCCATACAGTGTGTAGCACTTCAAACTGGATTCTTTCACTTAGCAATGTAAGTGTTAGATGTATCTTTTTTTTTTTTTGCACGGGTTGATGGTCCATTCCTTTATATCTCTGAATACTATTGCATTGCATGTATATTAGAGGAAAAATAATTTTCCCTCTACCCTTCTATGTTCTTTATTGAGATCTCCCTTGTAATGAAAAAGAGATAAACTAGAGAAAACAATCAGAAGTTTAATATATACCATGCATACCTCCTGTATACTTGAAAGATACCCAGGAAAACTGAGTCACTCCCTGAAATGGCCCAAGCCGTTACCTTAAATGCTATCTTCCACTGAGAACAAAAGAAAGATATTAGGGAATGGAGGAAGCCATTTAAGGTTGGTTATTAGGCAAAGCAGAGTAAAGAAGGGTATGGTTGTTACACAGATTTACATCCAGGCCTATTTCGTTGACAAGGTTTTTTTTTTTAAAAAAAAACATTTATTTATTTGGCTGCGCTGGGTCTCAGTTGCGGCCTGTGGAATCTTTAGTTGCGGCATGTGGGCTCTTAATTGCAGCTTGCGGGATCTAGTTCCCTGACCAGGGCTTGAACCCTGGTCCCCTGCATTGGGAGCATGGAGTGTTAACCACTGGACCAGCAGGGAAGTCCCAACAAGCTTTTCTTGATACTTAGTCGTCATTCAATTCCTGGTCCAGAGAGGGACATACCCTTACAAATGGAGATATCCTTCATAAATATAAATTTACCTCCTAATAGGGCATTTTCTACTTGGTTTTGAAAGATTCTCTTGAGTCTGCTGTTTCTTAATCAGTGCAAAATAATCCTTTTGTCAAATGGGCATATTTTGGGGTGGTGTATTCTTCTCCCCTTGACATGTATGTGCCCTAATTTGCTTATGAATTCATCTACAGAAGGACATATTGATATCTTTAAGTTTTTAGCCATTATGAATAGAGCTGCTGTGCATTACTTGATGCTAGTTTTGGTTTGAACACAGTTTTTCAAAGCAGTTGTCTAAATACAAGAGGTACACTTCTTGGATCCTAAGGTGAGACTTTTTAGATTTGGAAAAAACTGCCAAACTGTCTTCCGAAGTTGGTTGTGCATGCATTCCACCAGCGTCTTGAGTATATTCTTGTATGCTTATTTACTGCCTGTTTATCTTCTTGGGCCAGGTGTGTGTTTCAATCTTTACCAAATTTTAATGGCGTTGTTGGCATAATTTGAGTACAAATCCTTTATCAGATATGTGTTTTGGAAATAGTTTCTTGCAGTTTGTGGTTTGTCTTCCGGTTTTCTGAATAAGGTCACCAGATCCAAAATCATGTAGATTATCTTTTTTTTTTCTAGGATTTTTATAGTTTGGTAATTTAAATTTGTCTATGGGCAATTTTGAGTGAATTTTGGTTTAAGTTGTAAAGTTTGTGTTTACATTCATTTCATTACATATGGTTTGTAATGAATTGCTCCTTAACCATCTTTTGAGAAGATACAGTGAGATACTTGGCTCCATTTCAGTTTGGATTTCCAAACTTTAGTATATACAGCAGAACTGCCTTCCGGATGAGGCCCCTGGGTTTGTGAGTGCGGCGCTCCCGGCACTTCTCTGACGTCCCACAGGGGGCGCCGAACCCACCTGTCTGACCCTGGGGGCACAGGTGCACCCTGCCCACAGACTTTGCTCTGTGACAAGCAGACAGGAGCTTTGTCTCCTGTCAGGGCTTAGGTTTCTGGACCATGAGGCATTGTCCACACTGACAGCAGCTGGGTTTTCTCAGGAACCACTGGTGAGGAGACTCCACAAGAGGAAAAAATGAGCAAGTGTGGAGAATCTTCCTGTGCAGCTGACTGCTGGGTGGGTGGGGTGCATCTTCAGGGGCCTCAGGAGAGAAAGGGTTTAATGTGGAATACTGTGCGCTTTTAGTTAGTTTTACGTGCAGTGTAGATGGTGACCAGTGTCGTTCTTTGGAGTCTGGTGTCTAGTTTTCCTGGCACTGTTTGTTGATGGCTTTGGGTAGAATAAACATTTTAATAATAGTAATTTTTCTGATGCATGAGCATGGAATATTGTTTTCTATTGTGTCTTCAGTTTCTTTATCAATGCTTTATAGTTTTCTGAGTATACGTCTTTCATGTCCTTGGTTAAATTTATTGCTAAATAGTTTGTTCTTTTTGATGGAATTGTAAATGGGATTGTTTTCTTAATTTTTCTTGCTGGTGGTTCATTATTAGTGTATAGAAACAAAACTGATTTGTGTATATTGATTCCATATTTTGCAACTTTACTGAATTTATTTTTTAACATATTTTTTGAAGTAATGTGAAAAATTGCAATACTAAAATCTCAGTTTCTACTGCACCCCAGGTAATCCACAGGACCCAAGACATGGTAGCTACTAATATACTCTTCCCACAGTGCCTCTTAATACCATGCGGACTCCTACAAGGGAAATAAGTATCACAACTTTGGTTGAACTTGGTCTGGGTGAGTCTTGGCCCCTATAACAAAATTTGATGTCTGTCTTATCTGATTTTCTGGCATGATACTGACATGGTTGTCTAGAAAAGTAATTTACTTTCCAATAATTTAAAATGTACAGAAAAGTTGCAATAATGGCAAAAAGTACTCCCATTTGCCACTTCACACAAAATGCTCAGTGTGTTTTGCCCAAGGAACCAGCACATAACCCCTAAATGAGGAAATCCTGGTGTCTACATTATAATTTAACACTCAGCCCCACTTCAACTTTCACCTGCTGTCCCAACTGTATGAAAATGTCTTTTTCCATCCTGATCCAGTTTTCTTTTTCTGGAACCATTACTGAGTTTCCCCCTCATTTGGACAACCTTGATGGATTTGAAGCAGACAAGATGAATATGGGATCTAGGTGGCCTTTTCTGTATGGCTTTTTCACTAAGAATGTTTTTAATGTTCATTTCTGTAACAAATATCAGCGCTACACTTTTTTTTCTTTGTCATTAAAAATACAAAACATGACTTTAGCGTTTAATTCACTTTACGTATACAGTTTTGTGGTATTAACTACCTTCATATAGTTGCACAAACAATTTAACTAACGTGTACTTCCTGTGTGCATGGCAGATACCCAGGAAATTGAGTAACACCCTGAAACGGCCCAAGACATCACCTTAAATACCCTCTTTATCTAAAAGGAAAAAAAAGGAAGGCTATAGTTGTGTCTGTCTGCATTCATTTGATTGTATATGGTTTCCAATTGATGTTGTATAACTAGTTGTGGAGAAGTCATGGGATAGGTGGCTTCATTTCAGTTTGAATTTCCAAATTTAGTGGAATCTGCAGGCTTGATACAAGGTATACAAACTTCATATTGGATCAGGACATCCCATGGTGTAACTGGTATTCATGGTTTGTTCAACAATTAAAGTTCTGTGTGATATGAGTTCATCCCGGAGTAATCCAGGTTAGTTTCTGTTATACATTTGTCCCAGGATGAAAGGACAAGAGAAATAAGGCCTAATTTATAAAAGTGCCTTCAAACTAATTGATACTGAAGTATAGTTGACCTACAATGTTGTGTTAATTTCTACTGTACAGCAAAGTGATTCATATATACATACATACATATATACATATTTTTCGTATTCTTTTCCATTATGGTTTATTACAGGGTATTGAATATAGTTCCCTGTGCTGTACAGTAAGACCTTGTTTATCCATCCTATATATAATAATTTGCATCTACTAATCCCAAACTCCCAATCCATCTCTCTCGCCTGTCTTCCCCTTGACAACCACAAGTCTGTTTTCTATATTTGAGAGTCTGTTTTTGTTCTGTAGATAGGTTCATTTGGGTCTCATTTTATAATCCACATATAAGTGATATCATATGGTATTTGTCGTTCTCTGTCTGACTTACTTCACTTTGTATGATAATCTCTAGGTCCATCCATGTAGCTGCAGATGGCATTATTTCATTCTGTTTTATGGCTGAGTAATATTCCATTGTATATATGTATCATATCTTCTATATCCATTCATCTGTTGAGGGACATTCAGGTTGCTTCCATGTCTTGGCTATTGTGAATAGTGCTGCTGTGAATGCTGGGGTGCATGTATCTTTTCAAATTATAGTTTTGTCTGGATATGTGCCCAGGAGTGGGATTGCTGGTTCATATGGTAATTCTATTTTTAGTTTTTGAGGAACCTCCGTACTGTTTTCCATAGTGGCTGCATCAATTTACATTCCCACCAGTAGTGTAGGAGGGTTCCCTTTTCTCCACACCCCCTCCAGCATTTATTTCTAGACATTTTAATGATGGCCATTCTGACCACTATGATGTGATAACTCACTGTAGTTTTGATTTGCATTCTCTAATAATTAGTGATGTGGAGCATCTTTTCATGTGCCTATTGGCCATCTGTATGTCTTTGCAGAAATGTCTATTTAGACCTTCTGCCTATTTTTTGATTCTTTTTTCTTTTTTGAGTTGTATGAGCTGTTTGTATATTTTAGAATTAGGCCCTTGTTGGTCGCATCATTGCACGTATTTTCTCCCAAACAGTTAGCACAGGTTCTGGAACGACTGGATACCCACATGCAGAAGAATAAACTTGGACCCTTACCTCCCCTCACGCCATATACAAAAATCAACGCAAAATGGACCAAAGGCCTAGATGCAAGAACCAAAATGATAAAACTCGTAGAAGAAAACATGAGAGTAAATCTTCATGACCTTGGATTTGGTCATGATTTCTTAGATCTGCTACCAAAAGCACAAGCAACAAAAGATAAGATAGATGAATTGGACTTCCTCAAAATGAAAAACAGTTGTGTATAAAAGGAGCAAGGAATAAGATAATCCACCATCCAAAATGGCACAAGATGTTTGCAAACCATGTATCTGATAAAGGACTGTAGCCCACCAGCCAAGCCCCCGGTGGTCCAGTGGAGTGTCTGTGCGGCCCCTCCCGTCCTCGGTGATCAGGGGATCTCAGGCCCCACAGCACCCGAGGGGTGGACACTGGTCATCCTCTGCACCCTCAAGGAGTGAGTGCTGGATGGTTTTGAGCCCAGATGCACTCCCATTACTGCCCTCAAAGGCTGAAGCCTTCAGCATGCCTCCAGAAGGACACAGTATTTGCAAGTCTTTGAGAACCAAGAGAACCGTCTTCACTTTTCTGAAAAGGGCATCTTATTATTTCACAGCATGACCATTTTCAACCTGGCTCCCAGGGGTGCCCTCCCACTTTCTTTATTTCTCTGAAAGTGGCCATGGTGGTTTGGCTGTCCCCAATCCCCATACCAGGTGACAAGGCCAGTGGGACCAGCTCCTGGTGGTCCTTAGGTTCGTTGGAGATTAACCCAGACTCTCAGCCTGAGATTGAACGTGGATGCCCCTGTTTCTCCCCATCACCAATTCTCATCTCCTCCTCTATCTCTTTTCCTCTTTCTTTTCAGTCTCAGATTTACCAGATGGTCACCACTCACAGTTCCCACAGAGCCCAGAGATTTCTCCTTGAAGGAAAGGTTCTGGAAAATCAGAGGGATAAATAAAGAATGCTGCTGATTCCCGCCTTGTGCTGACGCCCAAGAGGATGAGGAGAGTGAGTGTTTTCTCATTAGAATTTTAAATCCTCCCAGTAATAGATCATTGGGGGGGGCATCCTGTGTCTTCCTGCTCATTCTAATAATGTCATTCCTGAATTTTAATGTGGTAAATAATTTAAATCATAAATATGCTGATGGGAGATCCATTTAAAAAATGTTAGAGGTAACTCCAAGGGGTTTACAACAAACAAGGACACAGAACCCTGTGTCCAGACGCTGGCTGAGCGATTCCTACCCTGAGCCGCAGTCCCCTGGAGGGCGGAGTGGCCATGACTCTCCTCCCGCAGGTGAGCCTACACAGGCACATCCCACGTGGGACCACTGCATCGCAGAATCTTAGAGTGGCCAATGGCAGGCAGCTGGCTAGAGATGAGGACAAGAGAAAACTGCCCAGCAGCCTGGGACAACCCCGGGGTGAAGCCTTAGTAAGGGCCAGTGTCAGATCCTCAGAGATAACTTGAAGAGACGGTTCAGGCTGTTAGGGACATCATCAGAGATGTACTTAGGGACATATTCAGAACCTTAGTTATGGACAGGATCAGGGCATTATTTAATGACAGCTTAGACTATAAGGGACAGCGTCAGGGCCTAAGTTAGAGATAACGTGAGAGCCTTAGTTAGACACAATTCAGGCTGTTACTTAGGGATATCTTCAGGGCCTTAGAGCCAGCATCATGGCCATAATTAGAACCAGTGTCAGGGCTTTAGTTAGGGCCAAAACTAGGGTGTTAATTAGGGAAAGAGTCAGGTCATTAGTTACAGGCAGTGTCAGGGTTTTAGGTAGGGACAGCGGCAAGTCCTTAGTTAAGAAGAGTGTCAGGGCCTCACTTAGGGGCAGCGTCAGGATGTTAGTTAGGGAGAGTCAGGACATTAGAATGTCAGGTTCTGGGGTAGAGACAGCATCAGGGCCTTAGTTAGGGACAGCGTCAGAGATGTACCTAGGGACATATTCAGGGCCTTAGTTATGGACAGGATCAGGGTGATACTGAGGAACACCTAAAGGTATTAGGGACATCTTCAGGGCCTCAATTAGGGATAGCATCAGGGTGTTAGTTAGGGAAAGAGTCAGGCCATTATTATAGATAGTGTCAGTGCCTTAGGTATAGAGAGTATCAGGGCCTTAGTTAAGGACAGCATCAGAGACTTACTTAAGGACATATTCAGGGCCTTAGTTATGGACAGGATTAGGGCATTACTGAGAGATACACGAGGCTATTAGGGGCAGCATCAGGGTGTTAGGGAAAGAGTCGGCCATTGTTATAGACAGTGTCAGTGCCTCAGGTAGAGACATCATCACAGCTTTAGGAAGAGGGTCAGGGCCTTGGTTAGGGACAGGGTCAGGCCAACAGTGAGGGACATCTAAGGCTATTAGGGACATCGTCAAGGTCTTAGATTGGGCCAGCATCAGGGCTGTAGTGTCGACCATTGTCAGGGCATTAATGAGGGACAAAATTAGGGTGTTAGTTAGGGAAAGAGTCAGGCCATTAGTCACAGACAGTTTTAGGGCCTCAGGTAGAATCGGCATCAACGCCTTAGTTAGGAAGAGCATCAGGGCCTCAGTAAGGTTCAGCATCAGGACGTTAGTTAGGGCCAGCAACAGGCCCTTTGTTAGGGACAGTGTTGTCAGGCCCTCAGAGATAACTTGAAGGCCTTAGTAAGAGACAGTTTAGGCCGTTAGTTAGGGACACTTCAGAGACTTTCTTAGGGATATATTCAGGGCCTTAGTAATAGAATCAGGGTGTTATTTTGTGACCACTTAAACACTAAGGGACAACATCAAAGCCTAAGTTAGGCAGGGTGTCAGCATCTTGGGGATAGTGTTAGGGACTTTGTAAGTTATAGCTTAGGCCATTAGCTAGGGACACGGTCAGGGGCTTATTAAGGGCAGTGTCAGAGACTTAATGAGGGACAACTTCAGGGCCTTAGTTATGGACAGGATCAGGTCCATACTTGGGACCAGTGTCAGGCCGTTATTTAGGGGCAGTGTCAGGGCATACTGTAGAGACAGCGTCAAGGCCCTTACTTAGGAACAGGGTCAGGGCCTTAGGACAGGGTCAGAGACTTATGTAGGCACATATTCAGGGCATTAGTAATGGACAGGATCAGGACAACAGTGAGGGACATCTAAGTCTATTACGGACATCGTCAGGGCCTTAGATAGGGTCAGCATCAGGGCCATAGTTAGGACCAGTTTCAGGGCGTTATTTAGGGAAAAAATTAGGAGGTTAGTTAAGGAAAAAGTCAGGAAATTAGTTACAGACAGTGTCAGCCTTTCAGATAGAGACTTCAAGGTCTTAGTGAGAGCATCAGCATCTCAGGTAGGAACTGCATCAGGACATTATTTAAAGACAGTGTCAAGGATTTAAATAGGGAGAGTGTCAGGGTTAGGGTTAGGGTTAGGGTTGGGTTTAGGGTTCGGGTTAGGGATAGGGTACGGCTTATATTATGGGTTAGGGTACGGGTTAAGGTATCAGTTACGGTTAGGATTAGGGTTAGTTTTAGGGTTTGCGTTAGGTTTACGGTGCGGGTTAGGATTAGGGTATGGGTTAGGGTTAGGGTACGCGTTAGGGTTAGGGTATTTATTAAACCTATACCACTCTCTAGATACCACTTAGCACGTAAAGGAATATTATTTGGGGTCCAGCCATGGAGAAGATTTTAGACACTAGGATAAGATAAAGAACACACACATTACAAAGAAATCACATAAGGATTTTCTTTTTAACTTGTCCCGTAAAACACTAGTGCATAGAAAATTTATTGGAGGCAGAAGCAGTCAAGGGTAGTTGAGGGTAAGGGTTAGGGTTAGGGTTAGGGTTAGGGTACGGCTTAGGGTACGGGTTAGGGTACGGCGTAGGGTATGAGTTAGGGTTAGGGTTAGTTTTAGACTTAGGGCTAGGTTTAGGGAACGGGTTAGGATTAGGGTACGTGTGAAGGTTAGGGTATGTGTTAGGTTAGGGTACGCGTTAGTGTTAGGGTATTTATTAAACCTATCCCACTCTCTAGATACCACTTAGCACGTAAAGGAATATTATTTGGGGTGCAGCCATGGAGAAGATTTTAGACACTAGGATAAGATAAAGAACACACACATTATAAAGAAATCACATTAGGATTTTCTTTTTAACCTGTTCCTTAAAACAATAGTGCTTAGGAAATCTATTGGAGGCAGAAGCAGTCAAGGGTAGTTTAGGGTTATGGTTAGGGTTAGGGTTAGGGTTAGGGTACGTGTTAAGGTACAGGAGAGGGTACGGTGTAGGGTACGGGTTAGGGTACGGGTGAGGATACGGCGTAATGTATAGGTTAGGGTTAGGGTTAGGGTACGGCTTAGGGTACGGGTTAGGTTACGGGTGAGGGTACGGCGTAGGGTATGGGTTAGGGTTTGGGTTAGGGTTAGTGTTAGTGTTAGGGTTAGGGTACGGCTTAGCGTATGGGATAGGGTACGCGTGAGGGTACGGCATACGGTAGGGGTTAGGGTTAGAATTAGGGTTAGGGTTGGGGTTAGGGTACGGCTTAGGGTACGGGTGAGGGTACGGGTGAGGGTACTGCGTAGGGTATTGGTTAGGGTTAGGATACGGCTTAGGATACGGGTTAGGGTACGGGTTAGGGTATGGAGTAGGGTATGGGTTAGGGTTAGGGTTAGGGTTAGGGTTAGGGTTAGGGTACGGCTTAGGATACGGGTTAGGGTACGTGTGAGGGTACGGCGTAGCGTATGGGTTAGGGTTAGGGTTAGGGTACGTCTTAGGGTACGGGTTAGAGTACGGGTGAGGGTACAGCGTAGGGTAAGGGTTAGGGTTAGGGTTAGGGTTAGGGTTAGTTTTAGGGTTAGGGATTGGTTTAGGGTACGGGTTAGGATTAGCGTACGTGTTAGGGTTAGGTTTTGGGTTAGGGTTAGGGTACGCGTTAGGGTTAGGGTATGGGTTAGGGTTAGGGTACACGTTAGGATTAGGGTATTTATTAAACCTATCCCACTCTCTAGATACCACTTAGCACGTAAAGGAATATTATTAGGGATCCAGCCATGGAGAAGATTTTAGTCACTAGGATAAGATAAAGAATAAACACATTATAAAAAAATCACATTAGGATTTTCTTTTTAACCTGTTCCTTAAAACACTAGTGCTTAGGAAATCTAATAGAGGTAAAAGCAATCAAGGGTAGTTTAGGGTTAGGGTTAGGGTTAAGGTTAGTGTTAGTGTTAGGGTACGGCTTAGGGTATGGGATAGGGTACGGGTGAGGGTACGGCGTAGGGTAGCGGTTAGGGTTAGGGTTAGGGTTAGGGTTAGGGTACGGCTTAGGGTACGGGTGAGGGTACGGGTGAGGGTACTGCGTAGGGTATTGGTTAGTGTTAGGGTACGGCTTAGGGTACGGGTTAGGGTACGGCGTAGAGTGTGGGTTAGGGTTAGGGTTAGTGTTAGGGTTAGGGTTACGGTACATCTTAGGGTACGTGTTAGGGTACGGGTGAGGGTACGGCGTAGGTTATGGGTTAGGGTTAGGGTTAGGGTTAGGGTTAGGGTACGGCTTAGGATACGGGTTAGGGTACGGGTGAGGGTACGGCGTAGGTTATGGGTTAGGGTTAGGGTTAGTGTTAGGGTTATGGTACGGCTTAGGTTATGGGATAGGGTACAGGTGAGGGTATGGCATAGGGTAGGGGTTAGGGTTAGGGTTAGGGTTAGGGTTAGGGTACGGCTTAGGGTACGGGTGAGGGTATGGGTGAGGATACTGCGTAGGGTATTGGTTAGGGTTACGGTACGTCTTAGGATACGGGTTAGGGTACGGGTGAGGGCACGGCGTAGGTTATGGGTTAGCGTTAGGGTTAGTGTTAGGGATATGGTTAGGGTTAGGTTATGGGATAGGGTACAGGTGAGGGTATGGCATAGGGTAGGGGTTAGGGTTAGGGTTAGGGTTAGGGTACGGCTTAGGGTACGGGTGAGGGTACGTGTTAGGGTATGGCGTACGGTATGGGTTAGGGTTAGGGTTAGGGTTAGGGTTAGGGTTAGGGTACGGCTTAGGGTACGGCTTAGGGTACAGGTGAGGGTACGGCGTAGCGTATGGGTTAGGGTTAGGGTTAGGGTTAGGGTACGGCTTAGGGTACGGGTTAGGGTACGGGTGAGGGTACGGCGTAGGTTATGGGTTAGGGTTAGGGTTAGGGTTAGGGTTAGTTTTAGGGTTAGGGATTGGTTTAGGGTACGGGTTAGGATTAGCATACTTGTTCGGGTTAGGGTTTTGGTTAGGGTTAGGGTACGCGTTAGGGTTAGGGTGTGGGTTAGGTTTAGGGTACACTTTAGGATTAGGGTATTTATTAAACCTATCCCACTCTCTAGATATCACTTAGCACGTAAAGGAATATTATTTGGGGTTCAGCCATGGAGAAGATTTTAGTCACTAGGATAAGATAAAGAATAAACACATTATAAAAAAATCACATAAGGTTTTCTTTTTAACCTGTTCCTTAAAACACTAGTGTTTAGGAAATCTAATGGAGGCAAAAGCAGTAAAGGGTAGTTTAGGGTTAGGGTTAGGGTTAGGGTTAGGGTAGGGCTTAGGATACGGGTGAGGGTACTGGTGAGGGTACTGCGTAGGTTATTGGTTAGGGTTAGGGTACGGCTTAGGATACGGGTTAGGATATGGGTTAGGTTACGGCGTTGGGTATGGGTGAGGGTTAGGGTTAGGCTTAGGGTAAGGCTTTGGGTACGGGTTAGGGTACGGGTGAGGGTACGGCGTAGGGTAGAGGTTAGGGTTAGGTTTAGGGTTAGGGTACGGCTTAGGATACGGGTTAGGGTATGGGTGAGGGTACGGCGTAGCGTATGGGTTAGGGTTAGGGTTAGGGTTAGGGTTAGTTTTAGGGTTAGGGATTGGTTTAGGGTACGGGTTAGGATTAGCATACGTGTTAGGGTTAGGGTTCGGGTTAGGGTTAGGGTACGCATTAGGGTTAGGGTGTGGGTTAGGGTTAGGGTACACGTTAGGATTAGGGTATTTATTAAACCTATCCCACTCTCTAGATACCACTTAGCACGTAAAGGAATATTATTTAGGGTCCAGCCATGGAGAAGATTTTCGTCACTAGGATAAGATAAAGAATAAACACATTATAAAAAAATCACATTAGGATTTTCTTTTTAACCTGTTCCTTAAAACACTAGTGCTTAGGAAATCTAATGGAGGCAAAAGCAGTCAAGGGTAGTTTAGGGTTAGGGTTAGGGTTAAGGTTAGTGTTAGGGTTAGGGTACGGCTTAGGGTATGGGATAGGGTATGGGTGAGGGTACGGCATAGGGTAGGGTTTAGGGTTAGGGTTAGTGTTAGGGTTAGGGTTAGGGTATGGCTTAGGGTACGGGTGAGGGTACTGTGTAGGTCATTGGTTAGGGTTAGGTTAAGGCTTAGGATACAGGTTATTGTATGGGTTAGGGTACGGCGCAGGGTATGGGTAAGGGTTAGGGTTAGGGTTAGGGTTAGAGTTAGGGTACGGCTTAGGGTACGGGTTAGGGTACGGGTGAGGGTACGGCGTAGTGTATAGGTTACGGTTAGGGTTAGGGTATGGCTTAGGGTACGGGTTAGGTTACGGGTGAGGGTACGGCATAGGGTATGGGTTAGGGTTAGGGTTAGGGTTAGGGTTAGTGTTAGTGTTAGGGTTAGGGTACGGCTTAGCGTATGGGATAGGGTACGGGTGAGGGTACGGCGTAGGGTAGGGGTAAGGGTTAGAGTTAGGGTTAGGGTTGGGGTTAGGGTACGGCTTAGGGTACGGGTGAGGTTACGGGTGAGGGTACTGCGTAGGGTATTGGTTAGGGTTAGGATACGGCTTAGGATACGGGTTAGTGTACGGGTTAGGGTATGGCGTAGGGTATGGGTTAGGGTTAGGGTTAGGGTTAGGGTTAGGGTACGGCTTAGGATACGGGTTAGGGTACGGGTGAGGGTACGGCGTAGCGTATGGGTTAGGGTTAGGGTTAGGGTACGTCTTAGGGTACGGGTTAGGGTACGGGTGCGGGTACGGCGTAGGGTAAGGGTTAGGGTTAGTTTTAGGGTTAGGGATTGGTTTAGGGTACAGGTTAGGATTAGCGTACGTGTTAGGGTTAGGTTTTGGTTAGGGTTAGGGTACGCGTTAGGGTTAGGGTATGGGTTAGGGTTAGGGTACACGTTAGGATTAGGGTATTTATTAAACCTATCCCACTCTCTAGATACCACTTAGCACGTAAAGGAATATTATTAGGGATCCAGCCATGGAGAAGATTTTAGTCACTAGGATAAGATAAAGAATAAACACATTATAAAAAAATCACATTAGGATTTTCTTTTTAACCTGTTCCTTAAAACACTAGTGCTTAGGAAATCTAATAGAGGCAAAAGCAATCAAGGGTAGTTTAGGGTTAGGGTTAGGGTTAGGGTTAGTGTTAGGGTTAGGGTACGGCTTAGGGTATGGGATAGGGTACGGGTGAGGGTACGGCGTAGGGTAGGGGTTAGGGTTAGGGTTAGGGTTAGGGTTAGGGTATGGCTTAGGGTACGGGTGAGGGTACGGGTGAGGGTACTGCGTAGGGTATTGGTTAGGGTTAGGGTACGGCTTAGGATACGTGTTAGGGTACGGGTTAGGGTACGGCGTAGAGTGTGGGTTAGGGTTAGGGTTAGTGTTAGGGTTAGGGTTACGGTACGTCTTAGGGTACGTGTTAGGGTACGGGTGAGGGTACGGCGTAGGTTATGGGTTAGGGTTAGGGTTAGGGTTAGGGTTAGGGTACGGCTTAGGATACGGGTTAGGGTACGGGTGAGGGTACAGCGTAGGTTATGGGTTAGGGTTAGGGTTAGTGTTAGGGTTATGGTACGGCTTAGGTTATGGGTTAGGGTACAGGTGAGGGTATGGCATAGGGTAGGGGTTAGGGTTAGTGTTAGGGTTAGGGTTAGGGTTAGGGTACGGCTTAGGGTACGGGTGAGGGTATGGGTGAGGATACTGCGTAGGGTATTGGTTAGGGTTAGGGTACGGCTTAGGATACGGGTTAGGGTACGTGTTAGGGTATGGCGTACGGTATGGGTTAGGGTTAGGGTTAGGATTAGGGTTAGGGTTAGGGTACGGCGTAGGGTACGGGTTAGGGTACTGGAGAGGTTACGGCGTAGGGTATAGTTTAGGGTTAGGGTTAGGGTTAGGGTACGCCTTAGGATACGGGTTAGGGTACGGGTGAGGGTACGGCGTAGCGTATGGTTTAGGGTTAGTGTTAGGGTTAGGGTACGGCTTAGGGTACGGGTTAGGGTACGGGTGAGGGTACGGTGTAGGTTATGGGTTAGGGTTAGGGTTAGGGTTAGGGTTACTTTTATGGTTAGGGATTGGTTTAGGGTACGGGTTAGGATTAGCATACGTGTTCGGGTTAGGGTTTTGGTTAGGGTTAGGGTACGCGTTAGGGTTAGGGTATGGGTTAGGTTTAGGGTACACTTTAGGATTAGGGTATTTATTAAACCTATCCCACTCTCTAGATACCACTTAGCACGTAAAGGATTATTATTTGGGGTTCAGCCATGGAGAAGATTTTAGTCACTAGGATAAGATAAAGAATAAACACATTATAAAAAAATCACATAAAGTTTTCTTTTTAACCTGTTCCTTAAAACACTAGTGTTTAGGAAATCTAATGGAGGCAAAAGCAGTCAAGGGTAGTTTAGGGTTAGGGTTAGGGTTAGGGTTAGTGTTAAGGTTAGGGTACGGCTTAGGGTATGGGATAGGGTATGGGTGAGGGTACGGCATAGGGTAGGGTTTAGGGTTAGGGTTAGTGTTAGGGTTAGGGTTAGGGTATGGCTTAGGGTACGGGTGAGGGTACTGTGTAGGTCATTGGTTAGGGTTAGGTTAAGGCTTAGGATACGGGTTATTGTATGGGTTAGGGTACGGCGCAGGGTATGGGTAAGGGTTAGGGTTAGGGTTAGAGTTAGGGTACGGCTTAGGGTACGGGTGAGGGTACGGCGTAGTGTATAGGTTAGGGTTAGGGTTAGGGTACGGCTTAGGGTACGGGTGAGGGTACGGGTGAGGGTACTGCGTAGGGTATTGGTTAGGGTTAGGGTACGGCTTAGGATACGTGTTAGGGTACGGGTTAGGGTACGGCGTAGAGTGTGGGTTAGGGTTAGGGTTAGTGTTAGGGTTAGGGTACGGCTTAGCGTATGGGATAGGGTACGGGTGAGGGTACGGCGTAGGGTAGGGCTTAGGGTTAGGGATAGGGTTAGGGTTAGGGTATGGCTTAGGGTACGGGTGAGGGTACGGGTGAGGGTACTGCGTAGGGTATTGGTTAGGGTTAGGGTACGGCTTAGGATACGTGTTAGGGTACGGGTTAGGGTACGGCGTAGAGTGTGGGTTAGGGTTAGGGTTAGTGTTAGGGTTAGGGTTACGGTACGTCTTAGGGTACGTGTTAGGGTACGTGTGAGGGTACGGCGTAGGTTATGGGTTAGGGTTAGGGTTAGTGTTAGGGTTATGGTACGGCTTAGGTTATGGGATAGGGTACAGGTGAGGGTATGGCATAGGGTAGGGTTTAGGGTTAGGGTTAGGGTTAGGGTTAGGGTTAGGGTACGGCTTAGGGTACGGGTGAGGGTATGGGTGAGGATACTGCGTAGGGTATTGGTTAGGGTTAGGGTACGGCTTAGGATACGGGTTAGGGTACGTGTTAGGGTATGGCGTACGGTATGGGTTAGGGTTAGGGTTAGGGTTAGGGTTAGGGTTTGGGTATGGCTTAGGGTACGGGTGAGGGTACGGGTGAGGTTACGGCGTAAGGTATAGTTTAGGGTTAGGGTTAGGGTTAGGGTACGGCTTAGGATACGGGTTAGGGTACGGGTGAGGGTACGGCGTAGCGCATGGTTTAGGGTTAGGGTTAGGGTTAGGGTACGGCTTAGGGTACGGGTTAGGGTACGGGTGAGGGTATGGCGTAGTGTATAGGTTAGGGTTAGGGTTAGGGTTAGGGTATGGCTTAGGGTACAAGTGAGGGTACGGGTGAGGGTACTGTGTAGGGTATTGGTTATGGTTAGGGTATGGCTTAGAATACGGGTTAGGGTACGGGTTAGGGTACGACGTAGGGTATGGGTTAGGGTTAGGGTTAGGGTTAGTGTTAGGGTTAGGGTACGGCTTAGGGTACGGGTTAGGGTACGGGTGAGGGTACGGCGTAGCGTATGGGTTAGGGTTAGGGTTAGGGTTAGGGTACGGCTTAGGGTACGGGTTAGGGTACGGTTGAGGGTACGGCGTAGGTTATGGGTTAGGGGTTAGGGTTAGGGTTAGGGTTAGGGTACGGCTTAGGATACGGGTTAGGGTACGGGTGAGGGTACGGCGTAGGTTATGGGTTAGGGTTAGGGTTAGTGTTAGGGTTATGGTACGGCTTAGGTTATGGGATAGGGTACAGGTGAGGGTATGGCATAGGGTAGGGGTTAGGGTTAGGGTTAGGGGTTAGGGTTAGGGTACGGCTTAGGGTACGGGTGAGGGTATGGGTGAGGATACTGCGTAGGGTATTGGTTAGGGTTACGGTACGTCTTAGGATACGGGTTAGGGTACGGGTGAGGGCACGGCGTAGGTTATGGGTTAGGGTTAGGTTTAGTGTTAGGGGATATGGTTAGGGTTATGTTATGGGATAGGGTACAGGTGAGGGGTACGGCATAGGGTAGGGTTTAGGGTTAGGGTTAGTGTTAGGGTTACGGTTAGGGGTATGGCTTAGGGTACGGGTGAGGGTACTGTGTAGGTCATTGGTTAGGGTTAGGTTATGGCTTAGGATACAGGTTATTGTATGGGTTAGGGTACGGCGCAGGGTATGGGTAAGGGGTTAGGGTTAGGGTTAGGGTTAGAGTTAGGGTACGGCTTAGGGCACGGGTTAGGGTACGGTGAGGGTACGGCGTAGTGTATAGGTTAGGGTTAGGGTTAGGGTACGGCTTAGGGTACGGGTTAAGGTTACGGGGTGAGGGTACGGAGTAGGGTAAGTGTTAGGGTTAGGGTTAGGGTTAGTGTTAGTGTTAGGGTTAGGGTACGGCTTAGCGTATGGGATAGGGTACGGGTGAGGGTACGGCGTAGGTTATGGGTTAGGGTTAGGGTTAGGGTTAGGGTTAGGGTTAGTTTTAGGGTTAGGGATTGGTTTAGGGTACGGGTTAGGTTTAGCGTACGTGTTAGGGTTAGGTTTTCGGTTAGGGTTAGGGTACGCGGTAGGGTTAGGGTATGGGTTAGGGTTAGGGTACACGTTAGGATTAGGGTATTTATTAAACCTATCCCACTCTCTAGATACCAATTAGCACGTAAAGGAATATTATTAGGGATCCAGCCATGGAGAAGATTTTAGTCACTAGGATAAGATAAAGAATAAACACATTATAAAAAAATCACATTAGGATTTTCTTTTTAACCTGTTCCTTAAAACACTAGTGCTTAGGAAATCTAATAAAGGCAAAAGCAATCAAGGGTAGTTTAGGGTTAGGGTTAGGGTTAGGGTTAGTGTTAGGGTTAGGGTACGGCTTAGGGTATGGGATAGGATACGGGTGAGGGTACGGCGTAGGTTAGGGGTTAGGTTTAGGGTTAGGGTTAGGGTTAGGGTATGGCTTAGGGTACGGGTGAGGGTCCGGGTGAGGGTACTGCGTAGGGTTTTGCTTAGGGTTAGGGTACGGCTTAGGATACGTGTTAGGGTACGGGTTAGGGTACGGCGTAGAGTGTGGGTTAGGGTTAGGGTTAGTGTTAGGGTTAGGTTTACAGTACGTCTTAGGGTACGTGTTAGGGTACGGGTGAGGGTACGGCGTAGGTTATGGGTTAGGGTTAGGGTTAGGGTTAGGGTTAGGGTACGGCTTAGGATACGGGTTAGGGTACGGGTGAGGGTACGGCATAGGTTATGGTTTAGGGTTAGGGTTAGTGTTAGGGTTATGGTACGGCTTAGGTTATGGGATAGGGTACACATGAGGGTATGGCATAGGGTAGGGGTTAGGGTTAGGGTTAGGGTACGGCTTAGGGTACGGGTGAGGGTATGGGTGAGGATACTGCGTAGGGTATTGGTTAGGGTTAGGGTACGGCTTAGGATACGGGTTAGGGTACGTGTTAGGGTATGGCGTACGGTATGGGTTAGGGTTAGGGTTAGGGTTAGGGTTAGGGTTAGGGTTAGGGTACGGCTTAGGGTACGGGTTAGGGTGCGGGTGAGGTTACGGCGTAGGGTATAGTTTAGGGTTAGGGTTAGGGTTAGGGTACGGCTTAGGATACGGGTTAGGGTACGGGTGAGGGTACGGCGTAGCGTATGGTTTAGGGTTAGGGTTAGGGTTAGGGTACGGCTTAGGGTACGGGTTAGGGTACGGGTGAGGGTACGGTGTAGGTTATGGGTTAGGGTTAGGGTTAGGGTTAGGGTTAGTTTTAGGGTTAGGGATTGGTTTAGGGTACGGGTTAGGATTAGCATACGTGTTCGGGTTGGGGTTTTGGTTAGGGTTAGGGTACGCGTTAGGGTTAGGGTATGGGTTAGGTTTAGGGTACACTTTAGGATTAGGGTATTTATTAAACCTATCCCACTCTCTAGATACCACTTAGCACGTAAAGGAATATTATTTGGGGTTCAGCCATGGAGAAGATTTTAGTCACTAGGATAAGATAAAGAATAAACACATTATAAAAAAAATCACATAAGGTTTTCTTTTTAACCTGTTCCTTAAAACACTAGTGTTTAGGAAATCTAATGGAGGCAAAAGCAGTAAAGGGTAGTTTAGGGTTAGGGTTAGGTTTAGGGTTAGGGTATGGCTTAGGGTACGGGTGAGGGTACGTGTGAGGGTACTGTGTAGGGTATTGGTTATGGTTAGGGTACGGCTTATAATACGGGTTAGGGTACGGGTTAGGGTACGGCGTAGGGTATGGGTTAGGGTTACGGGTGAGGGTACGGCGTAGGTTATGGGTTAGGGTTAGGGTTAGGGTTAGGGTTAGTGTTAGGGTTAGGGTACCGCTTAGGGTATGGGATAGGGTACGGCGTAGGGTAGCGGTTAGGGTTAGGGTTAGGGTTAGTGTACGGCTTAGGATACGGGTTAGGTTACGGGTGAGGGTACGGCGAAGCGTATGGGTTAGGGTTAGGGTTAGGGTTAGGGTACGGCTTAGGGTACGGGTTAGGGTACGGGTGAGGGTACGGCGTAGGTTATGGGTTAGGGTTAGGGTTAGGGTTAGGGTTAGTTTTAGGGTTAGGGATTGATTTAGGGTACGGGTTAGGATTAGCATACTTGTTCGGGTTAGGGTTTTGGTTAGGGTTAGGGTACACGTTAGGTTTAGGGTATGGGTTAGGTTTAGGGTACACTTTAGGATTAGGGTATTTATTAAACCTATCCCACTCTCTAGATACCACTTAGCACGTAAAGGATTATTATTTGGGGTTCAGCCATGGAGAAGATTTTAGTCACTAGGATAAGATAAAGAATAAACACATTATAAAAAAATCACATAAGGTTTTCTTTTTAACCTGTTCCTTAAAACACTAGTGTTTAGGAAATCTAATGGAGGCAAAAGCAGTAAAGGGTAGTTTAGGGTTAGGGTTAGGGTTAGGGTTAGGGTAGGGCTTAGGATACGGGTGAGGGTACTGGTGAGGGTACTGCGTAGGTTATTGGTTAGGGTTAGGGTACGGCTTAGGATACGGGTTAGGATATGGGTTAGGTTATGGCGTTGGGTATGGGTGAGGGTTAGGGTTAGGGTTAGGGTAAGGCTTTCGGTACGGGTTCGGGTACGGGTGAGGGTATGGCGTAGGGTAGAGGTTAGGGTTAGGGTTAGGGTTAGGGTTAGTTTTAGGGTTAGGGATTGGTTTAGGGTACGGGTTAGGATTAGCGTACGTGTTAGGGTTAGGGTTTGGGTTAGGGTTAGGGTACGCATTAGGGTTAGGGTGTGGGTTAGGGTTAGGGTACACGTTAGGATTAGGGTATTTATTAAACCTATCCCACTCTCTAGATACCACTTAGCACGTAAAGGAATATTATTTAGGGTCCAGCCATGGAGAAGATTTTCGTCACTAGGATAAGATAAAGAATAAACACATTATAAAAAAATCACATTAGGATTTTCTTTTTAACCTGTTCCTTAAAACACTAGTGCTTAGGAAATCTAATGGAGGCAAAAGCAGTCAAGGGTAGTTTAGGGTTAGGGTTAGGGTTAGGGTTAGTGTTAGGGTTAGGGTACGGCTTAGGGTATGGGATAGGGTATGGGTGAGGGTACGGCATAGGGTAGGGTTTAGGGTTAGGGTTAGTGTTAGGGTTAGGGTTAGGGTATGGCTTAGGGTACGTGTGAGGGTACTGTGTAGGTCATTGGTTAGAGTTAGGTTAAGGCTTAGGATACAGGTTATTTTATGGGTTAGGGTACGGCACAGGGTATGGGTAAGGGTTAGGGTTAGGGTTAGGGTTAGAGTTAGGGTACGGCTTAGGGTACGGGTTAGGGTACGGGTGAGGGTACGGCGTAGTGTATAGGTTAGGGTTAGGGTTAGGGTACGGCTTAGGGTACGGGTTAGGTTACGGGTGAGGGTACGGCGTAGGGTATGGGTTAGGGTTAGGGTTAGTGTTAGTGTTAGGGTTAGGGTACGGCTTAGCGTATGGGATAGGGTACGGGTGAGGGTACGGCGTAGGGTAGGGGTTAGGGTTAGAGTTAGGGTTAGGGTTGGGGTTAGGGTACGGCTTAGGGTACGGGTGAGGGTACGGGTGAGGGTACTGCGTAGGGTATTGGTTAGGGTTAGGATACGGCTTAGGATACGGGTTAGGGTACGGGTTAGGGTATGGCGTAGGGTATGGGTTAGGGTTACGGTTAGGGTTAGGGTTAGGGTTAGGGTACGGCTTTGGATACGGGTTAGGGTACGGGTAAGGGTACGGCGTAGCGTATGGGTTAGGGTTAGGGTTAGGGTTAGGGTTAGGGATAGTTTTAGGGTTAGGGATTGGTTTAGGGTACAGGTTAGGATTACCGTACGTGTTAGGGTTAGGTTTTGGGTTAGGGTTAGGGTACGAGTTAGGGTTAGGGTATGGGTTAGGGTTAGGGTACACGTTAGGATTAGGGTATTTATTAAACCTATCCCACTCTCTAGATACCTCTTAGCACGTAAAGGAATATTATTAGGGATCCAGCCATGGAGAAGATTTTAGTCACTAGGATAAGATAAAGAATAAACACATTATAAAAAAATCACATTTGGATTTTCTTTTTAACCTGTTCCTTAAAACACTAGTGCTTAGGAAATCTAATAGAGGTAAAAGCAATCAAGGGTAGTTTAGGGTTAGGGTTAGGGTTAGGGTTAGTGTTAGGGTTAGGGTACGGCTTAGGGTATGGGATAGGGTACGGGTGAGGGTACGGCATAGGGTAGGGGTTAGGGTTAGGGTTAGGGTTGGGGTTAGGGTATGGCTTAGGGTACGGGTGAGGGTCCGGGTGAGGGTACTGCGTAGGGTATTGGTTAGGGTTACGATACGTCTTAGGATACGGGTTAGGGTACGGGTTAGGGTACGGGTGAGGGTACGGCGTAGGGTAGAGGTTAGGGTTAGGTTTAGGGTTAGGGTACGGCTTAGGATACGGGTTAGGGTATGGGTGAGGGTACGGCGTAGGTTATGGGTTAGGGTTAGGGTTAGGGTTAGGGTTAGGGTACGGCTTAGGATACGGGTTAGGGTACGGGTGAGGGTACAGCGTAGGTTATGGGTTAGGGTTAGGGTTAGTGTTAGGGTTACGGTACGGCTTAGGTTATGGGATAGGGTACGGGTGAGGCTATGGGTGAGGATACTGCGTAGGGTATTGGTTAGGGTTACGGTACGTCTTAGGGTACGGGTTAGGGTACGGGTGAGGGTATGACGTAGTGTATAGGTTAGGGTTAGGGTTAGGGTTAGGGTACGGCTTAGGGTATGGGATAGGTTACGGGTGAGGGTACGGCTTAGGGCAGGGTTTAGGTTTAGGGTTAGGGTTAGTGTTAGGGTTAGGGTACGGCTTAGGGTATGGGATAGGTTACGGTTGAGGGTACGGCGTAGGGTAGGGGTTAGGGTTAGGTTTAGGGTTAGTGTTAGGGTTAGGGTACCGCTTAGGGTATGGGATAGGGTACGGCGTAGGGTAGCGCTTAGGGTTAGGGTTAGGGTTAGGGTTAGGGTACGGCTTAGGATACGGGGTAGGGTACGGGTGAGGGTACGGCGTAGGTTATGGGTTAGGGTTAGGGTTAGGGTTATGGTACGGCTTAGGTTATGGGATAGGTTACAGGTGAGGGTATGGCATAGGGTAGGGGTTAGGGTTAGGGTTAGTGTTAGGGTTAGGGTTAGGGTACGGCTTAGGGTACGGGTGAGGGTATGGGTGAGGTTACTGCGTAGGGTATTGGTTAGGGTTAGGGTACGGCTTAGGATTCGGGTTAGGGTACGTGTTAGGGTATGGCGTACAGTATGGGTTAGGGTTAGGGTTAGGGTTAGGGTTAGGGTTAGGGTACGGCTTAGGGTATGGGTTAGGGTACGGGTGAGGTTACGGCGTAGGGTATAGTTTAGAGTTAGGGTTAGGGTTAGGGTACGGCTTAGGATACGGGTTAGGGTACGGGTGAGGGTACGGCGTAGCGTATGGTTTAGGGTTAGGGTTAGGGTTAGGGTACGGCTTAGGGTACGGGTTAGGGTACGGGTGAGGGTATGGCGTAGTGTATAGGTTAGGGTTAGGTTTAGGGTTAGGGTATGGCTTAGGGTACGGGTGAGGGTACGGGTGAGGGTACTGTGTAGGGTATTGGTTATGGTTAGGGTACGGCTTAGAATACGGGTTAGGGTACGGGTTAGGGTACGGCGTAGGGTATGGGTTAGGGTTAGGGTTAGGGTTAGTGTTAGGGTTAGGGTACCGCTTAGGGTATGGGATAGGGTACGGCGTAGGGTAGCGGTTAGGGTTAGGGTTAGGGTTAGGGTACGGCTTAGGATACGGGTTAGGGTACGGGTGAGGGTACGGCGTAGCGTATGGGTTAGGGTTAGGATTAGGGTTAGGGTACGGCTTAGGGTACGGGTTAGGGTACGGGTGAGGGTACGGCGTAGGTTATGGGTTAGGGTTAGGGTTAGGGTTAGGGTTAGTTTTAGGTTAGGGATTGTTTTAGGGTACGGGTTAGGATTAGCATACTTGTTCGGGTTAGGGTTTTGGTTAGGGTTAGGGTACGCGTTAGGGTTAGGGTATGGGTTAGGTTTAGGGTACACTTTAGGATTAGGGTATTTATTAAACCTATCCCACTCTCTAGATACCACTTAGCACGTAAAGGAATATTATTTGGGGTTCAGCCATGGAGAAGATTTTAGTCACTAGGATAAGATAAAGAATAAACACATTATAAAAAAATCACATAAGGTTTTCTTTTTAACCTGTTCCTTAAAACACTAGTGTTTAGGAAATCTAATGGAAGCAAAAGCAGTAAAGGGTAGTTTAGGGTTAGGGTTAGGGTTAGGGTTAGGGTAGGGCTTAGGATACGGGTGAGGGTACTGGTGAGGGTACTGCGTAGGTTATTGGTTAGGGTTAGGGTACGGCTTAGGATACGGGTTAGGATATGGGTTAGGTTACGGGGTTGGGTATGGGTGAGGGTTAGGGTTAGGGTTAGGGTAAGGCTTTGGGTACGGGTGAGGGTACGGGTGAGGGTACGGCGTAGGGTAGAGGTTAGGGTTAGGTTTAGGGTTAGGGTACGGCTTAGGATACGGGTTAGGGTACGGGTGAGGGTACGGCGTAGCGTATGGGTTAGGGTTAGGGTTAGGGTACGTCTTAGGGTACGGGTTAGGGTACGGGTGAGGGTACGGCGTAGGGTAAGTGTTAGGGTTAGGGTTAGGGTTAGGGTTAGGGTTAGGGTTAGGGTTAGGGTACAGCTTAGGGTACGGGTTAGGGTACGGGTGACGTTACGGCGTAGGGTATAGTTTAGGGTTAGGGTTAGGGTTAGGGTACGGCTTAGGGTACGGGTTAGGGTACGGGTGAGGGTACGGCATAGTGTATAGGTTAGGGTTAGGGTTAGGGTACGGGTTAGGTTACGGGTGAGGGTACGGCGTAGGGTATGGGTTAGGGTTAGGGTTAGGGTTAGTGTTAGTGTTAGGGTTAGGGTACGGCTTAGCGTATGGGATAGGGTACGGGTGAGGGTACGGCGTAGGGTAGGGATTAGGGTTAGAGTTAGGGTTAGGGTTGGGGTTAGGGTACGGCTTAGGGTACGGGTGAGGGTACGGGTGAGGGTACTGCGTAGGGTATTGGTTAGGGTTAGGATATGGCTTAGGATACGGGTTAGGGTACGGGTTAGGGTATGGCGTAGGGTATGGGTTAGGGTTAGGGTTAGGGTTAGGGTTAGGGTACGGCTTAGGATACGGGTTAGGGTACGGGTGAGGGTACGGCGTAGCGTATGGGTTAGGGTTAGGGTTAGGGTACGTCTTAGGGTACGGGTTAGGGTACGGGTGAGGGTACGGCGTAGGGTAAGGGTTAGGGTTAGGGTTAGGGTTAGGGTTAGTTTTAGGGTTAGGGATTGGTTTAGTGTACGGGTTAGGATTAGCGTATGTGTTAGGGTTAGGTTTTGGGTTAGGGTTAGGTTACGCGTTAGGGTTAGGGTATGGGTTAGGGTTAGGGTACACGTTAGGATTAGGGTATTTATTAAACCTATCCCACTCTCTAGATACCACTTAGCACGTAAAGGAATATTATTAGGGATCCAGCCATGGAGAAGATTTTAGTCACTAGGATAAGATAAAGAATAAATACATTATAAAAAAATCACATTAGGATTTTCTTTTTAACCTGTTCCTTAAAACACTAGTGCTTAGGAAATCTAATAGAGGCAAAAGCAATCAAGGGTAGTTTAGGGTTAGGGTTAGGGTTAGGGTTAGTGTTAGGGTTAGGGTACGGCTTAGGGTATGGGATAGGGTACGGGTGAGGGTACGGCGTAGGGTAGGGGTTAGGGTTAGGGTTAGGGTATGGCTTAGGGTACGGGTGAGGGTTCGGGTGAGGGTACTGAGTAGCGTATTGGTTAGGGTTAGGGTACGGCTTAGGATACGTGTTAGGGTACGGGTTAGGGTACGGCGTAGAGTGTGGGTTAGGGTTAGTGTTAGGGTTAGGGTTACGGTACGTCTTAGGGTACGTGTTAGGGTACGGGTGAGGTTACGGCGTAGGTTATGGGTTAGGGTTAGGGTTAGGGTTAGGGTTAGGGTACGGCTTAGGATACGGGTTAGGGTACGGGTGAGGGTACGGCGTAGGTTATGGGTTAGGGTTAGGGTTAGTGTTAGGGTTATGGTACGGCTTAGGTTATGGGATAGGGTACAGTTGACGGTATGGCATAGTGTAGGGGTTAGGGTTAGGGTTAGGGTTAGGGTTAGGGTTAGGGTACGGCTTAGGGTACCGGTGAGGGTATGGGTGTGGATACTGCGTAGGGTATTGATTACGGTTAGGGTACTGCTTAGGATACGGGTTAGGGTACGGGTGAGGTTATGGCATAGGGTATAGTTTAGGGTTAGGGTTAGGGTACGGCTTAGGATACTGGTGAGGGTACGGGTGAGGGTACGGCGTTGCGTATGGTTTAGTGTTAGGGTTAGGGTTAGGGTACGGCTTAGAGTACGGGTTAGGGTACGGGTGAGGGTACGGTGTAGGTTATGGGTTAGGGTTAGGGTTAGGGTTGGGGTTAGGGTACGGCTTAGCGTATGGGATAGGGTACGGGTGAGGGTACGGCGTAGGGTAGGGATTAGGGTTAGAGTTAGGGTTAGGGTTGGGGTTAGGGTACGGCTTAGGGTACGGGTGAGGGTACGGTTGAGGTTCCTGCGTAGGGTATTGGTTAGGGTTAGGATACGGCTTAGGATACGGGTTAGGGTACGGGATAGGGTATCGCGTAGGGTATGGGTTAGGGTTAGGGTTAGGGTTAGGTTTAGGGTACGGCTTAGGGTACGGGTGAGGGTACTGGTGAGGGTACTGCGGAGGGTATTGGTTAGGGTTAGGATACGGCTTAGGATACGGTTAGGGTACGGGTTAGGGTACGGCGTAGGGTACAGGTTAGGGTTAGGTTTAGGGTTAGGGTTAGGGTACGGCGTAGGGTACGGGTTAGGGTACGGTTGATGGTACGACGTAGGGTATAGGTTAGGGTTAGGGTTAGGGTACGGCTTAGGATACGGTTTAGGATACGGGTGAGGGTACGGCGTAGCGTATGGGTTAGGGTTAGGGTTAGGGTTAGGGTTAGGGTACGGCTTAGGGTACGGGTGAGGGTACTGGTGAGGGTACTGCGTAGGTTATTGGTTAGGGTTAGGGTACGGCTTAGGATATGGGTTAGGATATGGGTTAGGTTACGGCATTGGGTATGGGTGAGGGTTAGGGTTAGGGTTAGGGTAAGGCTTTGGTTACGGTTTAGGGTACGGGTGAGGGTACGGCGTAGGTTATGGGTTAGGGTTAGTGTTAGGGTTAGGGTACGGCTTAGGCTATGGGATAGGGTATGGGTGAGGGTACGGCATAGGGTAGGGTTTAGGGTTAGGGTTAGTGTTAGGGTTAGGGTTAGGGTATGGCTTAGGGTACGGGTGAGGGTACTGTGTAGGTCATTGTTTAGGGTTAGGTTAAGGCTTAGGATACAGGTTATTGTATGGGTTAGGGTACGGCGCAGGGTATGGGTAAGGGTTAGGGTTAGGGTTAGGGTTAGAGTTAGGGTACTGCTTAGGGTACGGGTTAGGGTACGGGTGAGGGTACGGCGTAGTGTATAGGTTAGGGTTAGGGTTAGGGTACGGCTTAGGGTACGGGTTAGGTTACGGGTGAGGGTACGGCGTAGGGTATGGGTTAGGGTTAGGGTTAGGGTTAGTGTTAGTGTTAGGGTTAGGGTACGGCTTAGCGTATGGGATAGGGTACGGGTGAGGGTACAGCGTAAGGTAGGGGTTAGGGTTAGAGTTAGGGTTAGGGTTGGTGTTAGGGTACGGCTTTGGGTACGGGTGAGGGTACGGGTGAGGGTACTGCATAGGGTATTGGTTAGGGTTAGGATACGGCTTAGGATACGGGTTAGGGTACGGGTTAGGGTATGGCGTAGGGTATGGGTTAGGGTTAGGGTTAGGGTTAGGGTTAGGGTTAGGGTTAGGGTTAGGGTACGGCTTAGGATACGGGTTAGGGTACGGGTGAGGGTACGGCATAGCGTATGGGTTAGGGTTAGGGTTAGGGTACGTCTTAGGGTATGGGTTAGGGTACGGGTGAGGGTACGGCGTAGGTTAAGGGTTAGGGTTAGGGTTAGGGTTAGGGTTAGGGTATGGCTTAGGGTATGGGTGAGGGTACGGGTGAGGGTACTGCGTAGGGTATTGGTTAGGGTTAGGGTACGGCTTAGGATACGTGTTAGGGTACGGGTTAGGGTACGGCGTAGAGTGTGCGTTAGGGTTAGGGTTAGTGTTAGGGTTAGGGTTACGGTACGTCTTAGGTTACGTGTTAGGGTACGGGTGAGGGTACGGCGTAGGTTATGGGTTAGGGTTAGGGTTAGGGTTAGGGTTAGGGTACGGCTTAGGATACGGGTTAGGGTACGGGTGAGGGTACGGCGTAGGTTATGGGTTAGGGTTAGGGTTAGTGTTAGGGTTATTGTACGGCTTAGGTTATGGGATAGGGTACAGGTGAGGGTATGGCATAGGGTAGGGGTTAGGGTTAGGGTTAGGGTTAGGGTTAGGGTACGGCTTCGGGTACGGGTGAGGGTACGGGTGAGGGTACTGCGTAGGGTATTGGTTAGGGTTAGGATACGGCTTAGGATACGGGTTAGGGTACGGGTTAGGGTATGGCGTAGGGTATGGGTAAGGGTTAGGGTTAGGGTTAGGGTTACGGTTAGTTTTAGGGTTAGGGATTGGTTTAGGGTACGGGTTAGGATTAGCGTACGTGTTAGGGTTAGGTTTTGGGTTAGGGTTAGGGTGCGCGTTAGGGTTAGGGTATGGGTTAGGGTTAGGGTACACGTTAGGATTAGGGTATTTATTAAACCTATCCCACTCTCTAGATACCACTTAGCACGTAAAGGGATATTATTAGGGATCCAGCCATGGAGAAGATTTTAGTCACTAGGATAAGATAAAGAATAAACACATTATAAAAAAATCACATTAGGATTTTCTTTTTAACCTGTTCCTTAAAACACTAGTGCTTAGGAAATCTAATAGAGGCAAAAGCAATCAAGGGTAGTTTAGGGTTAGGGTTAGGGTTAGGGTTAGTCTTAGGGTTAGGGTTAGGGTATGGCTTAGGGTACGGGTGAGGGTACGGGTGAGGGTACTGCGTAGGGTATTGGTTAGGGTTAGGGTACGGCTTAGGATACGTGTTAGGGTACGGGTTAGGGTACGGCGTAGAGTGTGGGTTAGGGTTAGGGTTAGTGTTAGGGTTAGGGTTACGGTACGTCTTAGGGTACGTGTTAGGGTACGGGTGAGGGTACGTCGTAGGTTATGGGTTAGGGTTAGGGTTAGGGTTAGGGTTAGGGAACGGCTTAGGGTACGGGTTAGGGTACGGGTGAGGTTACGTCGTAGGGTATAGTTTAGGGTTAGGGTTAGGGTTAGGGTTAGGGTTAGGGTTAGGATACGGCTTAGGGTACGGGTAAGGGTATGGGTGAGGATACTGCGTAGGGTATTGGTTAGGGTTACGGTACGTCTTAGGATACGGGTTAGGGTACGGGTGAGGGTACGGCATAGTGTATGGTTTAGGGTTAGGTTTAGGGTTAGGGTACGGCTTAGGGTACGGGTTAGGGTACGGGTGATGGTACGGTGTAGGTTATGGGTTAGGGTTAGGGTTAGGGTTAGGGTTAGTTTTAGGGTTAGGGATTGGTTTAGGGTACGGGTTAGGATTAGAATACGTGTTCGGTTTAGGGTTTTGGTTAGGGTTAGGGTACGCTTTAGGGTTAGGGTATGGGTTAGGTTTAGGGTACACTTTAGGATTAGGGTATTTATTAAACCTATCCCACTCTCTAGATACCACTTAGCACGTAAAGGAATATTATTTGGGGTTCAGCCATGGAGAAGATTTTAGTCACTAGGATAAGATAAAGAATAAACACATTATAAAAAAATCACATAAGGTTTTCTTTTTAACCTGTTCCTTAAAACAATAGTGTTTAGGAAATCTAATGGAGGCAAAAGCAGTAAAGGGTAGTTTAGGGTTAGGGTTAGGGTTAGGGTTAGGGTAGGGCTTAGGATACGGGTGAGGGTACTGGTGAGGGTACTGCGTAGGTTATTGGTTAGGGTTAGGGTACGGCTAAGGATACGGGTTAGGATATGGGTTAGGTTACGGCGTTGGGTATGGGTGAGGGTTAGGGTTAAGGTTAGGGTAAGGCTTTGGGTACGGGTTAGGGTACGGGTGAGGGTACGGCGTAGGGTAGAGGTTAGGGTTAGGTTTAGGATTAGGGTACGGCTTAGGATGCAGGTTAGGGTATGGGTGAGGGTACGGCGTAGCGTATGGGTTAGGGTTAGGGTTAGGGTTAGGGTTAGTTTTAGGGTTAGGGATTGGTTTAGGGTAAGGGTTTGGATTAGCGTACGTGTTAGGGTTAGGGTTTGGGTTAGGGTTAGGGTACGCATTAGGGTTAGGGTGTGGGTTAGGGTTAGGGTACACGTTAGGATTAGGGTATTTATTAAACCTATCCCACTCTCTAGATACCACTTAGCACGTAAAGGAATATTATTTAGGGTCCAGCCATGGAGAAGATTTTCGTCACTAGGATAAGATAAAGAATAAACACATTATAAAAAAATCACATTAGGATTTTCTTTTTAACCTGTTCCTTAAAACACTAGTGCTTAGGAAATCTAATGGAGGCAAAAGCAGTGAGGGGAAGTTTAGGGTTAGGGTTAGGGTTAGGGTTAGTGTTAGGGTTAGGGTACGGCTTAGGGTATGGGATAGGGTATGGGTGAGGGTACGGCCTAGGGTAGGGTTTAGGGTTAGGGTTAGTGTTAGGGTTAGGGTTAGGGTATGGCTTAGGGTACGGGTGAGGGTACTGTGTAGGTCATTGGTTAGGGTTAGGTTAAGGCTTAGGATACAGGTTATTGTATGGGTTAGGGTACGGCGCAGGGTACGGGTAAGGGTTAGGGTTAGGGTTAGGGTTAGAGTTAGGGTACGGCTTAGGGTACGGGTTAGGGTACGGGTGAGGGTACGGCGTAGTGTATAGTTTAGGGTTAGGGTTAGGGTACGGCTTAGGGTACGGGTTAGGTTACGGGTGAGGGTACGGTGTAAGGTATGGGTTAGGGTTAGGGTTAGGGTACGTCTTAGGGTACGGGTTAGGGTACGGGTGAGGGTACGGCGTAGGGTAAGGGTTAGGGTTAGGGTTAGGGTTAGGGTTAGTTTTAGGGTTAGGGATTGGTTTAGGGTACGGGTTAGGATTAGCGTACGTGTTAGGGTTAGGTTTTTGGTTAGGGTTAGGGTACGCGTTCGGGTTAGGGTATGGGTTAGGGTTAGGGTACACGTTAGGATTAGGGTATTTATTAAACCTATCCCACTCTCTAGATACCACGTAGCACGTAAAGGAATATTATTAGGGATCCAGCCATGGAGAAGATTTTAGTCACTAGGATAAGATAAAGAATAAACACATTATAAAAAAATCACATTAGGATTTTCTTTTTAACCTGTTCCTTAAAACACTAGTGCTTAGGAAATCTAATAGAGGCAAAAGCAATCAAGGGTAGTTTAGGGTTAGGATTAGGGTTAGGGTTAGTGTTAGGGTTAGGGTACGGCTTAGGGTATGGGATAGGGTACGGGTGAGGGTACGGCGTAGGGTAGGGGTTAGGGTTAGGGTTAGGGTTAGGGTTAGGGTATGGCTTAGGGTACGGGTGAGGGTACGGGTGAGGGTACTGCGTAGGGTATTGGTTAGGGTTAGGGTACGGCTTAGGATACGTGTTAGGGTACGGGTTAGGGTACGGCGTAGAGTGTGGGTTAGGGTTAGGGTTAGTGTTAGGGTTACGGTACGTCTTAGGGTACGTGTTAGGGTACGGGTGAGGGTACGGCGTAGGTTATGGGTTAGGGTTAGGGTTAGGGTTAGGGTTAGGGTACGGCTTAGGATACGGGTTAGGGTACGGGTTTGGGTACGGCGTAGGTTATGGGTTAGGGTTAGGGTTAGTGTTAGGGTTATGGTACGGCTTAGGTTATGGGATAGGGTACAGGTGAGGGTATGGCATAGGGTAGGGGTTAGGGTTAGGGTTAGGGTTAGGGTTAGGGTTAGGGTACGGCTTAGGGTACGGGTTAGGGTATGGGTGAGGATACTGCGTAGGGTATTGGTTAGGGTTAGGGTACGGCTTAGGATACGGTTTAGGGTACGTGTTAGGGTATGGCCTACGGTATGGGTTAGGGTTAGGGTTAGGGTTAGGGTTAGGGTTAGGGTACGGCTTAGGGTACGGGTTAGGGTACGGGTGAGGTTACGGCGTAGGGTATAGTTTAGAGTTAGGGTTAGGGTTAGGGTACGGCTTAGGATACGGGTTAGGGTACGGGTGAGGGTACGGCGTAGCGTATGGTTTAGGGTTAGGGTTAGGTTTAGGGTACGGCTTAGGGTACGGGTTAGGGTACGGGTGAGGGTACGGCGTAGGTTATGGGTTAGGGTTAGGGTTAGGGTTAGGTTTAGTTTTATGCTGAGGGATTGGTTTAGGGTACGGGTTAGGATTAGCATACTTGTTCGGGTTAGGGTTTTGGTTAGGGTTAGGGTACGCGTTAGGGTTAGGGTATGGGTTAGGTTTAGGGTACACTTTAGGATTAGGGTATTTATTAAACCTATCCCACTCTCTAGATACCACTTAGCACGTAAAGGAATATTATTTGGGGTTCAGCCATGGAGAAGATTTTAGTCACTAGGATAAGATAAAGAATAAACACATTATAAAAAAATCACATAAGGTTTTCTTTTTAACCTGTTCCTTAAAACACTAGTGCTTAGGAAATCTAATGGAGGCAAAAGCAGTCAAGGGAAGTTTAGGGTTAGGGTTAGGGTTAGGGTTAGTGTTAGGGTTAGGGTACGGCTTAGGGTATGGGATAGGGTATGGGTGAGGGTACGGCATAGGGTAGGGTTTAGGGTTACGGTTAGTGTTAGGGTTAGGGTTAGGGTATGGCTTAGGGTACGGGTGAGGGTACTGTGTAGGTCATTGGTTAGGGTTAGGTTAAGGCTTAGGATACATGTTATTGTATTGGTTAGGGTACGGCGCAGGGTATGGGTAAGGGTTAGGGTTAGGGTTAGGGTTAGAGTTAGGGTACGGCTTAGGGTACGGGTTAGGGAACGGGTGAGGGTACGGCGTAGTGTATAGGTTAGGGTTAGGGTTAGGGTACGGCTTAGGGTACGGATTAGGTTATGGGCGAGGGAACGGCGTAGGGTATGGGTTAGGGTTAGGGTTAGGGTTAATGTTACTGTTAGGGTTAGGGTACGGCTTAGCGTATGGGATAGGGTACGGGTGAGGGTACGGCGTAGGGTAGGGGTTAGGGTTAGGGTTAGGGTTAGGGTTAGGGTATGGCTTAGGGTACGGGTGAGGGTACGGCTGAGGGTACTGCGGAAGGTATTGGTTAGGGTTAGGGTACGGCTTAGGATACGTGTTAGGGTACGGGTTAGGGTACGGCGTAGAGTGTGGGTTAGGGTTAGGTTTAGTGTTAGGGTTAGGGTTACGGTACGGCTTAGGATACGGGTTAGGGTACGGGTGAGGGTACGGCGTAGGTTATGGGTTAGGGTTAGGGTTAGTGTTAGGGTTATGGTACGGCTTAGGTTATGGGATAGGGTACAGGTGAGGGTATGGCATAGGGTAGGGGTTAGGGTTAGGGTTAGGGTTAGGGTTAGGGTTAGGGTACGGCTTAGGGTACGGGTGAGGGTATGGGTGAGGATACTGCGTAGAGTATTGGTTAGGGTTAGGGTACGGCTTAGGATACGGGTTAGGGTACGTGTTAGGGTATGGCGTACGGTATTGGTTAGGGTTAGGGTTAGGGTTAGGGTTAGGGTTAGGATTAGGGTACGGCTTAGGGTACGGGTTAGGGTACGGGTGAGGTTACGGCGTAGGGTATAGTTTAGGGTTAGGGTTAGGGTTAGGGTAAGGCTTAGGATACGGGTTAGGGTACGGGTGAGGGTACGGCGTAGCGTATGGTTTAGGGTTAGGGTTAGGGTTAGGGTACGGCTTAGGGTACGGGTGAGGGTATGGGTGAGGGTACTGCGTAGTGTATAGGTTAGGGTTAGGGTTAGGGTTAGGGTACGGCTTAGGGTATGGGATAGGGTACGGGTGAGGGTACGGCGTTGGGTAGGGGTTAGGTTTAGGGTTAGGGTTAGTGTTAGGGTTAGGGTACGGCTTAGGGTATGGGATAGGTTACAGGTGAGGGTACGGCGTAGGGTAGGGGTTAGGGTTAGGTTTAGGGTTAGTGTTAGGTTCAGGGTACCGCTTAGGGTTAGGGTTAGGGTTAGGGTTAGGGTTAGGGTAAGGCTTTGGGTACGGGTTAGGGTACGGGTGAGGGTACGGCGTAGGGTAGAGTTTAGGGTTAGGTTTAGGGTTATGGTACGGCTTAGGATACGGGTTAGGGTATGGGTGAGGGTACGGCGTAGCGTATGTGTTAGGGTTATGGTTAGGGTTAGGGTTAGTTTTAGGGTTAGGGATTGGTTTAGGGTACGGGTTAGGATTAGTGTACGTGTTAGGGTTAGGGTTTGGGTTAGGGTTAGGGTACGCATTAGGGTTAGGGTGTGGGTTAGGGTTAGGGTACACGTTAGGATTAGGGTATTTATTAAACCTATCCCACTCTCTAGATACCACTTAGCACGTAAAGGAATATTATTTAGGGTCCAGCCATGGAGAAGATTTTCGTCACTAGGATAAGATAAAGAATAAACACATTATAAAAAAATCACATTAGGATTTTCTTTTTAACCTGTTCCTTAAAACACTAGTGCTTAGGAAATCTAATGGAGGCAAAAGCAGTCAAGGGTAGTTTAGGGTTAGGGTTAGGGTTAGGGTTAGTGTTAGGGTTATGGTACGGCTTAGGTTATGGGATAGGGTACAGGTGAGGGTATGGCATAGGGTAGGGGTTAGGGTTAGGGTTAGGGTTAGGGTTAGGGTTAGGGTTAGGGTACGGCTTAGGGTACGGGTTAGGGTATGGGTGAGGATACTGCGTAGGGTATTGGTTAGGGTTAGGGTACGGCTTAGGATACGGGTTAGGGTACATGTTAGGGTATGGCGTACGGTATGGGTTAGGGTTAGGGTTAGGGTTAGGGTTAGGGTACGGCTTAGGGTACGGGTTAGGGTACGGGTGAGGTTACGGCGTAGGGTATAGTTTAGAGTTAGGGTTAGGGTTGGGGTGCGGCTTAGGATACGGGTTAGGGTACGGGTGAGGGTACGGCGTAGCGTATGGTTTAGAGTTAGGGTTAGGGTTAGGGTACGGCTTAGGGTACGGGTTAGGGTACGGGTGAGGGTACGGCGTAGGTTATGGGTTAGGGTTAGGGTTAGGGTTAGGGTTAGTTTTAGGGTTAGGGATTGGTTTAGGGTACGGGTTAGGATTAGCATACTTGTTCGGGTTAGGGTTTTGGTTAGGGTTAGGGTACGCATTAGGGTTAGGGTATGGGTTAGGTTTAGGGTACACTTTAGGATTAGGGTATTTATTAAACCTATCCCACTCTCTAGATACCACTTAGCACGTAAAGGAATATTATTTGGGGTTCAGCCATGGAGAAGATTTTAGTCACTAGGATAAGATAAAGAATAAACACATTATAAAAAAATCACATAAGGTTTTCTTTTTAACCTGTTCCTTAAAACACTAGTGTTTAGGAAATCTAATGGAGGCAAAAGCAGTAAAGGGTAGTTTAGGGTTAGGGTTAGGGTAGGGTTAGGGTAGGGCTTAGGATACGGGTGAGGGTACTGGTGAGGGTACTGCGTAGGTTATTGGTTAGGGTTAGGGTACGGCTTAGGATACGGGTTAGGATATGGGTTAGGTTACGGCGTTGGGTATGGGTGAGGGTTAGGGTTAAGGTTAGGGTAAGGCTTTGGGTACGGGTTAGGGTACGGGTGAGGTTACGGCGTAGCGTATGGTTTAGGGTTAGGGTTAGGGTTAGGGTTAGTTTTAGGGTTAGGTATTGGTTTAGGGTACGGGTTAGGATTAGCGTACGTGTTAGGGTTAGGGTTTGGGTTAGGGTTAGGGTACGCATTAGGGTTAGGGTGTGGGTTAGGGTTAGGGTACACGTTAGGATTAGGGTATTTATTAAACCTATCCCACTCTCTAGATACCACTTAGCACGTAAAGGAATATTATTTAGGGTCCAGCCATGGAGAAGATTTTCGTCACTAGGATAAGATAAAGAATAAACACATTATAAAAAAATCACATTAGGATTTTCTTTTTAACCTGTTCCTTAAAACACTAGTGCTTAGGAAATCTAATGGAGGCAAAAGCAGTCAAGGGTAGTTTAGGGTTAGGGTTAGGGTTAGGGTTAGTGTTAGGGTTAGGGTACGGCTTAGGGTATGGGATAGGGTATGGGTGAGGGTACGGCATAGGGTCGGGTTTAGGGTTAGGGTTAGTGTTAGGGTTAGGGTTAGGATATGGCTTAGGGTACGGGTGAGGGTACTGTGTAGGTCATTGGTTAGGGTTAGGTTAAGGCTTAGGATACAGGTTATTGTATGGGTTAGGGTACGGCGCAGGGTACGGGTAAGGGTTAGGGTTAGGGTTAGGGTTAGAGTTAGGGTACGGCTTAGGGTACGGGTTAGGGTACGGGTGAGGGTACGGCGTAGTGTATAGGTTAGGGTTAGGGTTAGGGTACGGCTTAGGGTACGGGTTAGGTTACGGGTGACGGTACGGTGTAAGGTATGGGTTAGGGTTAGGGTTAGGGTACGTCTTAGGGTACGGGTTAGGGTACGGGTGAGGGTACGGCGTAGGGTAAGGGTTAGGGTTAGGGTTAGGGTTAGGGTTAGTTTTAGGGTTAGGGATTGGTTTAGGGTACGGGTTAGGATTAGCGTACGTGTTAGGGTTAGGTTTTTGGTTAGGGTTAGGGTACGCGTTCGGGTTAGGGTATGGGTTAGGGTTAGGGTACACGTTAGGATTAGGGTATTTATTAAACCTATCCCACTCTCTAGATACCACGTAGCACGTAAAGGAATATTATTAGGGATCCAGCCATGGAGAAGATTTTAGTCACTAGGATAAGATAAAGAATAAACACATTATAAAAAAATCACATTAGGATTTTGTTTTTAACCTGTTCCTTAAAACACTAGTGCTTAGGAAATCTAATAGAGGCAAAAGCAATCAAGGGTAGTTTAGGGTTAGGATTAGGGTTAGGGTTAGTGTTAGGGTTAGGGTACGGCTTAGGGTATGGGATAGGGTACGGGTGAGGGTACGGCCTAGGGTAGGGGTTAGGGTTAGGGTTAGGGTTAGGGTTAGGGTATGGCTTAGGGTACGGGTGAGGGTACGGGTGAGGGTACTGCGTAGGGTATTGGTTAGGGTTAGGGTACGGCTTAGGATACGTGTTAGGGTACGGGTTAGGGTACGGCGTAGAATGTGGGTTAGGGTTAGGGTTAGTGTTAGGGTTAGGGTTACGGTACGTCTTAGGGTACGTGTTAGGGTACGGGTGAGGGTACGGCGTAGGTTATGGGTTAGGGTTAGGGTTAGGGTTAGGGTTAGGGTACGGCTTAGGATACGGGTTAGGGTACGGGTTTGGGTATGGCGTAGGTTATGGGTTAGGGTTAGGGTTAGTGTTAGGGTTATGGTACGGCTTAGGTTATGGGATAGGGTACAGGTGAGGGTATGGCATAGGGTAGGGGTTAGGGTTAGGGTTAGGGTTAGGGTTAGGGTACGGCTTAGGGTACGGGTTAGGGTATGGGTGAGGATACTGCGTAGGGTATTGGTTAGGGTTAGGGTACGGCTTAGGATACGGGTTAGGGTACGTGTTAGGGTATGGCGTACGGTATGGGTTAGGGTTAGGGTTAGGGTTAGGGTTAGGGTACGGCTTAGGGTACGGGTTAGGGTACGGGTGAGGTTACGGCGTAGGGTATAGTTTAGAGTTAGGGTTAGGGTTAGGGTACGGCTTAGGATACGGGTTAGGGTACGGGTGAGGGTACGGCGTAGCGTATGGTTTAGGGTTAGGGTTAGGGTTAGGGTACGGCTTAGGGTACGGGTTAGGGTACGGGTGAGGGTACGGCGTAGGTTATGGGTTAGGGTTAGGGTTAGGGTTAGGTATAGTTTTATGGTTAGGGATTGGTTTAGGGTACGGGTTAGGATTAGCATACTTGTTCGGGTTAGGGTTTTGGTTAGGGTTAGGGTACGCGTTAGGGTTAGGGTATGGGTTAGGTTTAGGGTACACTTTAGGATTAGGGTATTTATTAAACCTATCCCACTCTCTAGATACCACTTAGCACGTAAAGGAATATTATTTGGGGTTCAGCCATGGAGAAGATTTTAGTCACTAGGATAAGATAAAGAATAAACACATTATAAAAAAATCACATAAGGTTTTCTTTTTAACCTGTTCCTTAAAACACTAGTGCTTAGGAAATCTAATGGAGGCAAAAGCAGTCAAGGGAAGTTTAGGGTTAGGGTTAGGGTTAGGGTTAGTGTTAGGGTTAGGGTACGGCTTAGGGTATGGGATAGGGTATGGGTGAGGGTACGGCATAGGGTAGGGTTTAGGGTTACGGTTAGTGTTAGGGTTAGGGTTAGGGTATGGCTTAGGGTACGGGTGAGGGTACTGTGTAGGTCATTGGTTAGGGTTAGGTTAAGGCTTAGGATACATGTTATTGTATTGGTTAGGGTACGGCGCAGGGTATGGGTAAGGGTTAGGGTTAGGGTTAGGGTTAGAGTTAGGGTACGGCTTAGGGTACGGGTTAGGGAACAGGTGAGGGTACGGCGTAGTGTATAGGTTAGGGTTAGGGTTAGGGTACGGCTTAGGGTACGGATTAGGTTATGGGCGAGGGAACGGCGTAGGGTATGGGTTAGGGTTAGGGTTAGGGTTAATGTTACTGTTAGGGTTAGGGTACGGCTTAGCGTATGGGATAGGGTACGGGTGAGGGTACGGCGTAGGGTAGGGGTTAGGGTTAGGGTTAGGGTTAGGGTTAGGGTATGGCTTAGGGTACGGGTGAGGTTACGGGTGAGGGTACTGCGGAAGGTATTGGTTAGGGTTAGGGTACGGCTTAGGATACGTGTTAGGGTACGGGTTAGGGTACGGCGTAGAGTGTGGGTTAGGGTTAGGGTTAGTGTTAGGGTTAGGGTTACGGTACGTCTTAGGGTACGTGTTAGGGTACGGGTGAGGGTACGGCGTAGGTTATGGGTTAGGGTTAGGGTTAGGGTTAGGGTTAGGGTACGGCTTAGGATACGGGTTAGGGTACGGGTGAGGGTACGGCGTAGGTTATGGGTTAGGGTTAGGGTTAGTGTTAGGGTTATGGTACGGCTTAGGTTATGGGATAGGGTACAGGTGAGGGTATGGCATAGGGTAGGGGTTAGGGTTAGGGTTAGGGTTAGGGTTAGGGTACGGCTTAGGGTACGGGTGAGGGTATGGGTGAGGATACTGCGTAGGGTATTGGTTAGGGTTAGGGTACGGCTTAGGATACGGGTTAGGGTACGTGTTAGGGTATGGCGTACGGTATTGGTTAGGGTTAGGGTTAGGGTTAGGGTTAGGGTTAGGATTAGGGTACGGCTTAGGGTACGGGTTAGGGTACGGGTGAGGTTACGGCGTAGGGTATAGTTTAGGGTTAGGGTTAGGGTTAGGGTAAGGCTTAGGATACGGGTTAGGGTACGGGTGAGGGTACGGCGTAGCGTATGGTTTAGGGTTAGGGTTAGGGTTAGGGTTAGTGTTAGGGTTAGGGTACGGCTTAGGGTATGGGATAGGGTATGGGTGAGGGTACGGCATAGGGTAGGGTTTAGGGTTAGGGTTAGTGTTAGGGTTAGGGTTAGGATATGGCTTAGGGTACGGGTGAGGGTACTGTGTAGGTCATTGGTTAGGGTTAGGTTAAGGCTTAGGATACAGGTTATTGTATGGGTTAGGGTAGGGCGCAGGGTACGGGTAAGGGTTAGGGTTAGGGTTAGGGTTAGAGTTAGGGTACGGCTTAGGGTACGGGTTAGGGTACGGGTGAGGGTACGGCGTAGTGTATAGGTTAGGGTTAGGGTTAGGGTACGGCTTAGGGTACGGGTTAGGTTACGGGTGAGGGTACGGTGTAAGGTATGGGTTAGGGTTAGGGTTAGGGTACGTCTTAGGGTACGGGTTAGGGTACGGGTGAGGGTACGGCGTAGGGTAAGGGTTAGGGTTAGGGTTAGGGTTAGGGTTAGTTTTAGGGTTAGGGATTGGTTTAGGGTACGGGTTAGGATTAGCGTACGTGTTAGGGTTAGGTTTTTGGTTAGGGTTAGGGTACGCGTTCGGGTTAGGGTATGGGTTAGGGTTAGGGTACACGTTAGGATTAGGGTATTTATTAAACCTATCCCACTCTCTAGATACCACGTAGCACGTAAAGGAATATTATTAGGGATCCAGCCATGGAGAAGATTTTAGTCACTAGGATAAGATAAAGAATAAACACATTATAAAAAAATCACATTAGGATTTTCTTTTTAACCTGTTCCTTAAAACACTAGTGCTTAGGAAATCTAATAGAGGCAAAAGCAATCAAGGGTAGTTTAGGGTTAGGATTAGGGTTAGGGTTAGTGTTAGGGTTAGGGTACGGCTTAGGGTATGGGATAGGGTACGGGTGAGGGTACGGCGTAGGGTAGGGGTTAGGGTTAGGGTTAGGGTTAGGGTTAGGGTATGGCTTAGGGTACGGGTGAGGGTACGGGTGAGGGTACTGCGTAGGGTATTGGTTAGGGTTAGGGTACGGCTTAGGATACGTGTTAGGGTACGGGTTAGGGTACGGCGTAGAGTGTGGGTTAGGGTTAGGGTTAGTGTTAGGGTTAGGGTTACGGTACGTCTTAGGGTACGTGTTAGGGTACGGGTGAGGGTACGGCGTAGGTTATGGGTTAGGGTTAGGGTAAGGGTTAGGGTTAGGGTACGGCTTAGGATACGGGTTAGGGTACGGGTTTGGGTACGGCGTAGGTTATGGGTTAGGGTTAGGGTTAGTGTTAGGGTTATGGTACGGCTTAGGTTATGGGATAGGGTACAGGTGAGGGTATGGCATAGGGTAGGGGTTAGGGTTAGAGTTAGGGTTAGGGTTAGGGTACGGCTTAGGGTACGGGTTAGGGTATGGGTGAGGATACTGCGTAGGGTATTGGTTATGGTTAGGGAACGGCTTAGGATACGGGTTAGGGTACGTGTTAGGGTATGGCGTACGGTATGGGTTAGGGTTAGGGTTAGGGTTAGGGTTAGGGTTAGGGTACGGCTTAGGGTACGGGTTAGGGTACGGGTGAGGTTACGGCGTAGGGTATAGTTTAGAGTTAGGGTTAGGGTTAGGGTACGGCTTAGGATACGGGTTAGGGTACGGGTGAGGGTACGGCGTAGCGTATGGTTTAGGGTTAGGGTTAGGGTTAGGGTACGGCTTAGGGTACGGGTTAGGGTACGGGTGAGGGTACGGCGTAGGTTATGGGTTAGGGTTAGGGTTAGGGTTAGGTTTAGTTTTATGGTTAGGGATTGGTTTAGGGTACGGGTTAGGATTAGCATACTTGTTCGGGTTAGGGTTTTGGTTAGGGTTAGGGTATGCGTTGGGGTTTGGGTATGGGTTAGGTTTAGGGTACACTTTAGGATTAGGGTATTTATTAAACCTATCCCACTCTCTAGATACCACTTAGCACGTAAAGGAATATTATTTGGGGTTCAGCCATGGAGAAGATTTTAGTCACTAGGATAAGATAAAGAATAAACACATTATAAAAAAATCACATAAGGTTTTCTTTTTAACCTGTTCCTTAAAACACTAGTGCTTAGGAAATCTAATGGAGGCAAAAGCAGTCAAGGGAAGTTTAGGGTTAGGGTTAGGGTTAGGGTTAGTGTTAGGGTTAGGGTACGGCTTAGGGTATGGGATAGGGTATGGGTGAGGGTACGGCATAGAGTAGGGTTTAGGGTTACGGTTAGTGTTAGGGTTAGGGTTAGGGTATGGCTTAGGGTACGGGTGAGGGTACTGTGTAGGTCATTGGTTAGGGTTAGGTTAAGGCTTAGGATACATGTTATTGTATTGGTTAGGGTACGGCGCAGGGTATGGGTAAGGGTTAGGGTTAGGGTTAGGGTTAGAGTTAGGGTACGGCTTAGGGTACGGGTTAGGGAACGGGTGAGGGTACGGCGTAGTGTATAGGTTAGGGTTAGGGTTAGGGTACGGCTTAGGGTACGGATTAGGTTATGGGCGAGGGAACGGCGTAGGGTATGGGTTAGGGTTAGGGTTAGGGTTAATGTTACTGTTAGGGTTAGGGTACGGCTTAGCGTATGGGATAGGGTACGGGTGAGGGTACGGCGTAGGGTAGGGGTTAGGGTTAGGGTTAGGGTTAGGGTTAGGGTATGGCTTAGGGTACGGGTGAGGGTACGGGTGAGGGTACTGCGGAAGGTATTGGTTAGGGTTAGGGTACGGCTTAGGATACGTGTTAGGGTACGGGTTAGGGTACGGCGTAGAGTGTGGGTTAGGGTTAGGGTTAGTGTTAGGGTTAGGGTTACGGTACGTCTTAGGGTACGTGTTAGGGTACGGGTGAGGGTACGGCGTAGGTTATGGGTTAGGGTTAGGGTTAGGGTTAGGGTTAGGGTACGGCTTAGGATACGGGTTAGGGTACGGGTGAGGGTACGGCGTAGGTTATGGGTTAGGGTTAGGGTTAGTGTTAGGGTTATGGTACGGCTTAGGTTATGGGATAGGGTACAGGTGAGGGTATGGCATAGGGTAGGGGTTAGGGTTAGGGTTAGGGTTAGGGTTAGGGTACGGCTTAGGGTACGGGTGAGGGTATGGGTGAGGATACTGCGTAGGGTATTGGTTAGGGTTAGGGTACGGCTTAGGATACGGGTTAGGGTACGTGTTAGGTTATGGCGTACGGTATTGGTTAGGGTTAGGGTTAGGGTTAGGGTTAGGGTTAGGATTAGGGTACGGCTTAGGGTACGGGTTAGGGTACGGGTGAGGTTACGGCGTAGGGTATAGTTTAGGGTTAGGGTTAGGGTTAGGGTAAGGCTTAGGATACGGGTTAGGGTACGGGTGAGGGTACGGCGTAGCGTATGGTTTAGGGTTAGGGTTAGGGTTAGGGTTAGTGTTAGGGTTAGGGTACGGCTTAGGGTATGGGATAGGGTATGGGTGAGGGTACGGCATAGGGTAGGGTTTAGGGTTAGGGTTAGTGTTAGGGTTAGGGTTAGGATATGGCTTAGGGTACGGGTGAGGGTACTGTGTAGGTCATTGGTTAGGGTTAGGTTAAGGCTTAGGATACAGGTTATTGTATGGGTTAGGGTACGGCGCAGGGTACGGGTAAGGGTTAGGGTTAGGGTTAGGGTTAGGGTTAGGGTACGGCTTAGGGTACGGGTTAGGGTACGGGTGAGGTTACAGCGTAGGGTATAGTTTAGAGTTAGGGTTAGGGTTAGGGTACGGCTTAGGATACGGGTTAGGGTACGGGTGAGGGTACGGCGTAGCGTATGGTTTAGGGTTAGGGTTAGGGTTAGGGTACGGCTTAGGGTACGGGTTAGGGTACGGGTGAGGGTACGGCGTAGGTTATGGGTTAGGGTTAGGGTTAGGGTTAGGTTTAGTTTTATGGTTAGGGATTGGTTTAGGGTACGGGTTAGGATTAGCATACTTGTTCGGGTTAGGGTTTTGGTTAGGGTTAGGGTACGCGTTAGGGTTAGGGTATGGGTTAGGTTTAGGGTACACTTTAGGATTAGGGTATTTATTAAACCTATCCCACTCTCTAGATACCACTTAGCACGTAAAGGAATATTATATGGGGTTCAGCCATGGAGAAGATTTTAGTCACTAGGATAAGATAAAGAATAAACACATTATAAAAAAATCACATAAGGTTTTCTTTTTAACCTGTTCCTTAAAACACTAGTGCTTAGGAAATCTAATGGAGGCAAAAGCAGTCAAGGGAAGTTTAGGGTTAGGGTTAGGGTTAGGGTTAGTGTTAGGGTTAGGGTACGGCTTAGGGTATGGGATAGGGTATGGGTGAGGGTACGGCATAGGGTAGGGTTTAGGGTTACGGTTAGTGTTAGGGTTAGGGTTAGGGTATGGCTTAGGGTACGGGTGAGGGTACTGTGTAGGTCATTGGTTAGGGTTAGGTTAAGGCTTAGGATACATGTTATTGTATTGGTTAGGGTACGGCGTAGAGTGTGGGTTAGGGTTAGGTTTAGTGTTAGGGTTAGGGTTACGGTACGTCTTAGGGTACGTGTTAGGGTACGGGTGAGGGTACGGCGTAGGTTATGGGTTAGGGTTAGGGTTAGGGTTAGGGTTAGGGTACGGCTTAGGATACGGGTTAGGGTACGGGTGAGGGTACGGCGTAGGTTATGGGTTAGGGTTAGGGTTAGTGTTAGGGTTATGGTACGGCTTAGGTTATGGGATAGGGTACAGGTGAGGGTATGGCATAGGGTAGGGGTTAGGGTTAGGGTTAGGGTTAGGGTTAGGGTTAGGGTACGGCTCAGGGTACGGGTGAGGGTATGGGTGAGGATACTGCGTAGGGTATTGGTTAGGGTTAGGGTACGGCTTAGGATACGGGTTAGGGTACGTGTTAGGGTATGGCGTACGGTATTGGTTAGGGTTAGGGTTAGGGTTAGGGTTAGGGTTAGGATTAGGGTACGGCTTAGGGTACGGGTTAGGGTACGGGTGAGGTTACGGCGTAGGGTATAGTTTAGGGTTAGGGTTAGCGTTAGGGTAAGGCTTAGGATACGGGTTAGGGTACGGGTGAGGGTACGGCGTAGCGTATGGTTTAGGGTTAGGGTTAGGGTTAGGGTACGGCATAGGGTACGGGTTAGGGTACGGGTGAGGGTACTGCGTAGTGTATAGGTTAGGGTTAGGGTTAGGGTTAGGGTACGGCTTAGGGTATGGGATAGGGTACGGGTGAGGGTACGGCGTTGGGTAGGGGTTAGGTTTAGGGTTAGGGTTAGTGTTAGGGTTAGGGTACGGCTTAGGGTATGGGATAGGTTACAGGTGAGGGTACGGCGTAGGGTAGGGGTTAGGGTTAGGTTTAGGGTTAGTGTTAGGTTCAGGGTACCGCTTAGGGTTAGGGTTAGGGTTAGGGTTAGGGTTAGGGTAAGGCTTTGGGTACGGGTTAGGGTACGGGTGAGGGTACGGCGTAGGGTAGAGGTTAGGGTTAGGTTTAGGGTTATGGTACGGCTTAGGATACGGGTTAGGGTATGGGTGAGGGTACGGCGTAGCGTATGTGTTAGGGTTATGGTTAGGGTTAGGGTTAGTTTTAGGGTTAGGGATTGCTTTAGGGTACGGGTTAGGATTAGTGTACGTGTTAGGGTTAGGGTTTGGGTTAGGGTTAGGGTACGCATTAGGGTTAGGGTGTGGGTTAGGGTTAGGGTACACGTTAGGATTAGGGTATTTATTAAACCTATCCCACTCTCTAGATACCACTTAGCACGTAAAGGAATATTATTTAGGGTCCAGCCATGGAGAAGATTTTCGTCACTAGGATAAGATAAAGAATAAACACATTATAAAAAAATCACATTAGGATTTTCTTTTTAACCTGTTCCTTAAAACACTAGTGCTTAGGAAATCTAATGGAGGCAAAAGCAGTCAAGGGTAGTTTAGGGTTGGGGTTAGGGTTAGGGTTAGTGTTAGGGTTATGGTACGGCTTAGGTTATGGGATAGGGTACAGGTGAGGGTATGGCATAGGGTAGGGGTTAGAGTTAGGGTTAGGGTTAGGGTTAGGGTACGGCTTAGGGTACGGGTTAGGGTATGGGTGAGGATACTGCGTAGGGTATTGGTTAGGGTTAGGGTACGGCTTAGGATACGGGTTAGGGTACATGTTAGGGTATGGCGTACGGTATGGGTTAGGGTTAGGGTTAGGGTTAGGGTTAGGGTACGGCTTAGGGTACGGGTTAGGGTACGGGTGAGGTTACGGCGTAGGGTATAGTTTAGAGTTAGGGTTAGGGTTGGGGTACGGCTTAGGATACGGGTTAGGGTACGGGTGAGGGTACGGCGTAGCATATGGTTTAGGGTTAGGGTTAGGGTTAGGGTACGGCTTAGGGTACGGGTTAGGGTACGGGTGAGGGTACGGTGTAGGTTATGGGTTAGGGTTAGGGTACGTCTTAGGATACGGGTTAGGGTACGGGTGAGGGTACGGCATAGGTTATGGGTTAGGGTTAGGGTTAGTATTAGGGTTATAGTACGGCTTAGGTTATGGGATAGGGTACAGGTGAGGGTATGGCATAGGGTAGGGTTTAGGGTTAGGGTTAGGGTTAGGGTTAGGGTTAGGGTACGGCTTAGGGTACGGGTGAGGGTATGGGTGAGGATACTGCATAGGGTATTGGTTAGGGTTAGGGTACGGCTTAGGATACGGGTTAGGGTACGTGTTAGGGTATGGCGTACGGTATGGGTTAGGGTTAGGGTTAGGGTTAGGGTACGGCTTAGGGTACGGGTTAGGGTACGGGTGAGGTTACGGCGTAGGGTATAGTTTAGGGTTAGGGTTAGGGTTAGGGTACGGCTTAGGATACGGGTTATGGTACGGGTGAGGGTACGGCGTAGCGTGTGGTTTAGGGTTAGGGTTAGGGTTAGGGTACGGCTTAGGGTACGGGTTAGGGTACGGGTGAGGGTACGGTGTAGGTTATGGGTTAGGGTTAGGGTTAGGGTTAGGGTTAGTTTTAGGGTTAGGGATTGGTTTAGGGTACGGGTTAGGATTAGCATACGTGTTCGGGTTAGGGTTTTGGTTAGGGTTATGGTACACGTTAGGGTTAGGGTATGGGTTAGATTTAGGGTACACTTTAGGATTAGGGTATTTATTAAACCTATCCCACTCTCTAGATACCACTTAGCACGTAAAGGAATATTATTTGGGGTTCAGCCATGGAGAAGATTTTAGTCACTAGGATAAGATAAAGAATAAACACATTATAAAAAAATCACATAAGGTTTTCTTTTTAACCTGTTCCTTAAAACACTAGTGTTTAGGAAATCTAATGGAGGCAAAAGCAGTAAAGGGTAGTTTAGGGTTAGGGTTAGGGTTAGGGTTAGGGTAGGGCTTAGGATACGGGTGAGGGTACTGGTGAGGGTACTGCGTAGGTTATTGGTTAGGGTTAGGGTACGGCTTAGGATACGGGTTAGGATATGGGTTAGGTTACGGCATTGGGTATGGGTGAGGGTTAGGGTTAAGGTTAGGGTAAGGCTTTGGGTACGGGTTAGGGTACGGGTGAGGGTACGGCGTAGCGTATGGTTTAGGGTTAGGGTTAGGGTTAGGGTTAGTTTTAGGGTTAGGGATTGGTTTAGGGTACGGGTTAGGATTAGCGTACGTGTTAGGGTTAGGGTTTGGGTTAGGGTTAGGGTACGCATTAGGGTTAGGGTGTGGGTTAGGGTTAGGGTACACGTTAGGATTAGGGTATTTATTAAACCTATCCCACTCTCTAGATACCACTTAGCACGTAAAGGAATATTATTTAGGGTCCAGCCATGGAGAAGATTTTCGTCACTAGGATAAGATAAAGAATAAACACATTATAAAAAAATCACATTAGGATTTTCTTTTTAACCTGTTCCTTAAAACACTAGTGCTTAGGAAATCTAATGGAGGCAAAAGCAGTCAAGGGTAGTTTAGGGTTAGGGTTAGGGTTAGGGTTAGTGTTAGGGTTAGGGTACGGCTTAGGGTATGGGATAGGGTATGGGTGAGGGTACGGCATAGGGTCGGGTTTAGGGTTAGGGTTAGTGTTAGGGTTAGGGTTAGGATATGGCTTAGGGTACGGGTGAGGGTACTGTGTAGGTCATTGGTTAGGGTTAGGTTAAGGCTTAGGATACAGGTTATTGTATGGGTTAGGGTACGGCGCAGGGTACGGGTAAGGGTTAGGGTTAGGGTTAGGGTTAGAGTTAGGGTACGGCTTAGGGTACGGGTTAGGGTACGGGTGAGGGTACGGCGTAGTGTATAGGTTAGGGTTAGGGTTAGGGTACGGCTTAGGGTACGGGTTAGGTTACGGGTGAGGGTACGGTGTAAGGTATGGGTTAGGGTTAGGGTTAGGGTACGTCTTAGGGTACGGGTTAGGGTACGGGTGAGGGTACGGCGTAGGGTAAGGGTTAGGGTTAGGGTTAGGGTTAGGGTTAGTTTTAGGGTTAGGGATTGGTTTAGGGTACGGGTTAGGATTAGCGTACGTGTTAGGGTTAGGTTTTTGGTTAGGGTTAGGGTACGCGTTCGGGTTAGGGTATGGGTTAGGGTTAGGGTACACGTTAGGATTAGGGTATTTATTAAACCTATCCCACTCTCTAGATACCACGTAGCACGTAAAGGAATATTATTAGGGATCCAGCCATGGAGAAGATTTTAGTCACTAGGATAAGATAAAGAATAAACACATTATAAAAAAATCACATTAGGATTTTCTTTTTAACCTGTTCCTTAAAACACTAGTGCTTAGGAAATCTAATAGAGGCAAAAGCAATCAAGGGTAGTTTAGGGTTAGGATTAGGGTTAGGGTTAGTGTTAGGGTTAGGGTACGGCTTAGGGTATGGGATAGGGTACGGGTGAGGGTACGGCGTAGGGTAGGGGTTAGGGTTAGGGTTAGGGTTAGGGTTAGGGTATGGCTTAGGGTATGGGTGAGGGTACGGGTGAGGGTACTGCGTAGGGTATTGGTTAGGGTTAGGGTACGGCTTAGGATACGTGTTAGGGTACGGGTTAGGGTACGGCGTAGAGTGTGGGATAGGGTTAGGGTTAGTGTTAGGGTTAGGGTTACGGTACGTCTTAGGGTACGTGTTAGGGTACGGGTGAGGGTACGGCGTAGGTTATGGGTTAGGGTTAGGGTTAGGGTTAGGGTTAGGGTACGGCTTAGGATACGGGTTAGGGTACGTGTTAGGGTATGGCGTACGGTATGGGTTAGGGTTAGGGTTAGGGTTAGGGTACGGCTTAGGGTACGGGTTAGGGTACGGGTGAGGTTACGGCGTAGGGTATAGTTTAGAGTTAGGGTTAGGGTTAGGGTACGGCTTAGGATACGGGTTAGGGTACGGGTGAGGGTACGGCGTAGCGTATGGTTTAGGGTTAGGGTTAGGGTTAGGGTACGGCTTAGGGTACGGGTTAGGGTACGGGTGAGGGTACGGCGTAGGTTATGGGTTAGGGTTAGGGTTAGGGTTAGGTTTAGTTTTATGGTTAGGGATTGGTTTAGGGTACGGGTTAGGATTAGCATACTTGTTCGGGTTAGGGTTTTGGTTAGGGTTAGGGTACGAGTTAGGGTTAGGGTATGGGTTAGGTTTAGGGTACACTTTAGGATTAGGGTATTTATTAAACCTATCCCACTCTCTAGATACCACTTAGCACGTAAAGGAATATTATTTGGGGTTCAGCCATGGAGAAGATTTTAGTCACTAGGATAAGATAAAGAATAAACACATTATAAAAAAATCACATAAGGTTTTCTTTTTAACCTGTTCCTTAAAACACTAGTGCTTAGGAAATCTAATGGAGGCAAAAGCAGTCAAGGGAAGTTTAGGGTTAGGGTTAGGGTTAGGGTTAGTGTTAGGGTTAGGGTACGGCTTAGGGTATGGGATAGGGTATGGGTGAGGGTACGGCATAGGGTAGGGTTTAGGGTTACGGTTAGTGTTAGGGTTAGGGTTAGGGTATGGCTTAGGGTACGGGTGAGGGTACTGTGTAGGTCATTGGTTAGGGTTAGGTTAAGGCTTAGGATACATGTTATTGTATTGGTTAGGGTACGGCGCAGGGTATGGGTAAGGGTTAGGGTTAGGGTTAGGGTTAGAGTTAGGGTACGGCTTAGGGTACGGGTTAGGGAACGGGTGAGGGTACGGCGTAGTGTATAGGTTAGGGTTAGGGTTAGGGTACGGCTTAGGGTACGGATTAGGTTATGGGCGAGGGAACGGCGTAGGGTATGGGTTAGGGTTAGGGTTAGGGTTAATGTTACTGTTAGGGTTAGGGTACGGCTTAGCGTATGGGATAGGGTACGGGTGAGGGTACGGCGTAGGGTAGGGGTTAGGGTTAGGGTTAGGGTTAGGGTTAGGGTATGGCTTAGGGTACGGGTGAGGGTACGGGTGAGGGTACTGCGGAAGGTATTGGTTAGGGTTAGGGTACGGCTTAGGATACGTGTTAGGGTACGGGTTAGGGTACGGCGTAGAGTGTGGGTTAGGGTTAGGGTTAGTGTTAGGGTTAGGGTTACGGTACGTCTTAGGGTACGTGTTAGGGTACGGGTGAGGGTACGGCGTAGGTTATGGGTTAGGGTTAGGGTTAGGGTTAGGGTTAGGGTACGGCTTAGGATACGGGTTAGGGTACGGGTGAGGGTACGGCGTAGGTTATGGGTTAGGGTTAGGGTTAGTGTTAGGGTTATGGTACGGCTTAGGTTATGGGATAGGGTACAGGTGAGCGTATGGCATAGGGTAGGGGTTAGGGTTAGGGTTAGGGTTAGGGTTAGGGTACGGCTTAGGGTACGGGTGAGGGTATGGGTGAGGATACTGCGTAGGGTATTGGTTAGGGTTAGGGTACGGCTTAGGATACGGGTTAGGGTACGGGTGAGGGTACGGCGTAGCGTATGGGTTAGGGTTAGGGTTAGGGTACGTCTTAGGGTACGGGTTAGGGTACGGGTGAGGGTACGGCGTAGGGTAATGGTTAGGTTTAGGGTTAGGGTTAGGGTTAGTTTTAGGGTTAGGGATTGGTTTAGGGTACGGGTTAGGATTAGCGTACGTGTTAGGGTTAGGTTTTGGGTTAGGGTTAGGGTACGCGTTAGGGTTAGGGTATGGGTTAGGGTTAGGGTACACGTTAGGATTAGGGTATTTATTAAACCTATCCCACTCTCTAGATACCACTTAGCACGTAAAGGAATATTATTAGGGATTCAGCCATGGAGAAGATTTTAGTCACTAGGATTAGATAAAGATTAAACACATTATAAAAAAATCACATTAGGATTTTCTTTTTAACCTGTTCCTTAAAACACTATTGCTTAGGAAATCTAATAGAGGCAAAAGCAATCAAGGGTAGTTTAGGGTTAGGGTTAGGGTTAGGGTTAGTGTTAGGTTTAGGGTACGGCTTAGGGTATGGGATAGGGTACGGGTGAGGGTACGGCGTAGGGTAGGGGTTAGGGTTAGGGTTAGGGTTAGGGTACGGCTTAGGGTACGGGTTAGGGTACGGGTGAGGTTACGGCGTAGGGTATAGTTTAGGGTTAGGGTTAGGGTTAGGGTACGGCTTAGGGTACGGGTTAGGGTACGGTTGAGGGTACTGTGTAGGGTATTGGTTATGGTTAGGGTACGGCTTAGAATACGGGTTAGGGTTCGGTTTAGGATATGGCGTAGGGTATGGTTTAGGGTTAGGGTTAGGGTTAGGGTTAGGGTTAGGGTACGGCTTAGGGTACGGGTTAGGGTACGGGTGAGGGTACGGCGTAGTGTGTAGGTTAGGGTTAGGGTTAGGGTTAGGGTACGGCTTAGGGTATGGGATAGGGTACGGGTGAGGGTACGGCGTAGGGTAGGGGTTAGGGTTAGGTTTAGGGTTAGTGTTAGGTTTAGGGTACCGCTTAGGGTATGGGATAGGGTACGGCGTAGGGTAGTGGTTACGGTTAGGGTTAGGGTTAGGGTACGGCTTAGGATACGGGTTAGGGTATGGGTGAGGGTGCGGCGTAGCGTATGGGTTAGGGTTAGGGTTAGGGTTAGGGTACGGCTTAGGGTACGGGTTAGGGTATGGGTGAGGGTACGGCGTAGGTTATGGGTTAGGGTTAGGGTTAGGGTTAGGGTTAGTTTTAGGGTTAGGGATTGGTTTAGGGTAAGGTTTAATATTAGCATACTTGTTCGTGTTAGGGTTTTGGTTAGGGTTAGGGTACGCGTTAGGGTTAGGGTATGGGTTAGGTTTAGGGTACACGTTAGGATTAGGGTATTTATTAAACCTATCCCACTCTCTAGATACCACTTAGCACGTAAAGGAATATTATTTAGGGTCCAACAATGGAGAAGATTTTCGTCACTAGGATAAGATAAAGAATAAACACATTATAAAAAAATCACATTAGGATTTTCTTTTTAACCTGTTCCTTAAAACACTCGTGCTTAGGAAATCTAATGGAGGCAAAAGCAGTCAAGGGTAGTTTAGGGTTAGGGTTAGGGTTAGGGTTAGTGTTAGGGTTAGGGTACGGCTTAGGGTATGGGATAGGGTATGGGTGAGGGTACGGCATAGGGTAGGGTTTAGGTTTAGGGTTAGTGTTAGGGTTAGGGTTAGAGTATGGCTTAGGGTACGGGTGAGGGTACTGTGTAGGTCATTGGTTAGGGTTAGGTTAAGGCTTAGGATACAGGTTATTGTATGGGTAAGGGTACGGCGCAGGGTATGGGTAAGGGTTAGGGTTAGGGTTAGGGTTAGAGTTAGGGTACGGCTTAGGGTACGGGTTAGGGTACGGGTGAGGGTACGGCATAGTGTATAGGTTAGGGTTAGGGTTAGGGTACGGCTTAGGGTACGGGTTAGGTTACGGGTGAGGGTACAGCATAGGGTATGGTTTAGGGTTAGGGTTAGGGTTAGGGTTAGTGTTAGTGTTAGGGTTAGGGTACGGCTTAGCGTATGGGATAGGGTACGGGTGAGGGTACGGCGTAGGGTAGGGGTTAGGGTTAGAGTTAGGGTTAGGGTTGGGGTTAGGGTACGGCTTAGGGTACGGGTGAGGGTACGGGTGAGGGTACTGCGTAGGGTATTGGTTAGGGTTAGGATACGGCTTAGGATACGGGTTAGGGTACGGGTTAGGGTATGGCGTAGGGTATGGGTTAGGGTTAGGGTTAGGGTTAGGGTTAGGGTTAGGGTTAGGATTAGGGTACGGCTTAGGATACGGGTTAGGGTACGGGTGAAGGTACGGCGTAGCGTATGGGTTACGGTTAGGGTTAGGGTTAGGGTTAGGGTACGGCTTAGGTTATGGGATAGTGTACAGGTGAGGGTATGGCATAGGGTATGGGTTAGGGTTAGGGTTAGGGTTAGGGTTAGGGTACGGCTTAGGGTACGGGTGAGGGTATGGGTGAGGATACTGCGTAGGGTATTGGTTAGGGTTACGGTACGTCTTAGGATACGGGTTAGGGTACGGGTGAGGGTACGTCGTAGGTTATGGGTTAGGGTTAGGGTTAGTGTTACTGTTAGGGTTAGGGTACGGCTTAGCGTATGGGATAGGGTACGGGTGAGGGTACGGCGTAGGGTAGGGGTTAGGGTTAGGGTTAGGGTTAGGGTTAGGGTATGGCTTAGGGTACGGGTGAGGGTACGGGTGAGGGTACTGCGTAGGGTATTGGTTAGGGTTAGGGTACGGCTTAGGATACGTGTTAGGGTACGGGTTAGGGTACGGCGTAGAGTGTGGGTTAGGGTTAGGGTTATTGTTAGGGTTAGGGTTACGGTACGTCTTAGGGTACGTGTTAGGGTACGGGTGAGGGTACGGCGTAGGTTATGGGTTAGGGTTAGGGTTAGGGTTAGGGTTAGGGTACGGCTTAGGAAACGGGTTAGGGTACGGGTGAGGGTACGGCATAGGTTATGGGTTAGGGTTAGGGTTAGTATTAGGGTTATGGTACGGCTTAGGTTATGGGATAGGGTACAGGTGAGGGTATGGCATAGGGTAGGGGTTAGGGTTAGGGTTAGGGTTAGGGTTAGGGTTAGGGTACGGCTTAGGGTACGGGTGAGGGTATGGGTGAGGATACTGCGTAGGGTATTGGTTAGGGTTAGGGTACGGCTTAGGATACGGGTTAGGGTACGTGTTAGTGTATGGCGTACGGTATGGGTTAGGGTTAGGGTTAGGGTTAGGGTTAGGGTTAGGGTACGGCTTAGGGTACGGGTTAGGGTACGGGTGAGGTTACGGCGTAGGGTATAGTTTAGGGTTAGGGTTAGGGTTAGGGTACGGCTTAGGATACGGGTTAGGGTACGGGTGAGGGTACGGCGTAGCGTATGGTTTAGGGTTAGGGTTAGGGTTAGGGTACGGCTTAGGGTACGGGTTAGGGTACGTGTGAGGGTATGGTGTAGTGTATAGGTTAGGGTTAGGGTTAGGGTATGGCTTAGGGTACGGGTGAGGGTACGGGTGAGGGTACTGTGTAGGGTATTGGTTATGGTTAAGGTACGGCTTAGAATACGGGTTAGGGTTAGGGTTAGGGTACGGCGTAGGGTATAGTTTAGGGTTAGGGTTAGGGTTAGGGTACGGCTTAGGATATGGGTTAGGGTACGGGTGAGGGTACGGCGTAGTGTATAGGTTAGGGTTAGTGTTAGGGTTAGGGTACGGCTTAGGGTAAGGGTTAGGGTACGGGTGAGGGTATGGCGTAGTGTATAGGTTAGGGTTAGGGTTAGGGTTAGGGTACGGCTTAGGGTATGGGATAGGGTACGGGTGAGGGTACGGCGTAGGGTAGGGGTTAGGTTTAGGGTTAGGGTTAGTGTTAGGGTTAGGGTACGGCTTAGGGTATGGGATAGGTTACGGGTGAGGGTACGGCGTAGGGTAGGGGTTAGGGTTAGGTTTAGGGTTAGTGTTAGGTTTAGGGTACCGCTTAGGGTATGGGATAGGGTACGGCGTAGGGTAGCGGTTAGGGTTAGGGTTAGGGTTAGGGTTAGGGTACGGCTTAGGATACGGTTAAGGGTACGGTGTAGGTTATGTGTTAGGGTTAGGGTTAGGGTTAGGGTTAGGGTTAGTTTTAGGGTTAGGGATTGGTTTAGGGTATGGGTTAGGATTAGCATACTTGTTCGGGTTAGGGTTTTGGTTAGGGTTAGGGTACGCGTTAGGGTTAGGGTATGGGTTAGGTTTAGGGTACACTTTAGGATTAGGGTATTTATTAAACCTATCCCACTCTCTAGATACCACTTAGCACGTAAAGGAATATTATTTGGGGTTCAGCCATGGAGAAGATTTTAGTCACTAGGATAAGATAAAGAATAAATACATTATAAAAAAAATCACATAAGGTTTTCTTTTTAACCTATTCTTTAAAACACTAGTGTTTAGGAAATCTAATGGAGGCAAAAGCAGTAAAGGGTAGTTTAGGGTTAGGGTTAGGGTTAGGGTTAGGGTAGGGCTTAGGATACGGGTGAGGGTACTGGTGAGGGTACTGCGTAGGTTATTGGTTAGGGTTAGGGTACGGCTTAGGATACGGGTTAGGATATGGGTTAGGTTACGGCGTTGGGTATGGGTGAGGGTTAGGGTTAGGGTTAGGGTAAGGCTTTGGGTACGGGTTAGGGTACGGCGTAGGGTAGAGGTTAGGGTTAGTTTTAGGGTTAGGGTACGGCTTAGGATACGGGTTAGGGTATGGGTGAGGGTACGGCGTAGCGTATGGGTTAGGGTTAGGGTTAGGGTTAGGGTTAGTTTTAGGGTTAGGGATTGGTTTAGGGTACGTTTTAGGATTAGCGTACGTGTTAGTGTTAGGGTTTGGGTTAGGGTTAGGGTACGCATTAGGGTTAGGGTGTGGGTTAGGTTTAGGGTACACGTTAGGATTAGGGTATTTATTAAACCTATCCCACTCTCTAGATACCACTTAGCACGTAATGGAATATTATTTAGGGTCCAGCCATGGAGAAGATTTTCGTTACTAGGCTAAGATAAAGAATAAACACATTATAAAAAAATCACATTAGGATTTTCTTTTTAACCTGTTCCTTAAAACACTCGTGCTTAGGAAATCTAATGGAGGCAAAAGCAGTCAAGGGTAGTTTAGGGTTAGGGTTAGGGTTAGGGTTAGTGTTAGTGTTAGGGTACGGCTTAGGGTATGGGATAGGGTATGGGTGAGGGTACGGCATAGGGTAGGGTTTAGGGTTAGGGTTAGTGTTAGGGTTAGGGTTAGGGTATGGCTTAGGGTACGGGTGAGGGTACTGTGTAGGTCATTGGTTAGGGTTAGGGTTAGGGTTAGGGTACGGCTTAGGATACGGGTTAGGGTACGGGTGAGGGTACGGCGTAGTGTATGGGTTAGGGTTAGAGTTAGGGTACGTCTTAGGGTACGGGTTAGGGTACGGGTGAGGGTACGGCGTAGGGTAAGGTTTAGGGTTAGGGTTAGGGTTAGTTTTAGGGTTAGGGATTGGTTTAGGGTACGGGTTAGGATTAGCGTACGTGTTAGGGTTAGGTTTGGGTTAGGGTTAGGGTACGCGTTAGGGTTAGGGTATGGGTTAGCGTTAGGGTACACGTTAGGATTAGGGTATTTATTAAACCTATCCCACTCTCTAGATACCACTTAGCACGTAAAGGAATATTATTAGGGATCCAGCCATGGAGAAGATTTTAGTCACTAGGATAAGATAAAGAATAAACACATTATAAAAAAATCACATTAGAATTTTCTTTTTAACCTGTTCCTTAAAACACTAGTGCTTAGGAAATCTAATAGAGGCAAAAGCAATCAAGGGTAGTTTAGGGTTAGGGTTAGGGTTAGGGTTAGTGTTAGGTTAGGGTACGGCTTAGGGTATGGGATAGGGTACGGGTGAGGGTACGGCGTAGGGTAGGGGTTAGGGTTAGGGTTAGGGTTAGGGTTAGGGTATGGCTTAGGGTACGGGTGAGGGTACGGGTGAGGGTACTGCGTAGGGTATTGGTTAGGGTTAGGGTACGTCTTAGGATACGTGTTAGGGTACGGGTTAGGGTACGGCGTAGAGTGTGGGTTAGGGTTAGGGTTAGTGTTAGGGTTAGGGTTACGGTACGCCTTAGGGTACGTGTTAGGGTACGGGTGAGGGTACGGCGTAGGTTATGGGTTAGGGTTAGGGTTAGGGTTTTAGGGTTAGGGTACGGCTTAGGAAACGGGTTAGGGTACGGGTGAGGGTACGGCGTAGGTTATGGGTTAGTGTTAGGGTTAGGGTTAGGGTTATGGTACGGCTTAGGTTATGGGATAGGGTACAGGTGAGGGTATGGCATAGGGTAGGGGTTAGGGTTAGGTTTAGGGTTAGGGTTAGGGTTAGGGTACGCCTTAGGGTACGGGTGAGGTTATGGGTGAGGATACTGCGTAGGGTATTGGTTAGGGTTAGGGTACGGCTTAGGATACGGGTTAGGGTACGTGTTAGGGTATGGCGTACGCTATGGGTTAGGGTTAGGTTTAGGGTTAGGGTTAGGGTTAGGGTACGGCTTAGGGTACGGGTTAGGGTACGGGTGAGGTTACGGCATAGGGTATAGTTTAGGGTTAGGGTTAGGGTTAGGGTACGGCTTAGGGTACGGGTTAGGGTACGGGTGAGGGTATGGCGTAGTGTATAGGTTAGGGTTAGTGTTAGGGTTAGGGTACAGCTTAGGGTACGGGTGAGGGTACGGGTGAGGGTACTGCGTAGGGTATTGGTTAGGGTTAGGATACGGCTTAGGATACGGGTTAGGGTACGGGTTAGGGTATGGCGTAGGGTATGTGTTAGGGTTAGGTTTAGGGTTAGGGTTAGGGTTAGGGTTAGGGTTAGGGTACGGCTTAGGATACGGGTTAGGGTACGGGTGAAGGTACGGCGTAGCGTATGGGTTAGGGTTAGGGTTAGGGTTAGGGTTAGGGTACGTCTTAGGATACGGGTTAGGGTACGGGTGAGGGTACGGCATAGCGTATGGGTTCGGGTTAGGGTTAGGGTTAGGGTTAATTTTAGGGTTAGGGATTGGTTTATGGTACGGGTTAGGATTAGCGTACGTGTTAGTGTTAGGGTTTGGGTTAGGGTTAGGGTACGCATTAGGGTTAGGGTGTGGGTTAGGGTTAGGGTACACGTTAGGATTAGGGTACGCATTAGGGTTAGGGTGTGGGTTAGGGTTAGGGTACACGTTAGGATTAGGGTATTTATTAAACCTATCCCACTCTCTAGATACCACTTAGCACGTAAAGGAATATTATTTAGGGTCCAGCCATGGAGAAGATTTTCGTCACTAGGATAAGATAAAGAATAAACACATTATAAAAAAATCACATTAGGATTTTCTTTTTAACCTGTTCCTTAAAACACTAGTGCTTAGGAAATCTAATGGAGGCAAAAGCAGTCAAGGGTAGTTTAGGGTTAGGGTTAGGGTTAGGGTTAGTGTTAGGGTTAGGGTACGGCTTACGGTATGGGATAGGGTATGGGTGAGGGTACGGCATAGGGTAGGGTTTAGGGTTAGGGTTAGTGTTAGGGTTAGGGTTAGGGTATGGCTTAGGGTACGGGTGAGGGTACTGTGTAGGTCATTGGTTAGGGTTAGGTTAAGGCTTAGGATACAGATTATTGTATGGGTTAGGGTACGGCGCAGGGTTTGGGTAAGGGTTAGGGTTAGGGTTAGTGTTAGAGTTAGGGTACGGCTTAGTGTACGGGTTAGGGAACGGGTGAGGGTACGGCGTAGTGTATAGGTTAGGGTTAGGGTTAGGGTACGGCTTAGGGTACGGGTTAGGATACGGGTGAGGGTACGGTGTAGGGTATGGGTTAGGGTTAGGGTTAGGGTTAGTGTTAGTGTTAGGATTAGGGTACGGCTTAGCGTATGAGATAGGGTACGGGTGAGGGTACGGCGTAGGGTAGGGGTTAGGGTTAGAGTTAGGGTTAGGGTTGGGGTTAGGGTACGGCTTAGGGTACGGGTTAGGGTACGGGTGAGGGTACTGCGTAGGGTATTGGTTAGGGTTAGGATATGGCTTAGGATACGTGTTAGTGTACGGGTTAGGGTATGGCGTACGTTATGGGTTAGGGTTAGGGTTAGGGTATGGGTTAGGGTTAGGGTACACGTTAGGATTAGGGTATTTATTAAACCTATCCCACTCTCTAGATACCACTTAGCACGTAAAGGAATATTATTTAGGGTCCAGCCATGGAGAAGATTTTCGTCACTAGGATAAGATAAAGAATAAACACATTATAAAAAAATCACATTAGGATTTTCTTTTTAACCTGTTCCTTAAAACACTAGTGCTTAGGAAATCTAATGGAGGCAAAAGCAGTCAAGGGTAGTTTAGGGTTAGGGTTAGGGTTAGTGTTAGGGTTAGGGTACGGCTTAGGGTATGGGATAGGGTATGGGTGAGGGTACGGCATAGGGTAGGGTTTAGGGTTAGGGTTAGTGTTAGGGTTAGGGTTAGGGTATGGCTTAGGGTACGGGTGAGGGTACTGTGTAGGTCATTGGTTAGGGTTAGGTTAAGGCTTAGGATACAGGTTATTGTATGGGTTAGGGTACGGCGCAGGGTATGGGTAAGGGTTAGGGTTAGGGTTAGGGTTAGAGTTAGGGTACGGCTTAGGGTACGGGTTAGGGTACGGGTGAGGGTACGGCGTAGTGTATAGGTTAGGGTTAGGGTTAGGGTACGGCTTAGGGTACGTGTTAGGTTACGGGTGAGGGTACGGCGTAGGGTATGGGTTAGGGTTAGGGTTAGGGTTAGTGTTAGTGTTAGGGTACGGCTTAGCGTATGGGATAGGGTACGGGTGAGGGTACGGCGTAGGGTAGGGGTTAGGGTTAGAGTTAGGGTTAGGGTTGGGGTTAGGGTACGGCTTAGGGTACGGGTGAGGGTACGGGTGAGGGTACTGCGTAGGGTATTGGTTAGGGTTAGGATATGGCTTAGGATACGGGTTAGTGTACGGGTTAGGGTATGGCGTAGGTTATGGGTTAGGGTTAGGGTTAGGGTTAGGGTACGGCTTAGGATACGGGTTAGGGTACGGGTGAGGGTACGGCGTAGTGTATGGGTTAGGGTTAGGGTTAGGGTACGTCTTAGGGTACGGGTTAGGGTACGGGTGAGGGTACAGCGTAGGGTAAGGGTTAGGGTTAGGGTTAGGGTTAGTTTTAGGGTTAGGGATTGGTTTAGGGTACGGGTTAGGATTAGCGTACGTGTTAGGGTTAGGTTTTGGGTTAGGGTTAGGGTACGCGTTAGGGTTAGGGTATGGGTTAGGGTTAGGGTACACGTTAGGATTAGGGTATTTATTAAACCTATCCCACTCTCTAGATACCACTTAGCACGTAAAGGAATATTATTAGGGATCCAGCCATGGAGAAGATTTTAGTCACTAGGATAAGATAAAGAATAAACACATTATAAAAAAATCACATTAGGATTTTCTTTTTAACCTGTTCCTTAAAACACTAGTGCTTAGGAAATCTAATAGAGGCAAAAGCAATCAAGGGTAGTTTAGGGTTAAGGTTAGGGTTAGGGTTAGTGTTAGGGTTAGGGTACGGCTTAGGGTATGGGATAGGGTACGGGTGAGGGTACGGCGTAGGGTAGGGGTTAGGGTTAGGGTTAGGGTTAGGGTTAGGGTATGGCTTAGGGTATGGGTGAGGGTACGGGTGAGGGTACTGCGTAGGGTATTGGTTAGGGTTAGGGTACGTCTTAGGATACGTGTTAGGGTACGGGTTAGGGTACGGCGTAGAGTGTGGGTTAGGGTTAGGGTTAGTGTTAGGGTTAGGGTTACGGTACGTCTTAGGGTACGTGTTAGGGTACGGGTGAGGGTACGGCGTAGGTTATGGGTTAGGGTTAGGGTTAGGGTTAGCGTTAGGGTACGGCTTAGGATACGGGTTAGGGTCCGGGTGAGGGTATGGCGTAGGTTATGGGTTAGGGTTAGGGTTAGTGTTAGGGTTATGGTACGGCTTAGGTTATGGGATAGGGTACAGGTGAGGGTATGGCATAGGGTAGGGGTTAGGGTTAGGTTTAGGGTTAGGGTTAGGGTTAGGGTACGGCTTAGGGTACGGTTTAGGGTATGGGTGAGGGTATGGCGTAGTGTATAGGTTAGGGTTAGTGTTAGGGTTAGGGTACAGCTTAGGGTACGGGTGAGGGTACGGGTGAGGGTACTACGTAGGGTATTGGTTAGGGTTAGGATACGGCTTAGGATACGGGTTAGGGTACGGGTTAGGGTATGGCGTAGGGTATGGGTTAGGGTTAGGTTTAGGGTTAGGGTTAGGGTTAGGGTTAGGGTTAGGGTTAGGGTACGGCTTAGGATACGGGTTAGGGTACGGGTGAAGGTACGGCGTAGCGTATGGGTTAGGGTTAGGGTTAGGGTTAGGGTTAGGGTACGGCTTAGGTTATGGGATAGGGTACAGGTGAGGGTATGGCATAGGGTATGGGTTAGGGTTAGGGTTAGGGTACGGCTTAGGGTACGGGTGAGTGTATGGGTGAGGATACTGCGTAGGGTATTGGTTAGGGTTACGGTACGTCTTAGGATACGGGTTAGGGTACGGGTGAGGGTACGGCGTAGGTTATGGGTTAGGGTTAGGGTTAGTGTTAGGGTTATGGTACGGCTTAGGTTATGGGATAGGGTACAGGTGAGGGTATGGCATAGGGTAGGGTTTAGGGTTAGGGTTAGGGTTAGGGTTAGGGTTAGGGTACGGCTTAGGGTACGGGTGAGGGTATGGGTGAGGATACTGCATAGGGTATTGGTTACGGTTAGGGTACGGCTTAGGGTACGGGTTACGGTACGGGTGAGGTTACGGCGTAGGATATAGTTTAGGGTTAGGGTTAGGGTTAGGGTACGGCTTAGGATACGGGTTAGGGTACGGGTGATGGTACGGCGTACCGTATGGTTTAGGGTTAGGGTTAGGGTTAGGGTACGGCTTAGGGTACGGGTTAGGGTACGGGTGAGGGTACGGCGTAGGTTATGGGTTAGGGTTAGGGTTAGGGTTAGGGTTAGTTTTAGGGTTAGGGATTGGATCAGGGTACGGGTTAGGATTAGCATACGTGTTCGGGTTAGGGTTTTGGTTAGGGTTAGGGTACGCGGTAGGGTTAGGGTATGGGTTAGGTTTAGGGTACACTTTAGGATTAGGGTATTTATTAAACCTATCCCACTCTCTAGATACCACTTAGCACGTAAAGGAATATTATTTGGGGTTCAGCCATGGAGAAGATTTTAGTCACTAGGATAAGATAAAGAATGAACACATTATAAAAAAATCACATAAGGTTTTCTTTTTAACCTGTTCCTTAAAACACTAGTGTTTAGGAAATCTAATGGAGGCAAAAGCAGTAAAGGGTAGTTTAGGGTTAGGGTTAGGGTTAGGGTTAGGGTAGGGCTTAGGATACGGGTGAGGGTACTGGTGAGGGTACTGCGTAGGTTATTGGTTAGGGTGAGGGTACGGCTTAGGATACGGGTTAGGATATGGGTTAGGTTACGGCGTTGGGTATGGGTGAGGGTTAGGGTTAGGGTTAGGGTAAGGCTTTGGGTACGGGTTAGGGTACGGGTGAGGGTACGGCGTAGGGTAGAGGTTAGGGTTAGGTTTAGGGTTAGGGTACGGCTTAGGATACGGTTTAGGGTATGGGTGAGGGTACGGCGTAGCGTATGGGTTAGGGTTAGGGTTAGGGTTAGGGTTAGTTTTAGGGTTAGGGATTGGTTTAGGGTACGGGTTAGGATTAGCGTACGTGTTAGTGTTAGGGTTTGGGTTAGGGTTAGGGTACGCATTAGGGTTAGGGTGTGGGTTAGGGTTAGGGTACACGTTAGGATTAGGGTACGCATTAGGGTTAGGGTGTGGGTTAGGGTTAGGGTACACGTTAGGATTAGGGTATTTATTAAACCTATCCCACTCTCTAGATACCACTTAGCACGTAAAGGAATATTATTTAGGGTCCAGCCATGGAGAAGATTTTCGTCACTAGGATAAGATAAAGAATAAACACATTATAAAAAAATCACATTAGGATTTTCTTTTTAACCTGTTCCTTAAAACACTAGTGCTTAGGAAATCTAATGGAGGCAAAAGCAGTCAAGGGTAGTTTAGGGTTAGGGTTAGGGTTAGGGTTAGTGTTAGTGTTAGGGTACGGCTTAGGGTATGGGATAGGGTATGGGTGAGGGTACGGCATAGGGTAGGGTTTAGGGTTAGGGTTAGTGTTAGGGTTAGGGTTAGGGTATGGCTTAGGGTACGGGTGAGGGTACTGTGTAGGTCATTGGTTAGGGTTAGGTTAAGGCTTAGGATACAGGTTATTGTATGGGTTAGGGTACGGCGCAGGGTATGGGTAAGGGTTAGGGTTAGGGTTAGGGTTAGAGTTAGGGTACGGCTTAGGGTACGGGTTAGGGTACGGGTGAGGGTACGGCGTAGTGTATAGGTTAGGGTTAGGGTTAGGGTACGGCTTAGGGTACGGGATAGGTTACGGGTGAGGGTACGGCGTAGGGTATGGGTTAGGGTTAGGGTTAGGGTTAGTGTTAGTGTTAGGGTTAGGGTATGGCTTAGCGTATGGGATAGGGTACGGGTGAGGGTACGGCGTAGGGTAGGGGTTAGGGTTAGAGTTAGGGTTAGGGTTGGGGTTAGGGTACGGCTTAGGGTACGGGTGAGGGTACGGGTGAGGGTACTGCGTAGGGTATTGGTTAGGGTTAGGATATGGCTTAGGATACGGGTTAGTGTACGGGTTAGGGTATGGCGTAGGTTATGGGTTAGGGTTAGGGTTAGGGTTAGGGTTAGGGTTAGGGTACGGCTTAGGATACGGGTTAGGGTACGGGTGAGGGTACGGCGTAGTGTATGGCTTAGGGTTAGGGTTAGGGTACGTCTTAGGGTACGGGTTAGGGTACGGGTGAGGGTACAGCGTAGGGTAAGGGTTAGGGTTAGGGTTAGGGTTAGTTTTAGGGTTAGGGATTGGTTTAGGGTACGGGTTAGGATTAGCGTACGTGTTAGGGTTAGGTTTTGGGTTAGGGTTAGGGTACGCGTTAGGGTTAGGGTATGGGTTAGGGTTAGGGTACACGTTAGGATTAGGGTATTTATTAAACCTATCCCACTCTCTAGATACCACTTAGCACGTAAAGGAATATTATTAGGGATCCAGCCATGGAGAAGATTTTAGTCACTAGGATAAGATAAAGAATAAACACATTATAAAAAAATCACATTAGGATTTTCTTTTTAACCTGTTCCTTAAAACACTAGTGCTTAGGAAATCTAATAGAGGCAAAAGCAATCAAGGGTAGTTTAGGGTTAAGGTTAGGGTTAGGGTTAGTGTTAGGGTTAGGGTACGGCTTAGGGTATGGGATAGGGTACGGGTGAGGGTACGGCGTAGGGTAGGCGTTAGGGTTAGGGTTAGGGTTAGGGTTAGGGTTACGGTACGTCTTAGGGTACGTGTTAGGGTACGGGTGAGGGTACGGCGTAGGTTATGGGTTAGGGTTAGGGTTAGGGTTAGCGTTAGGGTACGGCTTAGGATACGGGTTAGGGTACGGGTGAGGGTACGGCGTAGGTTATGGGTTAGGGTTAGGGTTAGTGTTAGGGTTATGGTACGGCTTAGGTTATGGGAT